>NC_081408.1:711859033-712201685 GCF_030272615.1 Cryptomeria japonica | reverse complement strand
GGAGAGTAACACAAATGATGTCCTGTAGAATGATAGTGGTCGGTATGCGAGAGTTCCCATGTTGTTACACAACGCTTGTCACCTAAAGAAATTAGAGGTGTCATTAGAGGTCATATTTTTTCCTAAGAGGTCATATGGTATCCTATGACCCCTTAAGACCCCTCCTCTTTCCCTCCCCCTACTCTCCCCCTCTCCCTCTCTCTCTCTCTCATCTCTCTCTCTCTCTCCCTCTCCCTCCTTCCCTCTCTCCCTCTCTCTAGCTTCCCTCCCCCATGTTCTCTCTCCCTTCCCCCCATGTTCTCTCCCTCTCTCCCTCTCTCCCCTCTCCCTCTCCCTCTCCCTCTCCTCTCTCTCCTCTCTCTCTCTCCTCTCCCTCTCTCTCTCTCTCTCTCTCTCTCTCTCTCTCTCTCTCTCTCTCTCTCTCCCTCTCTCTCCCTCTCCCTCTCCTCTCCCTCTCTCTCCCTCTCTCTCTCCCTCTCTCCCTCCTCTCCCTCTCTCTACCTCCCCTCCCCCATCTCTCTCTCTCCCTCCCTCTCCATCCCTCTCCTCTCCCTCTCCCACCCCCCTCCTCTCTCTCTCTCTCTCTCTCTCTCTCTCTCTCTCTCTCTCTCTCTCTCTCTCTCTCTCTCTCTCTCTCTCTCTCTCTCTCTCCTTCCTTCTACCTCTCCCTTCCCCCCATGTTCTCTCCCTTAGGTGTCATTAGAGGTCGTATTGTTTCCTAAGAGGTCATATGGTATCCTGTGACCCCTTAAGACCCCTCCTCTTTCCCTCCCCCCTACCTCTCCCCCTCCCCCTCTCCCTCTCTCTCTCTCTCTCTCTCTCTCCCTCCCTCTCCCTCTCTCTCTCCCTCCTTCCCTCTCTCCCTCTCTTACCTTCCCTCCCCCCTCTTCTCTCCCTCTCCCCCTCCCTCTACCTCTCCCTTCCCCCCATGTTCTCTCCCTCTCCCTCTCTCTCCCTCTCCCCTCTCCTCTCCCTCTCTCTCCCTCTCCCCTCTCCTCTCCCTCTCTCCCTCTCTCTCCCTCTCCCCTCTCTCTCCCTCTCCCACCCCCACTCCTCTCTCTCCCTCTCTCTCTCTCTCTCTCTCTCACTCTCTCCTTCCCCCCATGTTCTCTCCCTCTCTCTCCCTCTCCCCTCTCCTCTCCCTCTCTCTCCCTCTCCCCTCTCCTCTCCCTCTTTTTCCCTCTTCCCTCTCCTCTCCCTCCCTCCCTCTCTCTCCCTCTCCCCTCTCCTCTCCCTCTCTCTCCCTCTCCCACCCCCACTCCTCTCTCTCTCTCTCTCTCTCTCTCTCTCTCTCTCTCTCTCTCTCTCTCCTTCCCCCCATGTTCTCTCCCTCTCTCTCCCTCTCTCTCCCTCTCTCTCCCTCTCCCACCCCCCTCTTCTCTCTCTCTCTCTCTCTCTCTCTCTCTCTCTCTCTCTCCCCCTCCTTCCTTCTCTCCCTCTCTCTCTCCCTCTCCTCTCTCTCCCTTCCCCCCCTCTTCTCTCCCTCTCTCCCTCTCCCTTCCTCCATACCCCTTCTTCTCTCCCACCCCCCCTCTTCTCTCTCTCTCTGTCTCTCTCCCTCCCTCTACCTCTCTCAAGAGCACGTATGAGGTACTAAAACTATTAGTTCCCTACCCTGCCATAACTTTTTTAAGGCTTAGTAGTGCACACGTGGTACTTATTACTCATAAGCACGTACGGGGTACTATTCCCATTATTCAATACCCTGCAATAACATTTTTATTCTTAGTAGCACGTACACGCTACTTATTAGCCCAGAATGGGAAAAAAGAATACCGTTGGGCTTGTCAACATTTTATGGTCTAACAGCATGTACGCGGTTTATAGACATAGTTTTAGTTGCCCAAGAGCCTCAACGGCCTCAAAAGAAGTTTTTGAGGTCGTTGAAGGCCCCACTGGAACTATGTCTGCACTTCTATCACTGTTGTATGCATAAAAGTAAGTGAATTTTTTGTTTTTGCATGATTTCAAATTATTGAATTGTTGTTTTTAGTAGTTTTTTGTTTTTGCATGGTTTCAAATGATTGAATTGTGATTGTTTAATAGTTTGATTCCAAAAAATAGTGATAAGATGCATATTTATGGTTATTTGTTTATTTATGAACTTTTCTTTACACATATATGTAATATGATTCTATTTAGGTCAATCGATCTCAACCATGGGAAAGAACAAGCGAGGAATGATGGAACAATGAGAGGCTCAAAAGGAAAGACAAAGGCAATGTATGAAGAAATTGTGTGACATAAGAACAATGGGAGAAGAAGGTATGTCAACCTCAACATCTCAATTTGATTTACCAAACGAATATAATGCACCTAATGCAATTGAAGAAGAAACATTTGATAATTTACTGTTTGAACCTAATGCAATTGAAGAAGAAACATTTGATAATTTATAGTTTGAACCTAATGCAATTGAAGAAGAAACATTTGATAATTTACCATTTGAACCTAATGCAATTGGAGAAGATACCGCATTGAATAATCAATTAAATGATGAACATATTACACCTTCTCTACTTGATGAATTGAATGTACATAATGCACCGATGTTAACACCTCCTAGAATCATTCGTAGGAAACCAAAGTATCTAATTGACATTGATGAGAATATATTGAAGTCAATGCCCAATAAAATGAATGAACGAACTTGTAGGAGAATGGTTAAAATAATATGGCAAAACTATTTTAAAAACTTAAATCAAACCACAAGATGTCAATTAATTGTTCAAATGATTAAAAATTTAAATTTTAGAGAGACAATGAAAATTCTAGGCCTAAGATCATTTGAAAGTAACGGTGAAAGAACTATTGTCAGAAATATATTTGATGCATATCAATATATTGGTTCAAAATCACGTAGTAAAGATTCTAATGCTACTCGATGTGTCATTACATCAACCATAATGAGCAAGAAAATAAAATGCTACTAATTTAATTGATTATTATGGTGCTTTGGGATGCACGACAGGGCCATGCCTAGCATAAACCTACCCACCTGGACGCACTCACAATGTCGGTTTGTGCACACGAGGAACAAAATCAATTCTAGCCAATCTTGCAACTTTTCCTTGCAAGCAACTGACGATTTTTTGAGCAAGCGAAAAAATGCTACTAATTGAAAATGGCTTCGAGTCATCGAAAACTAAGATAGGCCATTGTAGAGGAGCCTCATGTGACCCCACGGGATCAAACAAATCGACCGTATGTGTCATGGATTGGAAGAAACAGTCCATCAAATTTTGACAATTTTTTGGACTCAGGGCACTTGAGAGATTGCACCAGTAGGGTATGACTCTCGACATTCTGGTGCTTTGGGATGCATGATAGGGCCATGCCTAGCATAAACCTACCCACTCAGACACGCTCGTGATGTTGGTTTGTGCACATGAGGAACAAAATCAATTCTAGCCAATCTTGCAACTTTTCCTTGCAAGCAACTGATAGTTTTTGGAGCAGGCGAAAAAATGCTACTAATTGAAAATGGCTCCGAGTCATCAAAAACTGAGATAGGCCATTGTAGAGGAGCCTCATGGGATGAAATAGACCAACCACATGTGTCGTGGATTGGAAGAAACAATCCATCAAATTTTGACAATTTTTTGGACTCAGGGCACTTGAGAGATCACACCGGTAGGGTATGACTCTCGACATTTTGTTGCTTTGGGATGCATGACAAGGCCATGCCTAGCGTAAACCTACCCACTCAGACATGCTCGCGACGTCGATTTGTGCACACGAGGAACAAAATCAATTCTAGCCAATCTTGCAACTTTTCCTTGCAAGCAACTGACGGTTTTTTGAGTAGGCGAAAAAATGCTACTAATTGAAAATGGCTCTGAGTTGTCGAAAACCGAGATAGGCCATTGTAGAGGAGCCTCACACAACCCCATGGGATCAAACAAATCAACTGTATGTATCATGGATTGGAAGAAACAGTCTGTCAAATTTTGACAATTTTTTGGACTCAGGGCACTTGAGAGATCGCACCTATAGGGTATGACTCTCAATGTTTTGGTGGTTTGGGATGCATGACAGGGCCATGCCTAGCATAAAACTGCCCCACCCGGATGCGCTCGTGACGTCGGTTTGTGCACACGAGGAACATAATCAATTCTAGCCAATCTTGTAACTTTTCCTTGCAAGCAACTGACCGTTTTTTGAGCAGGCGAAAAAATGCTACTAATTGAAAATGGCTCTGAGTCATCGAAAACCGAGATAGGCCATTGTAGAGGAGCTTTACGCAACCCCACAGGATCAAACAGATTGACCGTATGTGTCGTGGATTGGAAGAAACAGTCCATCAAATTTTGATAATTTTTTGGACTTAGGGCACTTGAGAGATCGCACCGGTAGGGTATGACTCTCAACGTTCTGGTGCTTTGGGATGCATGACAGGGCCATGCCTAGCGTAAACCTACCCACCCGGATGCGCTCGCGATGTTGGTTTGTGCACATGAGGAACAAAATTTGACCATTGCGAGCATCAGGGTTCTCTCGCACCAAACACATTGTTGTTTATATTCATATTGTCGATTTTTGTTGTTTATATTCATATTGTTAATTAAATATGCAAATATTCATTTAAATTTATAAAAGGGCAGCCACCAAATACAACGAATACACAATAATGAACTAAATACAAGGAGTTTTGTAGGGTTAATTCAACATTTTAGAAATTTTATCAAATCATATTCCACGATTGCAATGCTTTATATCATATATTTTTGTTGTTTATATTCATATTGTTGATTACATATGCAAATATTCATTTAAATTTATAAAAGGACAACCACAAAATACAACGAATACAAAATAATGAACTCATTACACATTTATTGGATCGAATATCGATATATATATATAAAAAAAAAGGCATGTCTGCCAAGTCAATACAAGTATTACAAAAATGTGGCATATGCCATGTCCAAATCGATATACAATAAAAATGTAGAATATATCTACATGTATTGGTCATTCTATGACAAAAACTAACACTATATGATCCTAAACTTGTGGTGGATCATCAAAATCAAGCCTCCTCGGCGTAGTACACGGCTTTGTAGATGGTTGCAAAACCACTATTCAAAAGCCAAGTTAGAATTCTTTTGTAGAAAATAGTTCACAATTAACATCATAACTATGCATTTAACTTTAATTCCTTTGCAATTGAAATGTAGATTACCTCATCGACTGATCCAGGAGCTAATGTCTTCACTCTCCTCTCCTTGTCACTCTTAGGAGTTTTCTTGAAGACATACTTAAATTGATCCACGTTATGGCCGTACCACGAAGGCGTCTATTGTAAATTAAATGTACAATTAATACAATGTACTAACATAAATATATCAAAAACACTTAAAAGCTATAATATAGAGAACAATGATGTACCTGTGCTTGAGATGCTTCTCCAATGGGTTGAGGATGGCTCACCATCGATGTAGAAATTGACGCTATTACCTATACAAAAAATGTACAAAGATTAAATAAAATTAATATAGTGATAAGTATTGAAGGTTGAAAACAATTAATTTTACATATCAAACAAAAGTGTACCGGATCCTGAGATGCTTCTCCAGTGCAAGGAGGAGGGTTTGCCATTGACGAAATAGGTATGGATATTTCCTGTATGAAAAAATTATAAGATTATAATATATCACAAGTTCACATGTACACGTGCATATAGTCATGAAATCAAGAAAATAAAGTAGAGATACATACCTCCGCCCTCTCTTGATCCGCGGGCGAATCAGGTGCATTCAACATATCCACAAAGCTCAATGGTTGCTGTACATGTCCATTGTACATGTAAAATAGACAAAAAACACTAATTAATCTACAAACCCCAACTAATACTTGATTTCAACATTTTCAAACAATTGTACAACTAAAAATGTGTTCAATTACCTTCTTCACACGTTTTGGCATCTTCGAGGAATTCTTTTTCTTAGGATGAGCCCTAGACGCAGAGGGGGTACCCTAAAAACACAAAATTAACATGAGATATTAGTATATATAATAAATTAAACATAATTTTAAAAATCTAAAATGAAATGACTTGCATATTCCATCAAAACAATACATAAAAAGAGTTGTACAAAATATGATACCATATAGCCTTGTAGGCCAAAATCGATCGCTGAGAGCGTGATGTCATCAATCTAGGACATTTCGTCCCCTGTTAACACCTACAAACCAAAAATTGGACCAAGCATTAAAGATAGTTAGTATATCTTGTATTTTTTTGAATTCAAAGTGTACTATTCTATTTTAACATGTTACAAAATTTATACCTCAGGCATCGAAGTTGCAACTATGGTAACTAGGGGAGGTGTATGAGATACCGTTGCTGCATCCTGAAATGCATATTATTTGTCTCAATTTAAATCGATGTATAAATGAAAATTCATTTATGTAATTACAAATTTAAAATGACTAATAAATAAAATGTTATGAATTCAAATCAACACACCTGTGTCTGTGGCTCATGGGAAAACACCATGTCCATCAACTCATCTGTTAGTGTGACATACTCAACCGTGTGAGCCAGACATCTCCAACCATAAATCATGCACAGATGATATGATTATCCATCTGCACCGGCTGCATCATCTATCCCCGAGCAACTGACACACATATGCTCGATGGGCTCTTTGTCGCCCTCTAACGACTCATCACCCAATACAATAGGGTGTGCTAATGATGTCCCATGCTGGATGATGGCACCAGTCAATGTTGTGGCCGCCTAAAGAGTTTGTAGCTCCATCAACTCTTTCAGCTCTAATGGGACAGCCCGATGCACCTTGGGTTTGGGTGGTAGGGGGAGGCAACTCTCCACGGCTAATCGCCTACGAGCTCCAAGTCTATCTTGGGCAAAGCCACCACCTCTACCATGAAACTCTCTCATGTCAAAATAGTTTGGGCGCACATTGAGCACAAACTCACAATATATTTTTCTCAAAAACTATAATGGCACCTCATAATTATTACAAGGTGGATCATCAAAGACCATCCACCACCTCTGCCAAAAAAGATTCTTCATCTGCACATTGGTACACCAATGTATGGGAAACCTCTTTGCATTAAGAGGTAATGACTGACTAGTTTTGGGATCAACAAAAAGGGCACATATTTGTTGTTTAGAAATATTTTTGTTTTTTACTCCATCATATGATAGCCCATTGGCATAGAATTGACGACACCTATCCCTAAAGCTTCCCCATTTGGTAATTTCTGTGGAAACAGCTATGGCACCACTAGCTAATGTTTCTAGGCTAGTGGTGAGGGATTGATGATGGTCAAGTTCAAAAGTTTTCAATTTTACAATCAGTCTATTGATTTTAGACGTATTTTGTCCTAACTGATGAATTAATTCTTCCTATGTTTCGGTTGTGCGGTCAAAAGGAAGAATTGGGGGTTGTTCTTGTGTGTTTTCACGAGGTGCATTTGGTTGTTCTTGTGGGTTTTCAGGAGGTGCATTTGGTTGTTCTTGTTTTGGATTAGAAGAATCTGGTTTTTGAAACAAAAAATGAAACAACCTAATCAAAATTAATGAAATTAAATTCAAAATGTAAAACAAATTGCATAAACTAGAAAGAAAGACAAAAATAAACAAAAACTAACCTTGATCCATAGCTTGGAGGACAAATTTAGTGCCCCATTTGTGGTTTAGGTTAGAAAATGGGGAAAAACAAAGTAAAAAACACACTCTACGGGTAAATAAGACCCAGTTTTTTTTTAAAAACTTTTTTTACCAGACACCGCGTATGCAGTTTTATTTGGATTATTAGTACGTATGTGCTCATTTTCCTATAAGCAGCGCGTACACACTAATTTTCCTAGGCGTAGCGTGTATGCGCTCATTTTCCTAAAAGTAGCTCATATGTGCTACCTTTTCTAGGCTCGGGAAGAACAAACCTAAGCGCGTACATGGGAATTTGAAATTTTAAAACTACATAAGCGCTGCCTGTTTTTCCAAGTTTTTTTGGGGTGGTGTCCACTTTTCTGATCACCATCTTTGTGCACACGCCCCTACCGGTTGGTAGTCTCAGCCTCAGGGTTTTCGGTTTAAGTGTCTTGAGCCTGTGTGACTCAACCGATGACATTGTATGATGAGTTAGCATTGTAATAGAGATCATATCGTGTTGCCACGTCAGCCTCATGCGCATGAAGGATCTTGCATGAAGGAGATTGATCCTATCTACCTCGAGAATGTGCGAAGTCTCTACAAACGGTGGAGAACGCGTGATGGGTTATCGCCTCCATGAAGCGGTGAAGAACAAACGATGGAGAATGTCTTGAGATCTATTCAAGACCATTGTATTCAAATGCAAAGTGTTTAATGGTCATGATTGAACCGACTGAATTGCTCAACCTAAATGTTTAGGGTTTAGGGTTTATGCTACTGACCTATCTGTTTCCTATTAGGTCGATGTTGTGTTTCATTTTGAGGTTGTTGGAAAATGTTGTAAGAGTATCTAAGTGCAGAGATACGTGATTCTTGCTAGACCAAACAAGAAAATTGATACCTGTAGAGTGTGTGTAGAAGGAAGGAACTAAAGTGGATCTGCTGTGTGCTATTACCAAATCATTGCAATACCTGTTGATCTCTAACCACTTCAACAGTTGGAAAATCCCTTAACCGAGTAGCTTTAACCAGCTTGCTGTAAATCCTTTAACAGGGTGACTCAAAGCCATTGAGTTCAGAAAATCCTCTAATAAGGTAACCTCTAACAGGGTTTAACCCTTAACCGGGTATTCTAGCCATCCCCTAACCGGGTGATCCCTAACAGGATCGGTTCCTAATAGAACCTATTGTAACAGTCTTTAACCGGACTAGGCTCCTAACAGAGCAGACTTCTAAAGAGTTCAAGAAAAGCTTATGGGTATTCATCCCCACCGTGGTTTTTCCCAGTTGGGTTTCCACTTGAAAAATATGTGTGTCATGTGTAATGCCTCTTTCATGTGATGTTTTGTTATTTCTTGTTTAGTGGTGACTCATGTTGATCTAGCAAGTTTTTATATATTTCTGATGGTAGATTACATGTTTATGCACAAGGATAAAGTGGAAATGAAGGTGTAAGTTGTGTGGAAAGACAAGTGTTTCCAGTTTATGTTTTTCACAGTCGCATTGTGTTTAACCAACAGTAATCTGGTTCAGACCAGTGCTAGTGATTGTCAATCAAGTTCACTATCTGCAGTTAAACCGGTTTAGGAAAAGTTTTTGTGTCTATACTGATTCACCCCCCCCCCCCCCCTCCCCCCCCCCCTCCTCTCAGTACCGGTTTGGTACTCATTGTTCATCATTGAGTTATCAAGATGTACTAGCTAGAGAAGAATAGAGGGTAGTGAGCCCTCAACCACAAATATAAACCACTCAGTAAAAACACCCTTAAAAGGGCCTCCTGAGTACATCGAAAAAACCAAGTAAAGAGCCACAAGGGGAGATGTGAGAGTCGCATCCAAAGAACCAAATCATCCCCCTCCCTGCCTTCATCATCTCCTCCCTTAATCTCTCCATCACCAATAAAAAACCCTACACTATTCCCTTTCCCTCTCATCTTCGCTGAAGCATTATTCTTTTGGCTCATAATGTTGGCCTATATATAGAAAGTTAGCATATTTATTATATTAGAATTTTATTGTATACAATCTCAAGAATGTAAAATTTTTTCGTGTCAATCGACCCTTGATCTTCTAGTTAATTGTGAGCCCATCAAGGATTAAGTTTTTTTTAGTGCAAGGCTCCAATATCAAAAAGGGATGAGACTAGGATCATACCCCAGACGAATCTAGCATAATGGATACCCCTCAATCTTTGGCTCTTAGCTGAAAATGTTTAGCCTAAGGCACGTGCTCTATATCAGGTAGCTAAAACAACTTTGTGGATGAAAAATCCTCCATCAAAGAAAATTTGTTAAGTGAATATTGGTTTATTAATACAGTCTAAGCTAGGGATATCAATCTTTGATGGATGAACAAACCTAACATTATAAGGAATGAAAGTCAATGAGATGGAAGAAACTACCAACATAAGGGCTAAACCCAATTAAATGGAAGGCCCTAAAAACATAAGGAATTGGAGATGGGAGCAATGAGATAGAGAGGTCCTATAAAATAAGGGATGAGGGATAAAGCTAATGAGATGGAAAAGCCATTAGCATAGTAGATAAGGGATGAGTTGAATGAAATAGAAAAAATATATGGCAAAAGGGGTGAGGTGAATAAAAAAGAAAAGTTATATAGCATAAGGGATAATGGATGGAGCCAACAAGATGAAAAGGCTCTATAGTGTAAAGGATGATAGATGAAGTTAAAAATAAAAAGATATTGCTGGACAATGTAAAAAATAAGATTAGAATGATGAAACGAAAATTCCTAAAAAAGTTAAAGAACGAGAAAATCATAGAAAAATAAATGTCCAACATAACATAAATAATAAAAATTGGAACCAATAATATAAAATGAAACACAAGAAATGAGACACAAAACCAATGAAATTAAAAGGCCATGAATATTGTGAAGGATGAAGAATAAGGGACAAAGGTTAACAAAATGAAAAAAATGATGGATAAGGTTAATGGGATGGAAAAGATAGTGAGGAAGGAGGAAAAGGCAAACATAATCTAGAGAGGATGGAATGAGGCTAATGAGATCAAATGAATGAGAGAAGATAAATGACGTTCACGAGACCAAACAATCTATGAGACTCAAGATTGAAAACAACACCAATAACCTCAAAAGATCCAACCAACAAATGACCCAAGATTAAAAACAACACAAATGACCTCAAAAGATCCAATCAACCAAAAAACCCAAAATTAAAAACATCACCAACAACACAACCTCGAAAAATCCAACCAACAAACAACCCAAGATTTAAAACAACACCAACGATCTCCATAGATCCAACTAACAAACCCAACGGAACGGAAATAATAGGGGGTGATTGGAAGGGAAATGTTTAAAGTACCGAGGAAAACAAATATAAAAACCAACGTGGAGAGATCTCACTCTCGTCTCGTCATATTGTTACTGATAAATCCACCTGCCATTAGTATGTGAACATAGTTTTGTTTTCTTCCTCGACCATCTGCCAAATTGAGAGGTGCTTCTTGTATACTTAGCTGGATTACGAAAGAAATACCCTCAAAATTTCTAGAACCTCGCCTCTGCCAACAAAATTCTGGTGCTCTGCCTGTGATGTTGGGACATCTGATCATTTTTCAGAAGATCTCAATCATGTGGAGCCATCTATTCAAGTATTTAGATATAAACAGACCCACTCCAACATGGTAAGTTGGGTCTTTCAAGGCTTCTCGATATTTATTTTTTGGTTGTAGTTCAATGTCTTAGATTACTTAGCAATGGCAGTGACGCCCATTTCAGAATTGTTTTTTATTTTATGAAGTAGAAGGAACCATAAATTGGCAGTAACAGGACAGAAATGGTAAATTAACAGGACAACAAGCGATGATTCAGTCAAAAGATATGTGACTGAAGCTGGTAATGAATTGGCGATAAAACTATTCATGGCTGCTAATGACAATGGCAATGCCTGTGATGGATGGAAGCCATTAAAGAACATTGTTGAAGATGTCCAAATTTTTAAGAAGGATAACACACTGCGCGGGACTCGAACCTTAAACGTTCCACTCTCTGCTTTCAAAGAACAGGTCAATACAGTTAATACTGCCAAGGTAAAACAAACCCACTTTTCTAAGCAGCTTTCTTGATTCTTTTTCTTTTCATTGATCCAAATATCCCTGAAAATTGGTCTTGAGGTGGTACCCAAATGTTAGAGAGGAAAAAAACTTAAACACAGGAGTACCCAGATACATGATTTGAAGGATTCTTGATCTTCAAACAGGGGAGGTTATATTGTTTAATTTAATGATATAATTATCATGGTTTGTATGGCAGCTTTGGGATGGGAAATTGGTGGAAGGAAGCCAACTGCAGGATTTTGGGGAAAAGGTTGATGTGGTGTTTTTAGCATTCAGTCAATTTGCAGAGGAAGCCATCCTGCGCAGTAGGGAGTTTGTTGTACTTGAAATGCGGCAGGCTATCAAGGATCAGATTTATGTAAGAATGCATAGCCATTTCATTCTGGTATCTTTATCTTTTTTAATGGATGAGTTTAGGTTTTTTCTGGTTTGAATTGGATAATTGATTAGGGCTGTGGTTTTTTCTGGTTGAAGGTTGTTGGGTGTTCATCCCTGCCCAAATGGTTGTCCAGAGCAGTATTGGCTGAGAACAAGAAACGTCTTCGTGGTAAGATCGAATTGGGATGGGTTTTTCAAATGCTGGAAGATAACAAATCATGCAAAGTCACTTGTTTTTTGCAGGTATGATGGAATTATGTAGGATTTATAAATAATAATTGCAATAAATATTTTAATAAATATTTCTGCAGACCTGTCTATTGTTTAGGAACTTGGTCTTGTAAACTAAGATCTTTTATATCATGTCAATTTCTTTGGGGCAGTGAAGACTGGAACCTAGTTTGTTGTAGGGCTCTTGTTCTGTTCTTGAACACAAGGCATTTGCTGTAGAATTACTTGTTTCTTAATTCAATTTAGAACCTCACACTTGTCCTAGAACAGCTGCTTTCTTTATTGATCCCAGGATTTCTTATTTATTGTGCCTACTTGTTGTTTATGCGTTGAACCTAAGACCTTGTGTTTTCTGCAGAGTTATTTCTGTAGAGATACTTGATTATAAAAATACAATTTCACATTTTTATAGAACTACATGTCCTTATGTTAAACTTAGAGCCTCACATTTACTATAGATCTACTTGTCTAAGACCTTATCTTTGGTAAATCTACTTACACTTTCTTGAACTAATCATCCCTTTCTTGAACCTAAAACCTTCTATTTGTCATTATCTTCCAATTGTTGGTAGCTGTACTTTTACTGAGTTAATTGTCCCTATACCATCATGAGTAATGAGTAACAATTGTTCTTTCTATGTTTATGTAAACTATTTATAAATGTTTTGTTGTTCTTAGAGAGATGATTTTTTATTTGGATGTATGATAAGTTGGAACCCTTCCCCACTTAATGAAAAACAATTGATTTTTCAAAATCCTAGGGAAGCTCTTCAGCTTCTTGTTTTATTTTCCAATGCTGGTATCTTTCATTTTGAAAGCAAAGCAAGATAACATGTACATTTGATACTGAGATTTCTCAAGCATGCAAACTTATGTCCTTATGTTTACAGTCTTGTATGGTAGCTTAACATCAAGTGGCATAGCTTAATCCTCTTATGTTCTGATATTTTCTAATTTTGTAAACTGAGTGAATTTGTTCTTGTATATTTTACAGTTGAATCCAGGTGGGTGGATGCCAAAATGTTGTGTGAAAAAGCAACAATCCAAGCTGCTTACTGTGATGATGAATCAAATGTTCACATTGGCCGTGGACAAATGGCTGGAAAATCACCGCCAGTGAGATTACTATCATTGTTTTGTTGCCTCATTTGAATCCTCCTCAAAGCACGCGCTACCAATTTTAACATATAAGTTTCTGATCATACCCAATTATAATGTTGGTCCAGTTGACACATTTGTCTGTTTCTTGGTGATCTCAAACTTTCAAGAACATCAAGAAATTGATGCATACCAAATATTTGTATTTTTATTTCATGGCCGGCAGTTTTAATGCAATTATCCTGGGTTCATTTCATTCTGTGCAATGTGTTACCTGGGGATGTCATGCAATATCATGTTGTCTATGGACAGTCTTTGAATGAAAGTTTTAAGTGGGTTTTTTTAAGATTTTGTAGTGGCAGTTTAAATTTTAAAATAATTTTAAAAAATTGTTGATGGGAAATCAGTATTATATGTATTTTTTATTAAGGAAAAAACGAGTTTTATAAGGATCCGAAACTACAAAGATACAAACAGAAAATTAAAACATAAAGTACCCAACAAAAAACAAAAAAACCAACAGCAATAGAACAAAAAATCAGAAAAAAACAAAAACAAAAAACAAAAACCAGCAGCAATTGAACAAAAGCCAGCGACTAAAAGCCAGCACAGTATAATAGGTGTTTTTAATATGCTATGTGTTAGAATAATTAAATAGGTGTTGGATTTTCAGATTGATTGCTCATGAGACCAAAAATATTCGAAGTCTATGTTATACTATTAAAAAATTATAAAAAAAAAAAGATTTTTAGATTTTAATTTAATTTTAATCTCTATTAAAATATTATAGATATGGGTCATTGAATTAGCAATGGATGGTAACAATGATCCTTAATGGCAAAATGCAAGTTAGTTAATAATACAAAATCCACCCAAATATATATTATAATGTATTGTTATTATTTTCTTAAGCATGATTAAGTTTAATTTTTTTAATGTTTAGTGTAGCAATCAAAATTGTTGTAGTATTAGAAATTCCATACTCTTGCAATTTCGCCTATACTTTTATATCCATTTTACTGTCCATTCCCTTAGTATTTGTGTTAGCTCATTTCAAACCTTGTATTAGAATTTTTTTTCTCAATATGCTCAGGTCCCTTTTCAATAGCTACCTTTTTGTATCAATTTCACGTTAACCATAATCTCATGCCATTTTTTAGCACAATTTGCTTAGATAGTAGCACCAAGCATAGATGTTCACACATAGCACTAATGTCTTGTGGAATTTTATCATTCAACTTGGTCATTTTTTTAGCACTTTGCCACTTGTCACCTTCCCAGGTTGGTGTAATTTACTCATGATGATTTGTAATGGCTTTACAACCCTTTCTTTCTCTCCTTTATTCTCTTTTTGAAGATATATTTTATTTACACAAACTCTCTTAGATTTTCTCTTGAAAATATCTTAGGCTCACATAAGCTCTCTCTTGCTTACATACATATCTCTACAGCTTGCTACAACATTTTTATAGAAACCTCATAGCTCTCTCTATAGCTTTCACAAGCCTTACAAGTAATATCTATGTGTCTTGTGTCTTTGAGAATCATGGGATTTATTACGTCCCTTATCAAAGAATTTGTCTATTTACATGTCATTGTGTCTATAATCTATCTATCTAGCTATTCAGAGGTGGAAACACCAAAGCAAGTACTTCACTAAGGCAAATCCCCAAACAACCCCAAGCATCTTTCATGTTCTTTATGTGAACAAGTTTATTGGATGTTTTTGATCCCATGGAGGTTTGTTTGTGATTATTTACTTTATTTCTAACATTTACTCCTTTAAATATTGTTATTTGATTAACTTATTTACGTATTCTATTTCATTTCTCACTTTTGGGTTTTAAAAGTTAGCTAGAACATTGAACTAGGTTTTTGAGTTCTCTATGCATCTTTTTGTTTGCAATTTGCATGATATGGCAATGCTACACATGGATGTACAAACATCACACTGGTATCCTCGGTCATGCCACTCAAATTTGAATTGAAGACTTTATATCCTCTATATTTTTCATTCCTTTAATCAA
Organism: Cryptomeria japonica; assembly: GCF_030272615.1. Taxonomy (NCBI): domain Eukaryota; kingdom Viridiplantae; phylum Streptophyta; class Pinopsida; order Cupressales; family Cupressaceae; genus Cryptomeria; species Cryptomeria japonica. The sequence goes on along the minus strand of NC_081408.1, from coordinate 712,186,225 downwards.
AAAGTTATTGTTTCCTATCAATAGATAGTTTAATCAATTTAGTTTCATTTGAGTATTTTAACTAATTAATCTATCTAAATATATGTAATAAAATTGACTCTCAAAAGGACATAGTTTTCCTTTCGCATACTCATGTTTCCTACATTACAATTTTAACAAGTTACTAATTTTATCTCTTAAAAATAAAAGTTCTAATTAATTTTATGTTTCAAAAGGATATGTTTTTAATAAATAACGGTGATATTTTTATTGTATATATAGTATTTTTTTTAAGTAAGTGATGATGGTATTTGAATTTTTAAAATATATTATGAAATTTTTTGTATTAATGTTTTGGATCATAAAATATGATTTAATACTTGAAAAAATAAATAACGTAAGCTTGATAAATTTTAAGAATTTAACCAAATATTTTTAAACCAAACAGTCCAACTTAACACACACAAAAGCATTAAATTATACAAGAAGATATGGATGAGCAAATAAAGTATAAATATTTATTATTCTCAATATTAAAATGTACATACAACTTGATGCATAGGCCTACAACTTGGCTCAAGACTAAATATTAAAGATATTAGAAACCCTAAAGAGGGAATTTGTATAAAGTAATTTATGATCTAAAATAAGTTCAAAGATGTGTATGCATATACATCAAGGTGCTTAATCACACATTACAATAGTTAAGAGTTAGGGATGATCTTCTCAACTTGGCACATAGTAAAATTATAACTTTTATTATCAATTTGGGTCAATATGGAAGTAGATTTATTGAATTTATTAGGTTTTTTGGTTATAATTGAGCTCCATGGCATAAGATGTATAACAAGACCAAGTCTTTGAATTGTTTGAATTTGTCGAAATGGAATCATGCAAAAGAAAATTTGATAGTAACAATCTTGAATGATAATAATATAGAAATTATTTGGAAATTTTGAAGTAGGTGAAGGAGAAGAAACATAATTATGTTGCTATCACACATGATAGTTGATCAACTCAATGAGTAGTATGTACATAAAAAACTAGAGAATAAAAGAAAAAAGAAAAGAATAAATGTCTAACCAAATAGTCAGATTAAGTATAAATGTTAGAAAACATTGATGAAAACATGTAAATAGCTCAATAATACCAAGCCTTTTTGTACTGTCTATAGTGGTTGTGCTCAAGGATGAGGGATTTGGTAGTATGTGAGTGCCTTCAAAAAAAAATTAATAATGCCTTCGTCTAATATATTATTTTGGCTTAGGATAACATCACATTTATAGATTATTGGCTATATAATTGGATGAGTAGGGTTAAAAGTAGAGATCAATGACTCAAAATAGTTAAGACCCTCCAAGGGATGATAAGAGGAAAAGCATCCTCATTTAGTTGGTGGATGATGAAGGGTTAAAAATAAAAGGAGAATCTATGGTGGGTAGCCCCTTGGATAAAGAGAATAAATGAGATGGAAAAGGGGTACTTTGGATACCATAAGGGGGATGAGAAAGTCTTTTATCCTATGCAACATTGTACTAAGTAGATGACATATGTACAAAGGGGTCATGTCTTATCTACAAAGGTCATACCTATGTACACTAGTGAGGATGTACAAGATTTGAGAAAATTTTAACAAGTTTAGTGTGTGCAAGAGAGGGATTAGTGAGTTAGTTAATTTAAGCCCACTAATAAAAAGTGTATGGAAAAAATTACTAACTAAATAGAAAAATTTCTTTATATTTTGAAATGGGGATAGGAGACATAGGTAAATAAATATTTGATGTATTTACCTGAGGTAAACATTAGAAGAAGGATGATTAAGTGATTTTAGGCTAGATATGGGATCAAGTGAATAATGGATGAATAGTGATTTTATTAATTAAATAATAAATATTTTTTATTAATAAATGGACAAGAATGGGATAATTAATTAGAAAAAATAAGGATTTACACAATAATTTATAGAGGAAATAGTTAGGTAAATAGGTAATTTTGATGATATGTCAATTTTAGGTATTATATTTTCCCATTTTTGAACTGATGTTACAAAACTTAGCATGACATTAAAGAATAATAAAACTAGCTAGAAGCAAATGATTGGATAAAGGAAGATTCCCTAGTCATTTAAATAAAAAGAACTAGGAGGAAGAATGATGGGAATTATGATACCCTCCTGAGAGGATAGGTGGGTTTATAGAACATGAGTGTGCTCTTAAAATAGATGAAAAGATTCAAGATAGATGATGGGATGGAAAAGGCTGATGGATGAAAGGATGAAGCTCGATAATGGACTATGGATGAAATTGATAATGAAGAATAGAATTTATTTGATATTGCACTAGATGTTATGAACCAATGTATAAATGACCATGCGGTGATGATGTATCCTATTCAAATAGAATAAGTCATGAGAAATCCTATGTTCTATATAAATATGATATGAAAGATCATGATACCATTGTGGCAAGTAGGCTACAAGGACCAACATAGATGAAAGAAAAATGATAAGACAAAAGGACAAGTAAGAAAGTATGCACAAAGCAATATAAAAGGAAATATGATGTTACTTTAGTCCAACTAAATCTCCAAGATTGGTTGATTGGTGATAGAAAGTGTTTTTGGTTATTGGAAATGATATATCCTAGTGATGACTAGATTATTATCAAGACTTTTAATGTGGCTAGGAACAAGATGTGGGGTGTGATTAGATGATTCATTTAGATTTCTTATATTGAAGCATGGATTAAGATGTGTCTTATGATATTTTTATTGATAATAGTGTTGGAATAATGTGAGGTACTGTATTAGATTGTATGGAGGGAGCTCGTATGTTGGTACCAAAGGAGAAGGTGATGGTAAGATGATGTGAGATAAAGGGATAAGGCATTATGGGATGATAAGGATAAGGTAATTGTCATAGTGAATGAAAGGGTATGGGGGACTCATCGTAGATGGTTGAATAATTGTGGAAGGTGATCTTAAATGAATAAGGTATGTAAAGTCTACTCTAGATGTTTCAAGTAAGATAAGGCATTTTTTTTCTCATGGGTGAGGTACATAAAGAGTTTTTAATTTACTAATAAAAATAAGGGATATGTAAATCGTTGGATGAAGGATCAAGGATAGGATGGAAGAGATGGTATGAAAATGTTTGGATGGGTGATTTGGAGGAAGAATGAGTATAGAGAGTACAAAAATTATCTGGATGAACTAGCAAGGATGGAGTAGAAAAGTCAGAGGATTCAAGCTAATAGGAATGAGATGATACATAGTAGGTGTAGTGTAGGGAATGTGCTAAAACAACTATGGGAAAGTACCAAATCCATGGAACAATTTAAGCTAGGATGTTGTGTGTAGGGGCATAGTTGGATGGTTGAAGGTATTAAAATGTTTATGTATGGAAAAGGTATAAGGGGGATACATGGTAGTAGGGAGGATAATTTAGACAAAGAATATATTTAATCATTTATATAATGGAGGAATGAATGGGGAGGGTAGGAAAGATGGATAAATGGTTGGATGTAGAGTAATGATTACAATATCCAAAGCATGCATGAATAGATTTCTCCCATGCATTGGATACAATAGGTATATATGGATATAGTGGATAGCCCAACATGGGAGGAAGGAGAAAAGTAGAATGGGGATGGATAAATATTTCCCTCAAGTCTAAGAGCACAAGTAGATGGGGTGATTTATACATGATGATTATTTACCAAGTTTTTAGCATGGAACATTTCCAAGGTGCCTATTTGTTTGCTTTTCACTATTGAAAAAATTATCTCTTTACTATTTTAATTTTTTTTGGGGGGGGGGGAGGGGGGAGGATATTTTCCACTTTTTGAATAGTGGGTTGACATAAATTGATATGAGATGGAGGATGAGAATATTCACAAAGGATAAATGTAATCAAATGATAGTGAATGTGGAGGAGGGATCAAACATCTCGTCTCCATATGAAGTTAGGGGAAGCCAAAGGAGGATTACTATTGTGGGTTGGTAGAAACCTTATTATTTGGAAGGTGTACCTCTCCAATTTGTCTTTGGAGTGCAAATGAAGGAGGATGAATTATGTGAATGTGAGGAGTAAAGGAATGTTAAGGGGGAGGTTTTTGGGGTGGGTAATAGGGTAATAAAATGGAAAAGAGATTGAGGGGTGGTGTAATGCCATGGGATTGAGAGGAACTAGGACCAACATTTGTACACTTAATGGTAGACTTAAGAGAATGATGGAGGATGTAGGATAATGGATTTTGGGACATAAGGACTAATGTAATATTCTAAAATGTGAGGTATTTTTTAGGAGAAAATCCTTTTCGAAGGTGAATTTTGTATGTCATTTGAGTGCTACCATAATAGCACATGTAATACTTTTGGGACATCCTAATTTTTGCCTAAAATTATATATTTTTTAGAAAAAATAATGATTTAATCCTTGAGAGTTTCAACATAAAGGGTTCTAATTGAATATGGTTAGATGAAATCACTTTAGATCAAACCCCCTTGAATAGAACCCCTCTAGTCTTAAATCATATCCACAATGAAGTCTCTGCTACACCTATCAAAAAATTGATAGAAGAATGATGTTTCTTTATCTTTTGGGGATAAAATGAAGTCATATAGAAATTATATTTTGTGAATATGTATGCTTTATTATAAGGTTTCCAGAAACTATAATTTTGAATCTATTTAATTTTATCATTATATTTTTTTTTCTTGTGAATGTAGATTTTTAAAGAAAACACCAAGGTGTTCATTTCAAACACATGATAAAATAGCAAAATTGAGAAAAAAAAAAAAAAAAGTTATTAAAAATATATACTCCCTAAGTTTATTTTTTGTTTCAATAAAAAAATAATAAGTAGTTCAAATGTACATACCAAAAAAAATTGTGTCATTGAAGTAATCTATGTTTGAATTATAGTTAATCTGAATTCAACATACCATAGATATTTCCATTAAAAATCTATTTCTAAAATATTATAATTTTATCTTTTCTCCAATTGAAGTTATGTTTTACTAGAGTGTTGTTACTTTTTAAAAATATTAATAACTATAAAAAACAAGTTATTAAATTTCTGAAAAATAATTACAAATTACCCTTTGATTTTATTTAAATATATTTATAATCCAGATAAAAATCTAAAAAATCACTAGTTCACATCATCTTTAGTCTTAATGATTTAGTTGGTATATGTGTCAAACAATAGAATTTTGGTGAAAAATGTTGATTTCAATATTCTACTTTGGCCAAAAAGTAGGAAACAGTATTGTGGGATGACCCATCTTAGATTTTACATATGTGTGTATGACTTCTTATTGCTTTCGGATATTCATGGCTTTTTTTTCTTGATGTCCATTTGTGACCTCTTGGATGTTTTTCAATATTGGATCAAATTTTTTATTGTTTTTACATCTCATTTTATTGTGAAATGGAGATCCTTATATTTTTGTGAATTTTTCTTTGGATTTATATATTTTCAATTTGACATCCAAAGTGCTACTAGACACAATGCTATTGGTTTCAAAGGTTGGATGTTTTGGATAGTGCATGGGAGGGAGGATATACTTTTTTATGTAGGTTCTCAAGATGAATTATTAAGGGATGTAGGAATATAGTAGTTGGGCATAAGGGCCTAAAATGGAGCTAGAAGATAGAGGGAAAAGAGTTATTTCAATTTTGGATAGATATGAAGGAGGAGGGATGGTGGTAAATATTTTAGAGCGACACGAAAAACTCATTGTGGGTTTATAAGAAGCTCCCTTAAACCAAATAAAGGTTGTACAAAAATAATTAGATGCCATACCTCAAATTTTGTAGCTAAGTCCATGTCATCATGGATTTTATTTAACATGGCTGAGCTCCAAAATTCATTGCTCGTGAAGGTCTAATCCTTTGCCTGGATAATCCATGGGTTAATAATTTGGTTGTCAATCAGATGTTGGTTGTTATTAAAAAAACATTCTAGTCCATTTGGATATTGAGGGGGGAGTGGTGGATACTTTTTCTTCTATTATAATAGAATCGCCATGGGTAAAGCTACGGAACTAAGAGGATAAGTTGAGGAATGGTTTCAATATAAGGTGGTAAGGGATCATGAGGTGGACTAGATGAGATGTTAGGTTCTTGATTTAAAAAAAATGCATTGCATTTTTTGGTTGGGTTGGTGATGTATTGGGGTAGAAGGATTCAACATGGCTTGAATTCTTGGATTGGGTGAATTCTTGGATTGGGTGAAAAGGGAGATTGTGGACTCATGGTATTCATAGGATCTAGTAGGAAGAGTAATCGTAGATTTGTGATATTCATGGCATTGGGATTGGATGGTTTTGATAAGTTGGATGGTGTCAACATTTTGGATGGGGTTAATATTTTTATGTCATTAGTATTTGCGATGGGGTTGGCAGGTTTTCAGGAAGGAATAAACTCATTAATGATGCATTAGGGTGATTTTGGACTATAGGGGTGTCATGATTCCATAATTTTAGGATAATGGATTAGTATTTGAAGGAACCATGGTAAAAGTAAAAAATTGTGTCAAGTTTTAGGCCAACTTATCAACACAACTAAATTGAAGTATTTCTAACTAAAAATTATACATTTTATTAATTTACACCATTTGGAATTCAAAACATGTATGTCACTTTCTATCAATTCAATTTAAAAAGATGAATCAATGTTGTCCATTTCCTTTATAAAAGTATGAAAAAACTTTATACTTTTACCCACCATTAAAATATTATACAAGCTCATAGAAACTTTGTCGTGCTCCTTTGGTATTTGAAGAGTCATTAATATTTTTTTTTAAATTGAGTAGTTTTTCCTCCATTTTGGCATGTAAATTGAAAGAATAAGACAAGAATGGAATGTCAAGATTATTTGTCTTACGAAGACTTATCTAGGTATCAAATTATATGATAAAAAATATTATTTTTTATTTACAAGTTCTCTCTAACATGGAAATGGACCCCTTCAAACCTTGAAATTGTGTAATATAATCATACTAAACAACCTAGTTGCCTTTGTTTTTTAAAATGGAAGCCAATCTTGATTAATGGATATTTTATCATTGAAAAAATTTAAAAGATATTCATGAGACTCAAAAATACACCAAAAATGTAAAACATGAACATAAAAAAGAAAATATATTTTTGGTGATGTAGTATTGCTTGTGAGCACAAATGCTTCTAAATAAAATCCAAATCTATATGGATAAAGATATGGCTGAAATATAAGATAGAGGCAAGCATTGGGGATAGGATGGATTTTCTTTATCACTAGTACCATAAGAGTGGCTAATAGATATGTATATAGGCATGATATAGTAGCTTATGTTATCTAGTTCTCGATTACAAGATATTTGATTATGGGTGGACAAGAAATGGAAGGTAGCAGATAGATTTATAACAGTTATAGAATCAAGAGGATTGATTTAATACTTAAATTGATCAATAGGACTATTATCATCTTCAATAGAGGGTGGATTTGGAGGAGTGTTATGATGAGGATTCTCATGAAGTTGAAGTAGATTAATGATGGTTGTTTGATGAGAAATTAGATTGGAAGATATTATTAGAGAAAAGGTGTAATAGGTTAGAAGAAGATGGAATAAAATATCTTAAGATTTGCTTCAATATCGAAAGATGTTAGGATAAACATTCATATTTGGATTTGGATTATTCTCAAGTTTTGGATGAGGTTGATAAATATTATGGAAGAATGATAGGTTATATTTTAAGTAGGATATGCCATGGAATCACATAGATACATTAAAACAAAGTGCACAAATATCCTTCTTGATGATATGGCTTTGTTGTAGATGCATTAAAATAGTGTATATGTGTTGAAACACATAGAAAATGTATCGAATGATAAAATAGATCAAATGAAAATGAACTAATTTATTTCACACACAATAAAATAGGGTGCAAATACATTGAACTTGATGAAACAACTTAGAGGTAGATGTACTACAATAATTGGGATGCACTAAAATAGGTAGCATATGCTTTGATCTATGGTATGATTTTGGTGTATTCATTTTAATTTTTTAAGGTTTGAACCTAGGAATGTAGTATTAGAAGAATGATTTTGATGATATTTTTTAATGGTTATGACAATGGAAGAAGGAAAAAGGTTTGGACTTAAAGAATTGATTGGTAGATTATTTTATGGTTATAACAATGAAAGAAGAAGAAAAGGTTTAGATAGGAGATGGGTCAAAAATCAAGACCTTAAATGATTATTTGATTAGATTTTATTTAATACTTAGGATACACTAAGTTCTTGAGAAATCATCATCTCGACTACATACTTGAGATAGGATAAGTTCTCAAACAAGCATTGATTTGGTTGATTAGATTTAATTTTGATCTTTTATTAAAGATTGGATGTTGATATAAATTTTAGTTTGGATCACTAGATTGAAATTATTATAAAGATGTAATTTGACTAAGGATTAGATAGGATGAATAGAATTAGCTTCTTTGAAATAGAACTTTAACAAACTTAGACTTGGCAGAGATTTCACCTTCTCTTTTCTCTTTCTTCTATTTTTTAGGAACTTAAGTGTCTCAACCTTGCATCTTAACTTTTATGTTTATTAATTAATTTTATTTGTTTATTCGTTTTGGAAACATAAGGAGAATGGAGAATTTCAATTTGTGTTGGAATTAATTTCCACTTGTCAGATATTTTAAAAAGTGTGTAAGAAGTTATAAGAGAATCTAAAGATATTGTAAGATAGGGGATATTTATAATGGATTCTATATTGTGTAAGAGAATAATTAAGGAAAATTATATTGGACTCTTAAAACCAATATTTTCATAAGCTATTACATCTATGGCACTTAATGGTGAGTGTGAGATCATGAGACAAATAATATCTCTAAATGAAAATGAAAATGCTAAAAAAATAACTTTATCAACTTTAGATAAAAATTTGAATGGGATATCAAAATAATTTGAAAAGTACCTAAGATTTAAATTTACCAAAAATTAATTGTATTTAATGAAATATTATTTTTTAATTAGAAGTAATTTAGTGAATATTAAATACTTCAATGTGGCACAACTAAAAATGTATGATAAAAAATGTAGGTGGTATTTTGGCCAACCTAACTACAAGCCAAAAAAAAATAGTCCTTAGATATGAATAAAGGATACATATTTTTATGATTTTTTTAATGAAAATAAATAGTTATGATTTTTTTATTGTGACTTTTCAAACAAAAAAACAAAAAAGTTTCAAACCAACTTAACTTGGTAAAAAGTTGTGGAATTCGAGGTTTTCTAATACCCTATAGCCAAAAAGCATATTGTGTATCAATATTTTGGATTTGAAAAAGAATAAAATCTTTGAAATTTATGGATTTCTTTAATCAACATATATTTTAAGAATTATATGTAGTGTTGATCAAGAATTTATTATTGCATGCCAAAAATGTGGTCTTCAACCTACAAGAAGAAAAACACTTCAAACACACCAATGAAGTATTGCATTAGAGTTATAAATCATACACAAGCTAGTGGATTTAAAACTCCTAAACTGGCCTCATTGTCCTCTATCTCTAAAGATCTTCAAGATCCAAGGTGGCCCTCACTTGGAAGAGCACTTGATCTCTTAGATGACAACCTAGAGAATAATATTTTAGTGATGTGCTAAGATCAAAATGGATGCAACTAAGCTCTTAGCTAAGATGAGATGATGGATGAAGATATGATGCAAGATGCAAGACTAGATGATTAAGATGTTAAATGTATTCTAAATTGAAGATTAGATGAGTTAATTAGACTAGATAAGTATAAAAAACTATGAGATGATATGCAATTAACTAGATGATATACTGATGCATGGTGACTTGTTTACTCATGAAAAAGATATTTTCAACACCCTAGTGTACCTATCATATGCTTTGATGGCGAAAGCGGGAGCAGCTGGCGGTGATGGGTGAACTCAAATTTCAAATTCTCAGCAAGGCAGGAACCCTGGTTCCAATGGTGGGAGCGGCTAGATCAATGCTGCTGGTCCCATAGGTGATAAGGATAAGCCTCCGGACATCCCGAAGGCTGTTGTTGACTTACAGTCTGATGGTACTTTGCCAGAGGAGACTCTGTTGATAGAGGAAGGGAAAAAATGAAATGGTCTTCCCTTTTCAGAACTAGACCAACTGGTAAATCCTCCCTACCTCCTGTTAAGAATATTTCTGACCTTTCTAGTGGTAAGTTCGCTATCTCTATACCTGACCAAGTTTTGGACCATAACATCAATAGTATGTCGAACTCTCCAGTAGGGAAATTTATGGGGTCGCGTCATAATATTGAAGTTGTCAGGGCTTTTGTTAAATGAAAATGGGTTCTCAAAGGAAATGTTGAAGTATCGGCTTTACCTAAAGGTCTTCTATCTTTTTCTTTTTCATGCGAAGAAGATAAGGTTAAGATTCTGTGCGGGAGCCCTTGGATGGTAGGAAAGACAACTCTGGTCCTTAGAAAATGGCATCCGAACCTAAACATGAACGATTCTCTCCTGGTGCAAGTTCCAGTCTAGATAAAGCTTCTAGGATTGCCTCTTGAATATTGGGCGGAAAGTATTTTCTCTAGAACAGCAAGCTCCTTTGGCGAGTTGCTCTCAATAGACCCAGTCACTTCTTCAAAAAGAAGACTAACTCATGCAAGGTTTTGTGTAGGAGTAGCCCCTGATGCAGATATGCTGGAACAGATAGACCTAGTTTCAAAGCTAGGAACTTGGAAACAACACATCGAATATGAAAATATCCTTTTTGCATGCTTCCACTGTAGAAAAGCAGGTCATTGGGAAAAATCCTACACAAACAAGCCAAAGGTGGAACCTAAGCAGCCTAAACCCCAGATTGAAAATCAAAAGTTGCCAGAGAAAATGGTGTGGCAAGTTAAAAACTCAGAGAATAAGGAAGAAAATTCCAATCGCTTTAATCCTTTGGGGGAAAAGAAGGAAGTCACGTCAAATCCTATCTCTAGTCCCCCAACCCAAGAAGTAGTGAGAAATGAACCAACCAAAGTCAGCCCCTTGGGTACAACTCAAAAAAAGGAAATGAAAGATCAGAATGATCCTTCAAATGAGATAATTGAAGTGGTTGCTGATACTTATGAAGGCAAGGAACTGGAAGAAAAATATTACCAACTTGAGGAAGGAGAGATCCCTGACCCCCAAGAAGAAAGGACTGATTCTTCTATAGCCATGCCAAGTTTTGAAATTCAAGAAGCCCAAAAATGTGCAATATTGGTTATGAACCTCTCAGACTCAAAATAGAGCTCAAGAACAGTGAACAATGTCTCAACTAATTCCAGAACTCCTAACTGGGGCAATGAAGAAGAAATCTCCAAAATCCTCAACAACCCGGAAGCGGCTCCTATGATAGAAACTGAATGGAAGCAACCAAAATATAGGAATAAGAAAGGATCTACTCCCTTGACTTCTCTACTAAGGAAATCCAGCAGAATAGCTCAAGTTGATGTGGGGTATATTTCCTCTTCCCCAGGATGGCCCTCTAACCACAAAGTAAGAGACAAGGAGGCCAGCAAGAACATTGCAGATGGAACCCAAAAGACTCTCAAGGAGCTGGGAATTGGTAAGTAGCTATGAAGATAATCTCTTGGAATATTAGGGGACTCAACAATCCCCATAAACATAATATTATTAGGAATATGATAAGAGATAGTAATCCTGACATTTTTCTAATTCAAGAAACCAAAATGAGTCGAGAAAAAGTTGAATCTTTGAAGTTCTTCAAAAATGGTAATGTTAGTGGTGGCAGCTCCGAAGGTGCTTCTGGAGGCATTGCTACCATCTGGAACCTTAACACTATTAAAGGTCAGGTCATAATTCAGGACAGTAATTTCTCTTGTATCAAATTTGAGCATTTAAAAGATGGTACTTCTTGGGTTCTTACTAACATTTATGCTCCTAATACCTTAAAGGCCAGAAACTCTTTTTGGAAAAAAATCATTCAGGCTAGGGACAGATTCAAAAATCTTAGCTGGATGGTTATGAGAGACTTCAATACTCCTTTGAGAGAGGAGGAAAAATTTGGAGGCAGTCCTCCTCAATTGGAAAGTAGGATGGCCCTCATGGATTTTATTAATTCTCAGGCTCTTAATGACTTGGAAATACAAGGTTGCAATTACACTTGGACTAACAGAAGAACTGGTAATGACCTTATCTAAGTGCATCTTGATAGGACTCTCATCTCTGATGACTGGTATAGGCAGTATTTTTGTTCTTTGTCGGCCCACATTCAAGTTGGATCTGATCATTTCCCTATCACCTTCATTGATGACTCAATCAATACAAGGAGAAACTTTCCCTTTAGATTTGAAAAAATGTGGACCCTTCACCCCGAAATTAAAAGAAATATTCAGAAATGGTGGAGCATTCAAGTTGAGGGAACGACTATGTTTAAAGTTGTCAAGAAGCTCAAAAGTGTGAAGGACAATATACGACTCTAGAACAAAACCAGTTTTGGAAATATATTTGAGGCTAAGAGTAAAATTCAAGAAGATCATAAAGAAATATAGGATCAGATCCAGAAGGATGGTTTCAGTACTATGTCTATTGCTGACGAAAATGAGACTCTCAAAAAATACCATGATATTATTGCCAAAGAGAAAACGTTCTGGAAGCAGAGATCGAGATGCATTTGGCTTAAGGAAGGAGATAGGAATACAAGATTCTTCCATATGTCGACTATCAAGCATAAAGCAGTTAATAGGGTGCACAAGCTAGTAGTGGAAAATGGGGAGCTGGTCAAGGAGGATGAAATAAGGAATGAAGCTAAGAGGTATTTCTCGGACCTCCTCAAGAGGGACCACATTCTGGATGTTGAAGCCCAATCCTCATTTCTTCAGAACATTCCTTGTCTCATTGATGCTCATAAGAATGCTTCCCTCTCCTCCATTCCCTCTATCTCAGAAATTAAAAATGTTGGTTTTTTCTTTGATGGTAACAAAGCACCTGGCCCAGATGACTTCCCAATGTTCTTCTTTCAAGATTTTTGGGAGATTATTGGAATTGATGTATGCAATGGGGTTAAGGAATTTTTTGGGGCTAGAAAACTCTTGAAAGAAATCAATTGTACTTTTATTACTCTCATCCCCAAGACTCAAGGTGCTGATTCTTTGGACAAATTCAGACCTATTAGCCTCTGTAATTCTTTTTACAAGATTATTTCCAAGGTCCTTACCTCCAGAATTTTGTCTGTCCTTCCTGCCTTAATTAAACACTAGAAAAATGGGTTTGTTCCTAGAAGACAAATTCTTGACTCCATTATTACGGTCCATGAGAACATTCACTCTCTTTTCAGAGCAAAGAAGCAAGGTCTCATCCTAAAGCTTGATCTCTCCAAAGCCTATGACAGGGTTGACTGGTCTTTACTTCAGAAAGTCCTCACTTCTTTTGGGTTTTCCTCTAGAGTTGTTGACCTTTTCTCCCAACTTACCACCTCTGCTACTTTTGCTATTCTTGTTAATGGTTCTCCATCTACTTTTTTCCAAGCTTCTAGAGGTCTTAGGAAAGGAGATCCCATCTCCCCCATCCTCTTCATTATTATGGAAGAATGCTTTGGAAGGACCATGGAAAAAATGGTATTGCAAGGCTCTTTTAAGGGCCTCCAACCATCCTCTGCTGACCTTATTTGTTCCCACCAGCAGTTTGTTGATGATACTATTATTATGGGAGAATTAAGTATTTCAGAAGCTAAAGTTTTGAAGAGAACCCTATGTAAATTTTCCTCTGCTTCGGGTCAGCTTATCAACTGGGATAAAAGTGAAGTCTTTTTCATAATACTCCAGAGAGAAGACAACAGAGGATCGGCAGAATCCTGGAGTGTAGGATTACTGACCTTCCTGCTACCTACCTTGGTCTCCCCATGGGAATTGCCCCTCCTGATCCCTTCTGGAGCTCTCTAGTGGACAAATTTCATAAAAAACTTGCTGGTTGGAAAGGGGCCCTCTTAAGTCAAGCTAGCAAGCTCCAACTCCTTAAGGCTACTCTTCAAAGTATTCCAATTTATGCTCTTAGTCTTTTCCGAATTCCAGTTAAGTATGCTGAAGCAATCGAGAAAATTCAAAGAAGATTCCTATGGTCTGGGGTTGAGGATGAGTAAAGAATGTCTTTGGTGGCCTGGGACCAGGTTTGTAGGCTGAAAAGCAAAGGAGATCTGGGCCTCAGGAGGATTCATACGTTAAATGAAGCTCTCCTATCCAAACAAGTCTGGAGAATGTTTCATTCTGATTCTGAATGGTGCAAAATTTGGTGAAGTATGTACTCTCTTCTATTGTCCTCTCTCTCCTCTTTTATCAATTTGGATCTCAGTATAAATGGGTCCCACATTTGGAATCATGCCTCTAAATGTAAAGAAGGTATAGCTAAAGGAGTGATATGGAAACTTGGAAATGGTAGGAAAGTAAAATTCTAGGAGGATCCCTGGCTTTTTGATAAACCTTTAATAGACTTCAATGAATGCCCCCCCCATGCTCCCTCCTGTATTAGATCTTTTGGCTCCTTAGTTGCTGAGTACTAGGATGGTAATGAATGGCAGAACATTGAAAGTATCCACCCTAGCCTTTCTAAGCTCAAGATCCATCTGTCTGCGGTATGGCTGAATAATGAAGAGGATTCCCTGATTTGGAAACATGATCCCAAAGGTACTTTATTTGTATCTTCCATGTATTGTGTCCTCCCCCCCCCCCCCTCCTATTAATTCTTATTGGTCTAAAGCCTAGATTAAGGGTCTTACCCCCAAAATCAATTTTTTCTTCTGGACTATCCTCCAAAATAAGATCCTGACCCTTGATAACCTCAAAGGTAGAGGTTTTGTCCTCCCTAATAGATGTGTGTTGTGCCTTCAAGAGGAAGAGTCTGTGGACCACCTTTCTATCCACTGTTCCTTCTCAGCCTCTGTTTGGGAAAGCTTCCTCAAGAGCTTTAGTATTGCTTGGGTGTTTCCTAAAAATATCAGAGATATGTTCTCCTCCTGGAATATTCAATGGACTAACTCTTTTTTGAGATGTTTGTGGCAGCTCTCTCTTCCTCACATCTTGTGGGGTCTATGGAAAGAAAGAAATAACTGAATCTTCAGGGATGTATCCCTCAATCAAGATATTGTGTTCCAGAAAATTCAATGGTCTATTTAGGAAAATATAGGGATCATTGAGGGGCCTTGTTACTCGAACAACTCACTGGAATCAAATATCTTAAGGGTATGGAATATGAAGATCACCGATGGTCCTAAGCTAACTGGCAAACCCCTCCTCAAGGTTGGCTTAAAGTTAATTTTGATGGTGCTACCAAAGGTAACCCAAGTCCTTCAGGTTGTGGAGCTATTCTTAGAGATCATAGAGGAATTTGCAAGGAAATGGTTGCTATCCCTATTGGAACCCAAACCAACCATAAAGCTGAAGCAATGGCAACTCTTCAAGGCATCATCCTAGCCAAAAAATGGAAATGACCCTTGTATATGGTGAAAATGGATAACAATAATAACAATATTGAAAGGCTAAATAGATTCAACCACAAAACCCTAGCCTAACAATCAACAAAGATCCACCATAACATATGAAGATTACCTAAGACAATGCAAATAAAACAAAATCACAAAGATTATACCATCACATGTCCAATAGGGTTTTGATCTCCATTCTTCCTATCTCCATTGATCTTGTTTGATATATTTGCTCTCAGATTTTATGTGCACAAGAGCTCAACAAAGAACGGAATGTGGTTGCAAGTAGGATCGTAGTGTAGTCAATTGCATAAAAGATGATTAGCATGAATGATTAGGATGAATGATTAGAATGCATAGAATGATTCGGGTTGATAATGAAGGAAGCATCTCCTTATATAGAAGACACTATATGAAATGGAGGGATAAGATTGAGAGGTGTAAAAAGGAGGTCGGCTATGATTAGAGGGTAGGTAGAAGAAATAATAAAATAATAAGAGAGGTAGGTAGTGTATGAATTAAGAGATGAATGACATGTGTCATGGGTAGAAAAGGCTAATGAATTAATTAAATAAATAAAGATTTATTTAATTAATAGAAGAAGTAAGATAATTAAATAAATAAGATATTTATTTAATTTAGGAAAATGATAATTTAAATAAATAAATGTATTTATTTAAATGAGAAATAAGGCTAGAAGAGGATAAATGAATTAATTAAATAAATAAAGATTTATTTAATTAATAGAAGAATTAAGCTTAGATAATTAAATAAATAAAATATTTATTTAATTAGACTGGACAATTTTGGGTGTCTACATTTTGCCCCTCTTTGAGACAATGCAGCTTGTCGCATTGTTTCAAAGAAGATAAGATGAACTGATACAGAGTTGCCCCAGAATGGGAATAATATGCCTCCCTCGAGAGATTGGATGAAAATGTCTGAAAAGATTGCAGACAATCTCTCGATAAGAAAGAAAGGCTAGAATGGATTGACCGGATAAAGTGACAGAGTCACGGGATAATGAAGACTGACTCGGGAAATGAAGGCTAAGGCCAAGGTAGGCTATAAGATAGACCACGGGCAAAAGACATCCTCATTGTCATCTACACCATCATGAGATCAAAGTGCAGAGTGAGAAAAGAGCAGGAGCAGTCAGCAGCGATGGCTTTGGTTCACAGATTCGACCGCGTTCGCCGATTCCAGAGGCCAGCAAAGGCAGGAGAGCCGGTAAGTACCACCAAACCTCCTTGTACTTTGACGCATTTAATTTTGTCATTAATGCATGTTAGTTAGAGCAATAAATGCACTTAGGAATAGGGTACAGAAAAGTCTAAAATCATGCAACCGCATCTGCGTCAGTGCCAAGCGCGTCTATGTCCGACAGGCGCGTCTGTGTCGGTGCCAGGCACGTCTGTGTCTGGAACCGCGTCTATGTCAAATGCGGGTGCGTTTATGTCATGCAGAGGCGTTTGCGTTTCAAAGTCGCGTTTATGAAAAGTATAGGCACGTTTATGTCATACAGGTGAGTTTGTGTTGTTCAGGCGCGTCTATGCAGTCTGTAGGCGCGTTTGTGAGTTAAAAGCGTGTTTATGTCCGAAAATGCAAGGTTGCATCTTCTAGGTCAAATCAGCAGTTCTGTGATGAACATACGCTGTCGATTGGATAAGCTGCTAAGAGGATACACTCAAGCAGGTCCTCTAGGAAGACTAGGATAGATCAAGGCACTTTGTGATGAACAGTGAGCACCAAGATAGAGTACTTTGTGATGAATAGGGAGTACCCAAAGTATGAGCAGCACTTTGTGATGAACAGGGAGTGCAAATGTGAGTAACACTTTGTGATGAACAGTGAGTGTCACACACGTAGTACTTTGTGATGAACAGGGAGTACTACTAGGATAGAAGCAACACTTTGTGATGAATAGTGAGTGTCACTAGGATAGATAACCATATGCATTTAGATAAAAAAAGTACCATTTTGTGATGAACAGTGAATGCCACTATAACTGACATGATTGATTTGCTTGACTGCAGGAGTACTTGCCTATGCTGGAGTCACGGGAGAGATTCCCGTTGATGCAGAGATTGCGACCTGAGCTGACCTTCGAGGATAGAGCTGCTATTGAGGCTATGGGTCTGAGACATATTCTGTATGTGCCTGAGTTTCGGGCAAACATGGGACTGTTGACTGCACTTGCCGAGAGATGGCATTCTGAGACATGCACTTTCCATTTGCCGATGGGTGAGATGACAGTCACCCTTGAGGATGTCTACAAGATTCTGCATATACCGATTGATGGAGATTTGATTCCATATGATCAAGATGGTGATAGAGAGGCATTGAGACGGGTGTTTCAGGATCCCGGCCTAGAGATGAGGGCTGGTCATGTGGCATGGGACACCATGACAGCCAGAGGGTTAGCATTGCCAGCTGTGATCGGAGGAGCTATCAGTGGGTTCTTGTGTCCGGATAGGGCGACATGGGGATTGGCAGTGGGCTGGGGCGGAGCACTGGAGACACTGGTGACGCAGCACACCAGATATGCTTGGGGACCATGTGTGTTGGCCCACCTGTACTATGAGCTTCACCAGTTTGTCTATCACGGGTCAGTTGGATTGGGCTGCGGGGTGACACTACTGCAGGTTTGGGCCTATAAGCATCTGTCAGTGACAAGGCCGATACACTTCCGAGGCAGGGGACATGGACGCAGCTTTGTTCATTTATATGACATGATCACCTCACAGCCGCGGATTGGCAGGTTAGAGCATTGGCGGCGAGTGCTGGATGATATTGATGTAGTCATCTGGAGACCGTATCTAGGATGTGAGGAGTGGGAGGATGACGCAGTGGAGCTGCCATACACCTTCTGGAGCAGGTACTTGATTGGGCAGACGCCCTATGTATTAGAGAGGCAGCTGGTGGACAGGGTTGGCAGGCAGTATGGCAGGATCCAGAGGATGCCACGAGGCTCAGGTATGTATGCCCGTACAGTTAGGGATCAGGTGCAGTTTGGGCCTTTATTGTCATATGATCAGGCGGTCACACAGCTGGCAGAGATGGTACCCCTACCCTGGGACATGTGGCTAGAGGTTGACGATGCCGGGATGGATGCTAAGTATTTAGCATATTGGGCAGAGCATCCATTCCCACGACTGATAGATCCAGGGGAGCTGTTGGAGGGAGATGGAGGAGGAGATGATGATGATGATGGTGGAGGTGATGGGGGTAGAGGCCGACGGAGGCGGAGGGGAGTAGTGGGAGAGAGGCGAGTTGCACCTCGGAGGGAGGGTGGGGAGGAGAGGCAGGCTCAGGTGGTGAGGGGTCGCGACGAATTGATCCTGGGGCGGGTCCTTCAGGGGCTCAGATTCCATCGAGGCCAGACGGCTCCGAGGGAGGGAGTTCATCATAGCCTTAGAGGGCTCCCATTGTATCAGTGTTGTACCATTCTTTTGTATTGTAGACACCTGCGGGTGATTGTAGCCACATGATTTTGACATCATTGTATCATGACACTTTATATATATATGAGATGATTCATCTTTGCGGTAGCTATATGCATGTGTACCTATGTGATGAGATGTTCTTATGTGATGCTTATGATATGGATGCAAATATGTATGTAATGCAATTGTTTTAAAATGTTATGCCAATGCAAATGTAAATGTATGTAATGCATATGAATATGATAATGCAAATGTAAGTTGTGCTAACAAGTGTTGTGTGTAGGATGTGATGCAGTTGTGATATCTATATGTATGTATGAAATGCTTATATGTGGTAATGCAGGTGCAACTACATGAAATGAAAATGTTTTTGGTGTGTCATTATACTCAGTCATGTGATAGTAGGCTACGCAGACTCGAGAAGGACGATGGAAGTCAATCAAGAAAGGGGGGATGAAAGACAGAAGATATGAAAGTGAAAGAGCTTCTTGTGCGTTATCATCATTGAGCTTTATTATGGCAAGTAGGTTATGACAATCGAGGCATATGTTCGACCCAGAAAGTCATTGTACCCGTTTGCATGGAGATAAGACAGTCACAAACAAGGAATGCCCCAGTTCACACTAGACTCACAGTGTCCTCATATCCTTGGACAAGTCATAGCATTACTAAGAGACAATCCACAGACAACAAATACAAATAGGTGACGATACCCCATCCTCGCCTTTCTAGTCAAAGACATTCTGGAGATAGAATCTCTAGTCAAAGACATCCCGGAAAAGCTAAAAGACATGTCACCAAAAAAAAGATGAAATCAAAAGAAAACCAAGACTCGACACCAACATCCACTGTAGTCCTCAAGTTTAGTGTCTCTTGTCACTTGTATAAGTCTTATTTGATTGTGGTCACAATGTTTACTTTCACAAAAAGGATAGATAGCACTAAACCATAATGTTGTCTGAGTCTGTTGAAAGATTTGATTTGTTGAAGCCCATTGTTTTTGCTGCTATGTCTCATCTGAAACTGACTGAATCCATGAAACTGATACTTTATTGTGGAGAAGATGAAACTTTATTGCGGATCTGTGATGCAAATGTTGCTTTATTGCGGATTGTGCGCGAATAGATTGAAGAAAGCTGGAAGAAACTTTACTCCTTGAAACATGTGATGTTCTCAGTTCCACACCCATCACTAGACGTAGGATTTGCCTTAGCCACAGATAGGGTCTGATTTGTTATGGATGGAAAGGGATGTGAAAATGGAGGTTTATTATGAATGGCTAACCAATCTTAGGTAGATCAATAACAAGCCATGATGGGACTGGGTAAGTTTATTATGGATGAATAGGTTGTGAGTGTGTGCAAAGTGAAAGGATGAAAGTGAATCCTAAAGGAGGGAGGAGCAATGTCTCTACGCATGGTGCTGGTGACCCAGTTTTCACCATGGTACTTGCCCAGGGCGCCACCGAAGTGGTTTTCACCATTGGACGAAATTATTTCTCTTTACTTTTTTCGATTTTTCAATGTTTTTTGTGTCACAAGGTGCCTGTTTGCCAGGTTTTCACCAAGTAATGATTTTTTTTGTTTTATAATTTTTTTATATTTTTGAAATTTTTTTTATTTTTTTGTATTTTTGAATTAGGATATTCCGAAGAGCTATGTGTAGAACCTGCGAAGGTGCATGTTGTTGATAGGATCCTCCAAAGGTTCACCTTCTGTAGTTGAGAGCTGATATGCACCAGAGCCATATACTGTTGTAATAATGTAAGGACCAAGCCAATTTGGTTCGAACTTGCCCTTCTTCTCTCTGTCTTGTTGATTTTTAGGATTTTCTTTGAGAACTAAGTCACCCACCTCAAATGTGTGAGGCTTGACTTTATGATTGTAGTTGTGATGTTCCTTGACTGAATGATGTGTAGCTTGAGTGACTGTCTTCCTTGATGAAGAAACTAAGATAGAATTACTAGTGTGTGGACTACACAGGCCCATATGTGTGTCACCTGAAGAAGTTTGGGCATCCCTGATAACAAAGTCCTTTGAGGAAGCTCCATTAAAGGTCCATGATGTATCGCCGGAAGGGAATGGATGTGTGGAACAAGTGGATGAGCTATGAAGGCTTATGATTGCGAAAAGAAGTGAAAGTAGGATGGCATGATGGAGACTTAGGATCAACAAGTATGCTTTATGACTTAAAATTGTAGAAATTTTGCCCCCAGTTATTTTGATATTAGGGGAGATCAACTCTTGTTCTTTTTCTTTCGTAGGATTTTTATCCTTGACTTTGATTTTTGCAGAGTCCAATAGCTTTTGATTTTGATTTGGACTAAAGGAATTTTCTTTATTTTTGACTTTTAGATTTTTCTTTTCAACGCTTGATTTTTGATCCCCAATGAGTAAGGGCTTTTGTAATTCTTGTTGATCCAAGTCTGGAAGTGGAGTGGAAATGGAATGAGTGGATGATATGGTAAAGCTATATGAGTTATCAAGAGGGCTGGCGATATGCTCAATAGATTCTTCGCAGGAACCACTCTTAGGACTATTGATATCAAGAGATGCTTGCACCACTAGAGGAGATTTGCATTCAGACTTAGTAGCCACAACACTAGGTGGTTCACACCCAATTCCTTGATATTGCAAATTGTTTGTAGATTGTTCATGTTGACTGAATGTGTGAGGAGATAGTGGGAGTTGCTCAACATGAAATATATACTCACCACATCCCATGTCTTTAAACTTGAAATTTTCTTTGATCTTTGATTGTTTTGATGTAAAAGCTTTCAAGGATTCTGGATCCACATATGCTGATGAAGGAATAGCTTCTCGATTGACTGGGATTGTTATTTCTGACCGAGGTTGCAGATTGTTGCAATATATGAATCGATTTGGATCCGCTTTGACGGTCACTTCAACTCCATTGTGTGGAAACTTGATACATCGATGATATGTAGATGGGACTGCTCTCATCTCATGAATCCAAGGACGTCCTAGCAATATGTTGTATGTGAGATCAAGGTCTAGGACTTGACAAATCACATCTTTTGTAACTGGCCCAACTCTGAGAGTTAAAATGATTGTGCCCTTGGATGAACGCTCTTCATCATCATATGCTTTGATAGTAATTTTGTTTGTAGAATTCACAACTTTGTCGGAATATCCCAATTGTTTAATAGTGCTCAATGTGCAAATGTTTAGACCTGCTCCTCCATCTATCAGGACTCGTTTTATTCGATGTTTGTGTATGAAGGCTTCAATGTGTAATGGTGCATTATGTGGCTGACTTACAGATGCGTCATCGACTTCTGTGAATGTAAGGGAGTGTGGAATGGAAAGGTATCCCACCATGGCTTGAAATTGGTCCATGTTTAGATCAGTAGGAACAGCAGTATCTCTCAAGATTTTGTCAAGAATAGCTTTATGTGCAGGGGATATGCGTAAGAGCTCAAGGATTGAGATAAGCGTGGGTGTCTTCCCTAATTGTTCTACAAGATCATACTCAAGTTTGGTTGATGAAGAGGCGGTGTTTTTAGCTAGAGCACCTTGCAAAGTAATTTTACCTCGACGGGTTGTAACGTGACATTCAGAGGTAGGTTCGGAAGAAGATCCAACACCTTTTAGGACAATCTTGGGTCTCTGAGTAGAATTCTCAGATGCTTTGTCCTTGATGATAATAGTAGAGACATAATTGTCCATCGAGATATTATTGATAGTTGAATCATAGTTGTAAGGTGCTCTAGTATAGTTGGCTTGGTCATCTATGGCTTTAGCTTTTCCCTTGCCATGTTTTGGGAATGGTTCCTTAAACATCTCATGTTCTTGATTAGATGAATGTCCCTCAATCTCAATGTCACCTCTATCAATGAGATCCTGTATGATGTTCTTCAGTCGATGACAATTTCCTGTCTTATGACCCTTTCTCTTATGAAATTCACAATACTCATCATCATTCCACCAATTTGGCTTAACCTTTGGTTCATATGGAGGAAAATCTGGAACTGTGATTACCTTGTTTGCCACAAGTTTCTTGAAAACTGACTCAAGTGGTTCTCCCAATGGAGTGTACTTCCTTCGTGATCTAGAAGTTGTTTGAGTATTTACTTGATTGTTTGTAGAACTTGATCCTGAAAAGATGAATTTGGGTCGCACTGTGTTGGCATCAACAACACCATCATTGACTGTGTTCTTGTTTTTATTCCAAAATCTTGGCTTGTCTTTTCCTTTAAAGTCATCTTTGTTTTCCTTAAATATCTTAATGACTCCTTGTTCAATTAGGACCTTTTCTGTTGCTAAGCCTTTTTCAATGACGTCCTTGAAGGTGGACAAACAAGCTTTCCTTAGATCATAGCCACTGTCTTTGTTAACATTTTGTGTGAACATTTCTACCATTTGTTTTTGGGGAATTTCACAAGAGCATCTGCTGGCTAGATTTCTCCATCTTTGTAAAAATGATGCAAAAGATTCTCCCTCTATTTGCTTGGTGTTGCACAAAGTAGTGACTGATATGTCTGTCTCTATATTGTAGGAGAAATGTTGAATAAATGCTTCTGCTAGGTCACCCCATGACTTAATTCCAGGTGGAAGTTGGGAGAACCATTCCATAGCTTGATCACCTAAGCTTTGTGGGAATAATCTCATCAAATATGTCTCTTCTGCTGCTACCTCAATGCAAGCTGTGAAAAATTGTCTTATGTGTGCCTTAGGATCCCCTTTTCCTCTATACTTGTCAAATTTAGGCGTCACAAAGTGTGTAGGAAAAGGATGCATTGGAATGCTCTTGTCAAATGGATAAGGACATATGTCTCTCATTGTGTATGTTGGCTTCGGTGTATTTATGTCCTCCATTTTCTTTTGTAAGTCCCTGATTTGTTGCTCCAAATTGCTCTTAGGTGGAGATCGACTTCTTGGACCATACCCCATGTTTGAGGCACCAATTGGAGGAAGAGCATGTTGCATATATGGATGATATTGATCATACACATGTTCATATGGAGGAGGTCTATAGTGATGCTGCGTATATGGACCACTTGGTATAGATTCATGTTGAGGAACCCCATATCTATTTTGCACATGTATACCATATTCTACAGGCATGTCATGTTCTATTGTGTTGCCCCCAAATTTGACATGAGGTTTCCTTGTGTCCAAATTTTGAGCATGCCTTGGAATATCCCATTGCTTTGGTGGTTGATCCTTAGCATTGGTATGTGATTGAGCATATTTTTCTCCATAAGACTTCCATAATGGTCTGCGAAGGTGAGTATCATATGTTTGACCATGTGTATGTTTGACCTTTAGTTTTTGAAGCAAAGCTGATGGTGATTCAGGTACCATATGTGGTCCTCTATTTCCTCCACTATTAGGTCTCCTTTGATCCATGTTGGAGTGAGGTTGTTGCAAAGGTCTATGTTCCATTATTTGAGACATGTCAAAATCATGAGGTATCTTGGCTCCACTTTGTGCCATCATGTGTAAGAAGTATTGTCTATCCCTCCTCATTATTTCCTCAACCAATCGATTGAAATGGGGATTCATAATGGATTCTTCCACATCTGCTGAATGTATTGATAAGTTGTCCAAATTGTCATTGTGTGTGGCATTGTTGTTTAGAGTGTCCATGTTCTCAACATTTGGGATGTTTCTATAAGCCTCCATGTCAGGTAATGTAGTGTGATCAGTATTGAAAAATAAATCATTGTCATACTCATAAGAACTCATGTTTGCGGACTCTTGAGCTTCTTTAGTTTCTCTCCTAGATTTTTGAAGTCGGGTTTCAACCATGAACTAGGTATTAACCAAGATGTGTGAGACTAGATGAAAAATGGAAAGAGTATGGAAGACCAAGAGTTGGATGGAATGTAAATGAATCTGAGGTGTACTTGCAATGTCCAAAGTGTAAGACCAAGTATGTATGTAGTAGAGTAGGTGTGACTTCCAAAGAGAGGATAGTTTCTCTTGATGAGGTAAGTTGACCTTGACTCTAAGTAAGACCAAATGAGACCCAAAGGTAAGAAACCTTGATGAGGGACCACTTAGCAAAGTGTTGTTGTATGTAGTGTGTTGACAAAGTATGATGAGGACAAGCAAGTGACCTTTTGACTCAAGTTTAGACAAGTATGAATGTAACATGAGATGTGAAGCAATGATGGACTATGTGAGACCCAAGGACAGGTTGAATGCTAGATGAAACCTGAAGAAACAACCTAGGAAGCTCAAGTATTCCGAAACTGATTTCTTTTGTTTGCTGGACTGTGAGATTTTTCTTGCAATTTTGAACACAGACGCGACTGTATACTTCACAGACGCGGTTTCCGGACACAGACGCTACTCTGTTTAACCCAGATGCACTTCTGCGATTTTCTTGTTTATGTTTGCTGGACTGTAAAGATTTTTGCAATTCTGGACACAGACGCGACTGTATACTGCACAGACGCTGTTATCCAATACAGACGGGTTTATATTCAACACAGACGCTGTTATAAACACAGACGCTATTCTGCCCTTCACAGACACGCTTATATGACCCAGACGCGGTTAAAACAGACACAGAAGCGTTTCTGTAAAATTTGTGCAATTTTTTCCAATCTGTGAAGTCGTTTTGTTGTGACCAAATCTGACTGTTTGACTATTTTTCGTGACAAGAGGACACAATGTTGATGAGGACCCAATGTTTGCAAGTGTTTAGACTGACAATGACTCCAAGAAAAATGTGTTGTTTGATGTAAAATGTTTTGCATACACTTGAAGACACAAAAGACACAATGTTTTGCTGTTTGGTCTTGAATGTTTTGAATGTTTAACATAAGTCAAGCACAATTCTTATGGCTAGCCAAGACAATAGTTGTTGATCCCACATGGGGTTTTACCCCCGAGGCTACGCTATTTAGAGCGGATACTTAGATGCTTGACCTCACTGGCTCCACCCTCGGCACTCACTTCTCGGGTCAGCCAAGCATCAGTCCCCATGAAAACTCCCCATGGCGAACTTTGTATCTCTACTAAGAACCGTATGTGTGTGGGCCGCTACCAGAGGTCCGACCTCCTGCCCCAACAACTAGAAGGATTTGGGCCTCTAAAATAAAATGGTGCTAGTAAGGGCATCCGCTCGTGTGGCCATACATGCGGCACTTTCAGCTCTGTAAATACAGAAGGCTCCCAGCCGGTAGGGGTTACGCCCTACAAATGATCAAATAAATTTGATCAAATGGGTTTATGTGGAGACATAGTGTCGGTATGAACTAATCAGCACACGTTATCCATAGTTTTCACCATGAATACATTTGATTATAGTGGTTCGGATGAGGTGGGTTTTCCTCGCTACCACTTGGGTCGTCCTCTTCTCACTAGTAGTCCTAATGACCACACGGGAAGACAGACCCTCTAAAGATTAAACAAAAAAAGCCTATTGCTCAAGACCCAAAAGACAATGATTCAATTTTAGTGCACCAATGGAAGTGTTTGCTAGTCTATGAAAACAAGGCACACAATAAAAATTCAAAACCTTAGCCAAGAACCTGCAACAAAAGTTGTTAGTAGTTTGGGTTGTTTGACATAATCACCCCTTCCTGCAAACATACAAGTTAGGTACATTTTAAAAACCCAAAAGACTTTGTGACATAGGGGCCTTCAACAAAACGTTTTGCTTCCAAGACAAGCTGCATCAATTTAGTTAGCTAGATCTGAAAGTGTTAGTCCGAAAATAAACCAGATCTGAAACCCTAAGTACAAAATCCGAAAATTGAATCAATGAAAACTTCAAAATTCTGAAACCGTAAATACACAGACGCTGTTACCCTCAACACAGACGTGTCTAGATAACACAGACGCAGTTCTGTGATGCACAGACGCGCCTAAAAATCACAGACGCTCCTTCCCGACACAGACGCGGGTAGAAATAACACAGACGCGTTTCTGAAACACAAATGCCCCTTTCTGAAACCTGCAAAATAAAATTTGTCGAAAACACAGACACGATTCCAGATACCATAAACGCGCTAGAAAATCAAAGACGCGATCCGAAAGTGCGCAGACGCGAAAATACCAAAAATGCTGCCGAAAATGTCCGATCTGCAACTTCAAAAACACAAGATCTACAACAAGGAGGTTAAATGTAAAGGGACAAGGTCCCACCGGGCGTGCCAAAATGTATATGGTGAAAATGGATAACAATAATAACAATATTGAAAGGCTAAATAGATTCAACCACAAAACCCTAGCCTAACAATCAACAAAGATCCACCATAACATATGAAGATTACCTAAGACAATGCAAATAAAACAAAATCACAAAGATTATACCATCACATGTCCAATAGGGTTTTGATCTCCATTCTTCCTATCTCCATTGATCTTGTTTGATATATTTGCTCTCAGATTTTATGTGCACAAGAGCTCAACAAAGAACGAAATGTGGTTGCAAGTAGGATCGTAGTGTAGTCAATTGCATAAAAGATGATTAGCATGAATGATTAGGATGAATGATTAGAATGCATAGAATGATTCGGGTTGATAATGAAGGAAGCATCTCCTTATATAGAAGACACTATATGAAATGGAGGGATAAGATTGAGAGGTGTAAAAAGGAGGTTGACTATGATTAGAGGGTAGGTAGAAGAAATAATAAAATAATAAGAGAGGTAGGTAGTGTATGAATTAAGAGATGAATGACATGTGTCATGGGTAGAAAAGGCTAATGAATTAATTAATTAAATAAAGATTTATTTAATTAATAGAAGAAGTAAGATAATTAAATAAATAAGATATTTATTTAATTTAGGAAAATGATAATTTAAATAAATAAATGTATTTATTTAAATGAGAAATAAGGCTAGAAGAGGATAAATGAATTAATTAAATAAATAAAGATTTATTTAATTAATAGAAGAATTAAGCTTAGATAATTAAATAAATAAAATATTTATTTAATTAGACTGGACAATTTTGGGTGTCTACACCCCTATCTATGGATAGAAGGGGATTCAAATAATATAATAAAGTGCCTTAATGGGACTACAAAACCTTCATGGTCGATTCACAACATAATCACCTTTGCTATTGACATTATTAGCACCTTTAAAAAATACCATATCTCCGACATCTACCGAGAGGCCAACGGCTCTGCTGAATGGGCTGCCAATGCAGCGGTTAAAAGTGAGGCAATTACCACATGGACGGGTGAATTCGGACTCCCCGAATATATCAAACAAATCATTAGTAATGAGTGATATAGAAGCACTCCAAAGACTCTTGATGGACAGGATAATTATGAAAAGTACTGATGTGAGTACTTCAAGTTATTTTAATAATGAGATAACCACTCATTATAACATCAATGCCATTAACTCTCACACTTTCTGGGTAAGTCTTATAGCTCGAAAAATCTCTCTATTTAATTAGCTCTGCAAGTTTCAAAATTTGGCCGTAAGTAGCGACAACATGGGCGGAAATAGGAGGCGATATGAACCAAGTAGCTGTAAAGAGTGGAAACAGAAGGAAGAGGTTTGGGGTATCCTGCAGAAGGGTGATCTCTCAAATTTCATGGAGAGACTCCACGACTGAGATGGTATGGTAACCAATCTTTTCTGCAAGAACTAGAAGAAGGGCATGTTAAAAATGGGTGATCAAATGGTTGAAATTGATGAAGATTTAATTGCTCAAGCCACGGGTCTCACCAGGGAAGGTTGCAACTTCTACAAAGATAGGAAGGTTAGCAGGGAAGCTATTGAAAGGTACCCGGTAAATGAGAAAGAGAAAAAATGACTGGTAAAGTTGAGCAAAACCTACTACCCGCCTAGGAATTTTGCCAAACCCTGGTGGGAGATTCTCTTTGTTTTAATGCGTTGTATCACTCTAGATGGTAGGTTCACGAAAGTTTATGGGTATCACTTTGTTCTATTGAATCACTTTAGGCACAATGATAAGGTTAATTTCCCTTATTTCCTACTTTGTTCGATGAATGTATCCCTTAAGGCCTACAAGGAAAATCCACTGGGTGATACTGCTATGCACCAAGGCCTAATGGTCCTAATTTATGACCATTTAAAGGCCAATCAAATTGCTCGGATGCAGCCCTCTGTGGATTCTGAGGAAGAGATGTCTGATTTTGCCTTTTCTGAGGAGGAGGAATCTGATAGTGATTCTTCATCTAATATAGAGGATAGTTCTGATGTCTCAGAGTATGAAAGCAAGAAGAAGAGGAAATACAGAAAAACAATACCCTCTTCATCCAAGGGCAAAAAGCCTCAAAACAAACCCCTGATCAGCATCTCTTCGGAAGAGGAGGAATCAGACGACTCTGAGAAGGAGAACCCTAAAGGGTTGTTGAAGAAGAAAACAAAAAACCATACCTAGACCCGGAAAAAGCACAAGAAAAAACAGGAGACTGGCAAGGAACCGGAAGCTGACAAGCAAGCAAGGACCCTAGAAGCTGAGCACAACCTAGAAAAGGAGACCATGGAAGAGACTCTCAGGGCTGCAGACACTATTTTGGCCCTCCACATCCCCAAAGATGAACAGGTTACCCCTGGAAAAGTTGCTCCCCCATCTGGCCCTCCTCCCGAGGGTTTGCATGGTTTCATGGAAACAATGGAGTGGCTCATTAATTGTTCCAAGAAAGTTGTGGATGAATATAAAAAACTCGTTAATAGAATCTTGATTCTAGAAATCATTAATATTGGGGAGGGGAATGCAATGGCCGACTATATTGAGGACCTAAAAAACACCATTGCCAAAGCTGAAGACATCAAAGATTCTTTCAACCCTAGGTTTGAGAAGATTGAAAAGGATATGCTAGACATAAAAAGCCTTGCAGACACTAGCGAAAAAACCCTCTCGGACACTGTTACCAAAGTGGAAAAAATTGAGGAGTTCCTGAAGGACATTGTTGAACAGAGTCTAAGTATCCTGAAGATCTCGGCCAACAACACCCACACCCTCATCAGCAAGTCGGATGATGATAAGGAAATCTAGGACTTAGACCTGGAAGCTGAAGGAACAGGGGAAGCTCAAGGTCCCAGAACCCGCACCAGAGGCAAGAGGAAGGAAAAGAAACCAAACAAGGATCTGGAAGACCTGAAAGCCGTCGGGGCCACTTATGATGAACTGGTGATAAAGGCGGAGGATCTGCTAAAGAAAATTGTTGTGTAGCACCTTCCCTGTTTCTTTGTTATTTTTTGTTGTTAAGTTATTCTTTCTTTCAGCTGGTCTTTTGGCCAGTCTTTTTGTATGTTGACTTTGTTGCATTATTCTTCTCGGTTCTCTTTCTCTATCTTTGCTATAAAGGTTTCGGGTCTTGAAAACCTATTTTTTAATTAATCAAAACAAGATGATATACTAAAATGAAACTAAAACACTAATGCTAATGCTAAATGGCTTGGATGCTTGAAGATGGCTTGAATGCTTCAAGATGACAAGATGAGCTCCTTAACCTGCAAAATGACTATAATTTAGATGCACAAGATTGAGATATCAGTTGAAGGAGAAATGGGCTCTATTAATAGAAGAAATGAAGAGAATTGGATGACCAAGATTGAATTGGCTTAAGGAGGGTCAAGATTGAAAGTTATCGATCCATGTGATATTTTCAACCTAATCCCATGTTGACAAGTGTCACCATGAGATTGCTTGAGAGGAGAGGGAGGAGGCATTAAATTCTTTAGAAGACTTAATGGTTAATACCATGTGGGAAAATTCATGGAATAAAGCTTTTATCCAATGAATAAAGATATTGTATAATGGACAAAATCTTGTGCAAAGCTCAATGTGTTGAAAATGTGAAGTTTTGCAAGAGCATTAAAATCTCATTGGAGACCTTGGAGGTTATCTTGTTGGATATTAGATAACCTTCAAGACTTTTGTGAGAGTCCTATAAATTTGGGGAACTCAACAAAGTTATCTTGATGAAAAGATAAAACTTTAAATGCATTTAGAAGACTTTCTTCCAAAATTAGAAGTGACTTCCCCAAAATTTAGGGATGTGACCATGATAGAAGATTTAAACTAATTAAGTGGGTTTTGAGAGATTCTAGAAGAATGCTTAAAAAGTTAATGGAAAATGTAGGAGAATACAAGTGGGAGAAATAGAAATTTTTAATTAAAATAAAAAGATTTATTTCAACTAAAATGAATGCAACTTGCATTTGGATAGATATTTAAATGTGAATGTGAATTTTGGATTTTATTTAACTAAATCTTAATTTATTTAAATGAGAAAACGGGGGATAAAGCATTAAATGCTTAAAGACTTTGAGGGAAACCATTAAAGGCTCAAGAAGAATTTAAGGGAAACCATTAAAGGTTTGAGAAGACTCTAGAAGGAAGACATTAAAGACTTGAAGACTTTAAGGGAAGTCATTAAAGGTTTCAAGTGGGTGGGGATAAATACGATTTCAAATAAATAATTTATTTATTTAAAATTATGGTGCAACTTGCATTTGTAGGAAAATGCAAGTGGGTAGAGGAAAATATGATTTTTTAGATAAAATAAAAGATTTATTTTAGCCAAAAGGAGATGCAACTTGCATATGTTGTAAAATGCAAGTGGGGTGAGGGAAATAGGGATTTTTAATTAAATGTAAATTTAATTAAATGGGAAAGAGGATTTTAATTAAATGTTGAATTTAATTAAAATGGAAAGGGGATTTTAATTAAATTTTGAATTTGATTAAAATGACTAGAAGGGGATATTTAATTAAATGTTGAATTTAATTAAAATGGCTAAAAGGGGATATTTAATTAAATATTGAATTTAATTAAAATGGCTTAGATAGAAGAAAGGGGGAAATAATTAAATCTTTAATTTGATTAATGGTTGATTAGAAGAAAAGGGATATTGATTAAACCTTAGTTTAGTCAATAGGTGGATTAGGGTAATTAAACAAATATAAATTCATTTAACTAGTTGTGCAAGTTTTAGGTGTCTACAATTATACTTTTAGAATCTTGGAAGTTTCTCAAATATACTTGTTTTATCTTTGAAATTTGGATTAAGTTCATCAATGTCAAAAGGTAAAGTTGATAAAAATATATGAAATAATCCCAACTCATCATTTATGTGGAAAAGGAAAGTTTTGATTACCAATCCAAATTTACTTGCAATTTTTTATGGTACATTTGAAAGAAAAACTTATATCAATTTTGGAGAAACAAATGCCTAGTTTGAAAAATAGATATTTGTTTATTCCCCATGCAATTTGTAGTTATTTGGTGGTAATTTTAAAAAAAATATTTTCAAACTAGATATCCAATTTTTTAATAATGGATGCCCATTTTGAGAAAAATATCTATTTTAAAAATTATTTTTTCTTTTTGACTTACCAAGCCAAAAATAGTTGAAATATAAGTTTGAAATTGGTTTCACAAATTTGGCTTACCCTTTCAATCAATTATTTCCTCCATTGACATGTTTTGCCCATCATGGTCTAGCACTAACCCCTAAGGAGTGTAAGAAAACATCTATGATGATGTATAAGAATTTGGTTGTCTTTTTGGTACATGGGTGGTTTTTATTTTATTCTCTAGTGAAGTTGGACAACCAAGTTCATAAGAATTTTAAAGCTTTTAAAACAATTATCATAATTCCTAGACATGCCATGGTGTCCTTTTAGTATAATTTGACTACTTGCCTCATAGTTTGAATCCATTATATTAGAAACTATTCATGGTTTCATAGATTACATTTTCCTATATATTCAGTCCTTGTGATAGTGTATTGTATGGCTTATTGGTAGTTACCATTATGTTGCTAAGATTTCTCTAATCATATATATTGATGATACTTATTTAAAGAAATAGCACAAGATTTCTAATTTAAGCTTTTTGTTAATAGATAAATTAGTGTATGTTTTATACTATGGTGGGTTTTGTTTTTTAAATATTGGTTTTTCCCACATAAACCTACATTTTAAATAGAGTAATATTTGTTGTGTATTCTTTCTCATAAATAAGATCAATTATTGTTGAATATACCTCCTCTCATCATTTAGTGTAGGAATGATAGTATACACTTCTACTTCCATTAAATTGGTAATAAAGCTTGATAAACTCAATTCTTAAGTATTTTTTATTAAAATAAGCGAGTTTTATAGTGACTCGGAACCCAAATCCAACAAAAAATAAAACACAGTAACCAGAGTCTAACCAGTTACAAAAACTGGGCATTCACCAAAAAATAGAGAACCACAAAAAATAAACCTAAAAAAGATGCACAAGAAAAACAAACTAAGAAAGAGCTTTCATAAGCTCAACATTCTTCTGGATTGCTTTATTATTAATCTCCTAGAGTTCCTCCATAATGAACCTCGAACTACCTGATACTTGATGTTTGCTCCTGGTCCTGGTACATGGTCTCATAGATGCCTACACCTCTTGATTCATCTTAGCTAGGTTGATATATAGGGATCTCTCAACTCTGGTAATCTACTCCATCTCCATGGCGATTTCCTCATTAACTCTTTTGAGACCCTCAACACTATTCTGCATAGGTTCCTTGCTAGCCTCCACCAAACCCTTAAGTTTAGTATTCAAATTATGTGTCTCTTTCTCCAACCTATCGATTTTAGCCTCATGTTCAATCTTCATAACCTTAATATCTTTCACAGTTTGTTGGGACAACTTGAGGAGTTTGTCAGTCTTATATGGAGATAGAATGATAGGGAGATTGCTAGGTAAGTGCTCAAAAGGCCAATTTTGGTCAAGAAGTTACAAAAAGAAACAAAAGTATATTTTATGTCTACTCCTTATGTTGGCCAATATCAAGATTAGTTGCAATAGTCGGGTCTCTCTACAAGTCTTCACCAGCAACCTCCCTTTTTGGTGATAGCTCATACCCATGCTCAAACCTACTCCAATTGCTCACTCCACCCATCTAAACATTCTCAAGCCCTATTCTTTTGGTGTTCAACCCTCTATTTCAGAGTGCATTAGGAGTCTTCAACATGGACATGTAGGGTAACAAGATTTACTCAAGGTTTTGGTAATCAAACTTAGTTTAAGGCCCATAGCCTTTGGCTTACTCAACTCACCAACCAAGGGTCAAAAACTCCAACTGAGGCTATGCACTTTCCAAGGTCCTATTTTTCATTTGGTTCACTATTTTAAAATTTCCACACAAATTCTCATGAGCCCCAAACTCCTCCTTGCAATCGGGTTCTAAAATGTGTGTGTTATGCAGTCAAAGGGCTACTAGCCCGTGGAGGCCTAATTGGTACCTTTTTGCTCATCCTGCCCAACGATGGGCTTCTTGACCATGGAAGATGTTTTGGATAGTGTGTAATAGGTCTTAGAAAATATATTTTTATGGTTTTAGGCTCCCTTAGCTTGGTTTAGTGACTATCCACAAATTTAGGCTTAAACATAGGGTTTAGTGAGGGTTTGGATGCTTCCACCATGGATTCCTTTCACCAAGATTGATTCAAACTCCCACACTAATAGGAGACCTCTGCCATAGAAAAGTAAAGCTTCCCCTGCCTTTTATTGACAAGCATTATGCCAAACACTTGGCAAGCCACTCAGAAAAATAGTAAAATTGTCACTGTCACTGTCAAAATGCTGCCCTTTTACCAGTCAGCAGTTATTACACCTTTGGACCTACACAACAAAGGAAGTGGAACTGGAAATACACCTCAAAGAGGTCTAGAAAAACTTGTGAAACCTCCTATTACATAGCCTTCATAGTTACAAGGCTTGGATTATGCTTTTGAAGCATTCCTTGAGCAATTTGGCAACACAATTCATAAAAAAAGTAAACTCACTGTTTTGTTTACAAAATGAGAATGTTCAATAAGAATAAGATATTCTAACAGACCAAGATGATGCTCAAAACTCTTGGACATATGTCTAGACCTCTGCCTCATACATTTGTTCACTCCAAATTTCTTTTGGGTGCAAATCTTGAGTTTTTGATCATGCTACTAGCCAAGTAATCAATACTTGACTAGTATTCACTCAAGTCCTTCTTCCAACCACACTTTTGGCATAAATTAGAGCTTATGTACACTATATACATGAATTACAACTTGAATAAATCCATTTTTGTGGGATCCCAAACCTGGATTAGTCAAGTTGTGGCATTTTCCCACTCCAAACCCTTAACAGGGCAGTGAGCACACACAATTGAAAATAATTTTGTACAAACAAACTGCCAAAGAAAAACAGAATAACAATCAATTAGAAATAATTGTACAACAAATATACACACTTTACCAAAGGTATAGTATGGACTATGAAGCTACAGTACAGACTGTTATACCAAAGGAGGAAAAACCAGTGAATAAAGCCAAAATGTCATGAATTTTATTAGGAAAATCTTGCTCATACAATCACAAACCTTATTCAAAGAAAAGAGAGGTCTTTTTATAGTCCAAAAAGTTATTTATCAAGCCCAGTATGGACATGAGGCTTCCACAACTTTATTTTGCAAGAAAAGTCAAAAAATGACAACTTTTACAAGCCCAAATGACAACATTTCTTGCTCCGAAAGACATTTTTGACACTCTAACCTTATCAACTTGTCTTAAAAACTTTGATATAATTAAAAACACTGATCAAACATGTTTCAATTATTTGGAAAGTATTAGAAGACCTTTTTGGCAATTTTGCACATTTTTGCCAAAAATTGTCAACTCAAAGCCTGAAAGGCAAAACTTGATATCTTGAGCCCAAAATGAGATCAAAATCACAAAAAAAGACACATAACAACTTAAAACAACATTATAAACCTAACACAAGACATTACAAACATGTAAGCATAAAATACTCAAAAATGAGAGTTTTACTCAACTAGGTGCTCCTGCACCATACTCCCCCAAAAACAAAGAAGTCATGTGACTCCTTGAGGTAGAAAAGAAGAAGGTATTCCAAATTTTTGAAATTTAGCTTCAGTTATCCATGTGGCCTCTGAGATATGCTTGTCCTTCCATTTTATTAGATGCTCCATGTAGGTGTGATTCCTTGTCTTTTTTAGAATCTTGGAGTCTAGAACCTATTCTGCTTGGGGAAAAGAAAGAGGAGGAAGAGATAAATCAGAAAGGGATTGTGCAACATCTGAAACTCTTTGAATCTCCTCAAGTGGCTGCCCCTTGAAATCAATCAAATCTGCAACATTAAAAATGGGAGACAAAGAAACATCAGTAGGCAAATCAACTTTGTAAGCATTAGACCCATACTTAGCCAAGATTTTGTAAGGGCCTATTCTCCTCATCTGAAGTTTGCTTGGAACTCCCTTTTGTATCCTTGCCTTGTTCAAATGAATCATCACATAATCACCTATGGAAAACTAAACATCTCTCTTTGTAGCATCCACTCTTGCTTTGACTTTTTTGGAGGTATCTTGAAGACCTTTTCTCACTTGCTCATGAACCTCCTTCATGGATTGAGCCATGTCATCTGCTATTCCACTCTTAGGCTGCAAGTTAGTGATATCCCTCAACCCCATTATACCCCTTGGATGCATACCATAACTAATCCCAACTCTGCCCATATTCCCTTGTCAAAGCATGTTTCCAAGAGACCTGTTCACAACTTCAGTTTGGCCATCAGTTTGTGGATGATAAGCTGAACCAAAAGAGAGATTAGTACCCAATCTCTTCCACAATATTTTCTAGAAATGACCAAGAAACTTAACATCCCTATTTGAAACAATGCTAGTAGGCAAACCATGTATTCTAACAACTTCTTTGAAAAATAAGTAAGCAATATAACTTGCATCATGTGTTATCTTACAAGGAATAAAATCAGCCATTTTGCTAAATCTGTCAACTACTACAAAGATGCTATCAAATCTTGCTTGAGTTCTAGGTAATCCTACCACAAAATCCATACTAATGCAATCCCAAGGCCTATGTGGAATGGGAAGAGGCTGATATAAACCGGCATTAGAGGAATTACATTTTTCCTTCTAACATACCAAACACTACTCAACATACCTCCTGATGTCTCTCTGCGTCTTAGGCTAATAATAGAACCTTTGAACCAACTCTAAGGTCTTGTTGAGACTAAAATGTTCACTTAAGCACCCATTGTGCTTCTCTTGGATGAGGTTCTCTCTCATAGAACCTTTTGGAACACACAATTGTCCACCCCTGAATAACAAACCATCCTGCAAAGTGAAATCAACATATGCACCATGGAAATTATTCTCAAAATCTTGACAAACTTTATAAGCTTTAGAAAAATCATCATCAGTAGGATACATCTCTTTAAAACTATCAATACCAATGCTCTAAACTTGAATCTCATGAATAGTTAAC
Organism: Cryptomeria japonica; assembly: GCF_030272615.1. Lineage (NCBI taxonomy): Eukaryota > Viridiplantae > Streptophyta > Pinopsida > Cupressales > Cupressaceae > Cryptomeria > Cryptomeria japonica. Next base: position 712,149,085 of record NC_081408.1, on the reverse strand, counting down.
AACCTTCTAGTCAAATCATCTGCTACTTTATTCAACTAACCCTTCTTATGCTTAAGCGTAAAAGTGTAAGCTTGCAAGTACTCTACCCATTTAACATGCCTATGATTTAGTTTATCCTGTGAGTTCAAGAAACTTAGTGCCTGATTACTTGTGTATACAATAAATTCTTTAGGAAGAATATAGTGTCTCCATTTCCTAAGTGCCTGTACTAATGCATAGAGTTCTAAATCATAGGGAGACTACTTTTTCTTTGCATCATTCAACTTCTCACTAAAGAATGCAACTAGTCTATTTTCTAACTTAAAACAACTCCTACAACAATATTACTAGCATCACATTCAATAGTAAAAATCTTGTCAAAACTAGGTACAATGAGCACTAGTTGAGTAGCTACTTTAGTTTTCAATAATTCAAACCCCTTATTGGCTGCACTTGTCCACTGAAATTTTACCTTTACACCCCCTTTGATGGTGTCTAGCATTGGAGCACAAATCTCACTAAATCCCCTGATGAACTTTCTATAAAATTGTGCCAAACCATGGAAGCTTCTGACATCACTGGCTGTCTTAGGAGTTGGCCAACTGGTTATTGCTACAACTTTAGAATGATCCATTTTTAGATTGCCTCCTGATACAACAAAACCAAGATAGAGTGATTCTTGCTTCAAGAAATCACACTTCTCAAGATTAATGGTTAGTTGTTCATCAAATAAATTTCTCAAAACATTAGCTAAATGCTTCAAGTGGTCTTCCTTAGTTTAATTGAAAATAAGAATATCATCTAAATACACAACAACAAACTTGTTAGTGAAATCATGTAAAAATTCATTCATGAGTCTCATGAATGTGCTGGGAGCATTAAAGAGTCCAAAAGGCATGACAAGCCACTCATAGAGACCCTCATTTGTTTTGAAAGTTGTCTTCCATTCATCTGCCTCTTTGATTCTTATCTGTTGGTAACCACTCTTCAAGTCAGTCTTACTAAAATACTATGCACCCTCCAAACAATCAATCAAATCCTGTATTCTGAGTATGGGAAATTTGTATCTGATGGTGATCTTGTTTGTAGCTCTGGAATCTATGCAAAGTCTCCATGTTCCACCCTTCTTAGGTGCCAACATTGTAGGTACTGCACAAGGACTAATGTTTTTCCTATTCAGCCCTTGGTCTAAGAGTTCTTGTATTTCTCTTGCTACCTCTTTATTTTGTTCAGAGGTCATCTGATAGGCTGCCTTATTGGGTAAAGAGGCTCTAGGTATGAAATCAATTTGATGGCTAATGGCTCTAGGAGGTGGTAAATCTGTAGGTGTACCATCACTGATTATTGCTTTGAAGTTATCAAGGATTTGCTGCACCTCATATGGTATCTCAACTTTCTTTTCTACCTTTTCTTCCTTGGGTTTCACTATGAGTGCAAATCCCACTCCTTTACCTTCTTCTATTGTTTTTATGAACTCTTTCTCATTCACTAACAAGATGTTAGGTACTTTATTGCTACTCTCTCCTTCTTCAATGAGGGATTGAATCTGATAGGTTACTCCATCTTTCTGAAATGAGTAGGATTTTCTTTCCCCGTCATGGTGTGCTTTTCTGTCAAACTACCACGGTCTACCCAATAGTAGGTGGCAAGAATCCATAGGAAGGATGTCACATAGGATCCTATCTACATATCCACCTATGTGGAAATCTACCTAGGCTTGCTCATTTACTAACACATGTTATCCCTTATTTAACCATGTGACCTTGTATGGCTCCTTGTGTTGTATCCTAGGTAGTTTCAAGTTTCTTATTGCTTCCTCTAATATGATGTTATATGTGGATCCTGAATCTATGATCACCTTACACACCTTTCCCATGATTTTACACTTAATCCTGAACAATGCTCTTCTCTGTGAGACCTCTGTACTGTGTGGCTTCTTCATTAACACTCTCTTGATCATTAAACTCTCACCATCTTCTGAAGCTAGGTTGTTCAATGCTAAAGTTCTGGTATTACCTCCATCTTCCTGAACATAGTTTACCCTCTTTTCACCACCATAGGATGAACCAGGCTTCTCTGGGCATCTATAGGTAGGGTAGGCCCAACCTTTGACACTTATAGCACTTCATGGTTGAGAAATAGGACCCTCTCCCTGGTCCATTAGACCTACACCTACTCGGTTTGCTTGATCCCCTACCCCTATAGTTGGGTTTCTCTGAGAATCCCCACTTTGCTCTATAAGTTTAGACTCTCCCTGGGAATGTTGATCTATGCTCCTTCCCCCAAAGCTACCTCTATGGCCTCTACCATCTCTTCCCCTACCTCTTCCTTTGTTGTTTTGTTCTTGCTTTCTCCTACTTTTCTCTTCCACCTTAAGTGCTAGTTGATAACACTTGTGTGCTGTTTGTGGGCATAACAAGCTCATCTCCTCTTGGATGTTCCATCTTAACCCATTAAACTACCTTGCCACTTTTATACTCTCATCCTCTACTACTTTGGATCTCATGCACAATTTTTCAAACTCCTTAGTGTAGCTACTGACATCTAGGTCTTTTTGTCTCAAATTTTGTCTTTTCCTGTGAAGTTGTATCTCATAGTCTTCAGGAAGGTAGGTTTCTTTTATTTTGGCTGCCATTTCTTTCCAAGTGGGTATTAGTTGCTTACCTTCTTTCACCCTTTCCTCTTGGATGAACTTCCACCAAGTTAAGGCTGCCCCTCTCAGCCTTGATTTTGCTACCTTAACCTTTTGTGCTTTAGCTATTCCATCACATTCAAAATGGTTTTCTAGACCTTCAATCCACTCTATAAGAGCAACGGAATCCATCTTTCCACTTAAAAGAGCCACTCCCTATAAGGTTTTAACACTCATAGCTCTCAAGGCTTTCAAGAATGGTTCTTGCTCAATGACATGGTCAAGCATGGGGACCTCATCCTCTATTGCCATTATTTTACCCTGATCTCCAACCTTATCATGGACTTCTTTAGTTTTGACTTCTACTTCAGCTAGTTTCATTGCTAGTTGATCTAATATTTCTCTGAGTGCCCTATTTTCCTCTTCTTGGTCTTCAACCTTCTTGCCTAACTCAACATTTGTCACCATGTTTTCCTAATGTTCCTTTCCTCCTGAATCTTTTGTTGGCTCTAATACCACTATGATAGGGAGATTGCTAGGTAAGCGCTCAAAAGACCAATTTTGGTCAAGAAGTTACAAAAGGAAACAAAAGTATTGTTTCTGTCTGCTCCTTATGTTGGCCAATATCAAGATTAGTTGCAATAGTCAAGTCTCTCTACAAGTCTTCACCAACAACCTCCCTTTTTGGTCATAGCTCACACCCATGCTCAAACCTACTCCAATTTCACACTTTACCCATCTAAAAATTCTCAAACCCTGTTCTTTTGGCATTCAACCCTATTTTTCAGAGTGCATTAGGAGTCTTCAACATGGACATGTAGGGTAACAAGATTTACTCAAGGTTTTGGTAATCAAACTTAGTTTAAGGCCCATAGACTTTAGCTTACTCAACTCACCAACCAAGGGTCAAAAACTCCAACTGAGGCTATGCACTATCCAAGGTCCTATTTTTCATTTGGTTCACTATTTTAAAATGTCCACACAAAGTCTCATGAGCCCCAAACTCCTCCTTACAATCGGGTTCTAAAAAGTGTGTGTTATGCAGTCAAAGGGCTACTAGCCTATGGAGGCCTAATTGGCACCTTTTTGCTCATATTGCCCAATGATGGGATTCTCAACCATGGAAGATGTTTTTGGATAGTGTGTAATAGGTCTTAGCAAAGAGAGTTTTATGGTTTTAGGCTCCCTCAACCTAGTTTAGTGATTGTCCACAAATTTAGGCTTAAACATAGGGTTTAGTGAAGGTTTGGATGCTTCCACCATGGATTCCTTTCACCAAGCTTGATTCAAACTCCCACACTAATAGGAGACCTCTACCATATAAAATTAAAGCTTCCCCTGCATTTGATTGACAAGCATTATGCCAAACACTTGGCAAGCCACTGAGAAAAACAATAAAATTGTCACTGTCACAATCAAAATGCTACCCTTCTACCAGTCAGCAATTATTACCCCTTTGGACTTGCACAACAAAGGAAGTGGATCTTTAAATATACCTCAAAGAGGCCTAGAAACACTTGTGAAACCTCCTATTACATAGCCTTCATAGTTACAAGGCTTGGATTATGCTTTTGAAGCATTCCTTGAGCAATTTGGCAACACAATTAATAAAAACAGTGAACTCATTGTTTTGTTTACAAAATGAGAATGTTCAATAAGAATAAGCTATTCTAATAGAACAAGATGATGCTCAAAACTCTTGGCCATATGTCTATACCTCTGCCTCATACATTTTTTCACTCCAAATTTCTTTTGGGTGCAAATCTTGAGTTTTTTATCATGCTACTAGCCAAGTAATCAATACTTGCCTAGTATTCACTCGAGTCCTTCTTCCAACCACACTTTTGGCATAAATTAGAGCTTATGTACACTATATACATGAATTCCAACTTGACTAAATCCATTTTTGTGGGATCCCAGACCTGGATTAGTCAAGTTGTGGCATTTTCCCACTCCAAACCCTTAACAGGGTAGTGAGCACACACAATTGAAAATAATTTTGTACAAACAAACTGCCAAAGAAAACCAGAATAACAATCAATTAGAAATAATTGTACAACAAATATACACACTTTCCCAAAGGTATAGTATGGACTATGAAGCTACAGTACAGACTGTTACATCAAAGGAGGAAAAACCAGTGAATAAAGCCAAAATGTCATGATTTTTATTAGGAAATTCTTGCTCATACAATCAACAACCTTCTTCAAAGAAAAGATAGGTCTTTTTATAGCCCAACAAGATTTTTATCAAGCCTATTATGGACATGAGGCTTCCACAACTTTATTTTGCAAGAAAAGTCAAAAAATGACAACTTTTACAAGTCCAAATGACAACATTTCTTGCTCCAAAAGACATTTTTGACACTCTAATCTTATCAACTTATCTAACCAACTTTGATATGCTTAAAAACACTTATCAAACATGTTTCAATGATTTGGAAATAATTAGAAGACCTTTTTGGCAATTTTGCACATTTTTGCCAAAAATTGTCAACTCAAAGCCTAAAAGGTAAAACTTGATCTCTTGAGCCCAAAAAGAGATCAAAACCACAAAAAAAGACACATAACAACTTAAAACAACATTATCAACCTAACACAAGACATTACAAACATGCAAGCATAAAATACTCAAAAATGAGAGTTTTACTCAGCTAGGTGCTCCTGCACCATAGAATCTCAGTGAAAGTGGCAATGAGGTCCTTAATCCCCTGTTTCAGAATATTAATTTCCCCAAAGAACCATCAGAAGCACTTCTCTTGATACATCAAAGACTTCCCCAGGCTCTTATCAACATTCATTTCATCATCTTTGGTCTAATTGGGGTCCACATTGAGTGGGATGTCAAGTTTAATTTCATTATCCTCCTTGTCAAGAATCTCCACATTTTTCCAATCTTCTATTTTTTCAGATTTTGCAGGTCGAGGATGTGGGTCTACAAGATAGAGGATTTCTTTTGAGCAACCCATCTAGGTGGGTTTTTTTGCTGCTACTAGTACTAGGAATTCTCTTCTTCTTGGAACCCTCATCCTCTAAGGATTTATAATCTGAGTAGTTTGACACCTAGACATCATTCTAGTCCACATCCATTTTTCCCTCTGCATCATCAAATTCTATATCTAAAACTTCATGTACCTCCTTACTAGCTAAAGGCTTAGGGTTTTTCAGAGCAGGGGAGTGTTTAACCTCATGGACTTTGACATACTCCATGATTAGGAGGATTAAATTGTTGGCAATTGACACTTATCTGGTGGTTTCTGGTGACTAATTTTTGGTTTAGGGTTGTCATTGATGGCAACTCTTCATGGAGATCTGATCCGATGATCATGATTCTTCCTATCTAGAAGTAGGTGTTAACCAGTAGCGTGTTAACCAATATTTTAGAAAGAACAAAGCATTTTTGGGTCAGGTGAGTGTTGTACATTGAAGTGTGTTCTTTTTGATTGGGTCAACTTAGACACATCATTTTATTATTATTTTGGATCCGGTCAAGCTGACATGTATCTACACATTACATCTTTAGGCCGACATGGTGTATGACCTATCTTGTGGGTGTCGGTATATAAATTTAGTATGGGTGATCTTTTTGGTGTGTGGTGTGACTATATGTGAGCAAGAGGTGATCAAGAATCCATTTTAGCATCTAGTTTCACGTGTGCATTTTTGATCTGGTAGTTGACTGAGACAATATGTAGGGTAGAACAGAGCAAAACAAAGAAGGTGGTTCAGGCAAAAAATTTGTGCTTAACCAAAACTCAGCCAAGCATAGTAGATGTTATCTCAAAGTTCATATATTGTAATCCATCATTATAATAATCTTGTAAGTTAGTGAGACTTCCCTGAGGGTTGTAACCTTCCGGAAAACATCATTTGAGAAATGAGTTCTAGGCAATGTGCCTAAATGCCTGTGCATTTCCCAATTGTAGTATTATTTTTCTACTGTCCATAGTGGAATAATATTGTGGGTTCAAATACCATCGTGGTTTTTTCCATTTGGGTTTCCACATAAAAATACCAGTGTTATGATCTTGAGGTTGTTGTTTGTTGAATTTATTTCTATATTTTAGTTTTAAATATATGCTTCTGGTGGTTAAAAGTTAGGTTTGAATATCTTCTAACTGATAGATCACTGATTCACCCCTCCTCTCAGTGATCCCTGATTTCAAAAATTGGTATCAAAGCCTAGTTCCTCTGAAAAAGCCTAAGCACTTGAGGAAGGTCTGGAAGATTGATTCAATGGATTCCTATTTTTAGAGACAACTCAATGTGGCACTTGAAGATCTTGATGTAGCCAGAAATAAGATATGTACCTTGAAGAAGAACTTGAATGCTACTGATGATTTCATTGATGGCCTGAAGGATCAAGCAAACATCTCTAGAGAGAAGAGGAAGGAATTGATGGATAAGTTGAAGGAGAAAGAAGATCAGATCATGGAATACCAAGATAAAGATAATGAAGTTATCAAACAGGAGAGAGAGAGAATGTTTCTTTGAAGAATGAGATACAATCCATTGTGATGAGATTGGGCAAGGAGATTGAGGATTGAAAGAAAAATGAAGAGAATCTGGCACAATCATTAAAGGAAAGAGTTGATCAATGCTTTAGGATTACTTATGAGAATGATCAATTGAAGCTTGAGTTTACACAGTCAAGAACTTGAAAGACAAGTTGCTCATTTGAGGGATTAACTTGCTCCTACTAGTGAGTACAAAGATAAATTTAAAGATAGCTCAACAAGGCTTGATGAGATGTTGAAGAGTCAGAGACATGGAAAGGACATGCGAGGACTTGGATTTGAGAAAGGTGAATCCTCTGGATCTAGACAAGGCAATGCAAAACCTAAGCAAAAGAAGAGAAAGAATCCTTTGGTAAGATAACCTAATGCTCATAACTTCAATGTTAGATGCTTTACTTGCAATAAGCTTAGTCATATAGTGAATCAATGCAAAAGTAGTTTGAATAATCGAATGAACAACATGAATAATGTTCCTACCTTTGTCGGTCAATATTTCATATGCAACAATTTTGGTCACAAGTCAAATGTGTGTAGAGCAGTAATAAATAACTTTTAGAACAAAAGAAGTTATGTTGTGGAATGTTTGGTCACATCTCTGATCAGTGCAGGAAAAGACCAAATCAAATAAATTCAGACACATTTAAAATAATGTTGTTTGTCGAGTATGCAACAAAACCAGTCACATTGCAAAATATTGTAGAAGCAAGAACATTGTTCCAATAGACAAGAACAAATTAGATGAGAAGGGAAAAGAGAAAGTAGAAGAGATCAAGGAGAAGCACGAGAAGATGTGGGTTAAAAAGGATGAATTTGGAACTGACAACGGGTCTACACCTGAATCCGGTGTGGGATCTTCATCTGGTAACTAGGGATTTATGCTTTAGGGGGAGCTTTTCATGGAGATTCTAAGAACCCCCTCTTCGATGGTCTACAATCAATTCCATAAGGTTCTAGAAGAATTGAGCCATATGTCTAGATGATATCCAAAAGTTTTAGAAGGATTTGGTGCTCCGATGTGAAATTTCATGAAAATCATGATAACAGGTTGCTGCATTTATTAAAGTGGAAAATTAGGTTTTTGAAGGATAAAAATGCATTTTGAGACTTCATTTGTCACAATGCGATCAACTGAATTAAGTAGAGAAGAGAGAAAAGTGATTTGGCAATTTCTACAGTGATTTCAGTGACTCCAAAGTGAATTCTAGTACCTGATTGTGAAGCAAGGTATTTATCTATTTGAACTCTCTATTTCCGCAAACCCTAGCATTTGAAATGGCTTCAATTTCTAGTATTGCAACCCCATTGGTAGTTCATATTAAGGACAAACCTCGACCAAATTTCAAGAAACATTCTTTCAAGTTGGTTGAGGATGATCCGGAAAGTTCAATTTCATCGGTGCCCTGCGACGTGCTACATAACGAAGATATCAGGGCTTACACTCACTATGATCTTGAAGATCTTGGAAATGCAAACATGTTGGACCTATACAACAAGCATTTGGTTGACAGTTTGGTAAATCTCAAACCCGAGTATAAGGTTCTTCAAAACAAGGATTTCTCTCAGTTCGTGTATTTTCCATTGTTTGACAAGGCTGAATGGATCCGGTATATTCTTAGCCATGTGCATGATGTAAATGTTATTGCAATTTCCAATTTAATAAACAAGTTATATGTTTGATGGTGTATTTAAAGTTTTGGTATTATGACTATGACAATAATATTTTCCTTTCATTTGTTGCAGGTATGGAGGATGAACATGTATCGATTTCAATGTCATCTCCTTTCTTTTGAATGATGTATATATAGTAAGGTAGTCATGATCAAGTGGCACCTTGATCGGACATGTCTTTTAGACATGTCCGACCAAGATGTCATTTGGTCGTGACTCTTACAAACATCAACTGATCCACTCAGTGATAACTAATCGGTGCTAGTGTAAATGATAACAGATCTATAAACATACCCGATATTGAATTGGTATCATTGTAAATGATAACAGATCTATAAACATACCCGATAATGAATCGGTATCATTGTAAATGATAACAGATTGATAAACACACCCGATAGTGAATCGTTGTCAAAGTAAACAAGCCCGATAACTAATTGCATTTCATATGCTATCGGATTAATACCCCGATAGTATATTAATGCCGATTCATAAATGAATCGACATTAATATGCTATCGGGTTACTAGCCCGATAGCATTTAGATCGACGCTTAACTATGTTAAGCAAGTCATCAATCTAATCCATCTTTATCCAATGTCAATATCATAATTATGATCAATGTTATAGTCTGATAAACATAAAGCATGAATCAAATAATCTAATAGCATAGATGAGTAAGCCAATAACAGAATAAGGGAGATTAATGAGTTAGGAGAGTCTTATCTTGCAGAGGCTACTAATGCATTAACACTCCCTCTTAGCTTTGGAAGATACATAAAGTAACCTGCATCACATTTCTTTTCCATAATGTCAGTCTCCAAGAATATATATCATCTATACATATGATATGAAGTACCATCAAAACATAAGATACAAATATAAAACATCACTCTAAGTATGTGACATAGAGTATCACCTATCAATGTGATATAAAAGATTCATCATTTTATTATGACAAGATATCACCTAAACACGTGATATCAGTATTGTCTAAACATACAATACTAAGGATAAACATATGAGGATGGTTAAATTCTCATCTTATCCAGGTTGTGATATGTGCACAAACATTTTATACAAATGTTTTATCACAACACCATCATGGCACATCCATGACATACCAAAGATCCAACATGATAACTGGTTTGAGAATCATAAGATCGTCACCTTATGATGTCTGCATACAAGTGTTCATAAGCTGAGAGATTGTCACCTCTTAGATATGAACACAGGGGGTAAAACCCAGAATGTCTCAACATGACAAAAGAAGTTTACACATTAAACATCTTATTTACAAAGCAGATTACCTTTCTATCATACCTAAACCCTTTCTGAAGTGATCAACCTTCACTCTGGAAAGTGGTTTGGTCAAAATATGTGTAGTATGATCTCCTGTACCAACATATTCCAATTTGATCACATTTTTGTCTACCATGTCTCATACATAATGGTATGGGATCTCAATATGTTTGGATCTATCATGGAACACTGGATTCACTGAAATTTTTATGCAGCATTGATTGTCACAATGGATGATAGTAGGTTTCATAAGATCACCAAACAATCCCACAAGTAACTTTCTAAGCTACACTGCTTCTCGGGCAGCCATGGAGGCTGCAATGTATTCGGCCTCGATGGAACTTTGCGCTACAGAAGATTGCTTTCTACTGATCCAGGATATCATGGCTGATCCCAAATTGAAGCAGCACCCAGAGGTGCTTTTCTGGTCATTCACACTTCCAGCCCAATCTAAATTTGTGAATCCATGTAGATTAAGATCAACCTTCTCATACTTGAGACCAAGATTTAAGGTGCCTTGTAAATATCTCATAATGTGTTTTACTGCAACCAGGTGTATCTCCTTTGGCTCACACATAAACTAACTCAAAGCATTTACTCCATAGTAGATATCTAGCCTTGTATTTACCAGATACATAAGAGACCCAATCATTTTCCTGTATAGAGTGGGGTTAGTAAAAGGTGATTCTGCTACTGCTTCTTTAAGTTTATGAAGATTGGTTTCCATTAGAGTGGTCATGGGTCTGTAGTTTAGCATTCCAAATCTCTTTAGGATGTCCAAGGTATACTTGCCTTGGTTTAGAACAATGTTATCAGATTTCTGCCATACTTCCAACCCTAGGAAATAATGAAGGAATCCCAAGTCCTTCATATCAAATTCTTTGGATAGCTCTTTCTTGCATTGATCTATAAGGTGATCTTCTCCTGTGATTAATAAGTCATCAACATATAAAATCAATATTAGCATATCACCTTTATTCTGTTTGTAGTAGAGATTAGGATCTGCATCATTTTTAGAGAAGTCTAGTTTTGATAGATATGTTTCAATTCTTTCATACCAGGCCCTGGGAGCCTGTTTAAGCCCATATAGAGCTTTCTTGAGTCTACACACATGAGACTCTGCATGATGAATCTCAAACCCTTCAGGTTTCTCTAGGTATACTTCTTCATATATCTCTCCATTAAGAAATGTTGTCTTTACATCCATTTGATGTACCTTCCATCCCTTTGTTGCTACAATGGCTAGCATAGTCCTTACTGAGGTATATCTGGCTACAGGAGCAAATGTTTCTTCATAGTCTATTCCTTCCTTTTGAGAGAACCCTCTGGCTACAAATCTTGCCTTATGTTTTTCAATACTGCCATCTGCTGCATGTTTGATCTTAAAAAGCCATTTAGAAGAAACAACGGATTTCTTAGTTGGCCTAGGAACAATCTCCCATACATCATTTTTCATTATGGATTGATACTCTTCAGACATAGCATCCTTCCATACTTGATGTTTAAGGGCATCTGTTACATTGTCAGGTTCGTTTTTAGATAGATCATTCATAAGAGCAACATAGCTAGTAAATTTATTAGGCTTTTTGCTTTCTCTAAAGGTTCCTGAAGGAGCAACAAACCTCTGAGCTTCTTCTACTGTTTTGGTGGCCAATAGTGGTCTTTTCTTGAGATTTCTAGGTGAGTGTTCATTTTCATTTTCAGTTTCATCTAGATTCTCCCTCTGAAACTCAGGAGTAGGATCTTCATCTAAGTTAGAGGTAGGGACATAGATTTCAGGTTCTATGAAGCTCTGAGCTCTTTTGAAGGCTAGGTCCTCCTCAAAGATTACATCCCTACTTAGTTCAATATTTATTTTACCAGGTACATAGATTCTGTAGGCTTTGGAGGTTTCACTATATCCTATAAGCAATCCTGTTTTTCCAGAAGGCTCTAGTTTTAGTCTTTTTTCTTTAGGTACACGGATATAGACAGGACATCCAGATATCCTAAGGTGGTTGATATCTGGCTTAATTTTAGTGAATACTTCCTCAGGAGTTTTGTCTTCAAGATGCGAGTGAGGGCATCTGTTCTGTATATATACAGTAGTGCTAGATGCTTCTGCCCAGAGATTTGTGTTAAGGTTTTGATCTAGAATCATGGCCTTGGCTACTTCGACTATAGTCCTATTTTTCCTTTCAGCTACCCCATTTTGTTGGGGGTTATAAGGTATAGTGAGCTCCCTCTTAATCCCATTATCTCTACAAAATTCTTTAAACGAATCTGATGTGTATTCTCCCCCATTATCGGTTCTTAGGGTTTTAACTTTGTTGCCTAAGTGGTTTTTAGTTAGTGATTTAAATTCTTTAAACCTAGAGAGGATCTCTTCTGATTCTTTACTTTTCAGAAAGTAGATCCAAGTCTTCCTAGAGTAGTCATCAACAAATATTACATAATACAAGAACTCCCCTAGAGAGGATACGAACATAGGTCCGCGTACATCAGAATGAACTAACTCTAGAATTTTACTAGTTTTCCTAGTACTATTTTGGAATGTACCTTTGGTATTTTTACCTAGGGCACATCCTTTACATGCCCCTAAATGATCTTGCTTTAACTTGGGTAGACCTATGACAAGGTTTCCCATTGATGATAAAGCCCCAAAGTTCAAATGGCCTAATCTTCTATGCCAAACTTCATTTCCATTAGTGGCTTCATGGATTAGGGCTAGGTTGGGTTCCATGCACAGCTCATACAAATAGCCCTATCTCTGTCCAATGGTCTTTGCCTTCTTGATGGAAGAGTTCTTTGGCCAAGCCAATACTCTATTGTCCATGAATGTCACTCTATATCTGTTATCTTCCAGTGCTAGTATAGAGACTAGATTCCTTTTGATGTCGGGGACATATAGTACTCCTTCGAGCCACAAGGATATGCCTGTCTTCAATTTGATGGTGCAGGTTCCTATTCCTCTGACTAGATGTGTGGAGTCATCTTCGATGGTTACATCCTCATCACTCTCCTTTGTCATGGAGTCAAGTACTTCTCTAAACCCTGTGATGTGCCTAGATGAACCACTGTCAATCACCCATGAGTTGATCTTGTTAGAAGCTTGGCTTGTGAGTGCTAAGTAGAATACATATTTTCTGGAGTCATCTTCCCCTTTAGTCTTTCCTGCTTTGGCAAATGTAGCATGTTTCTTGGTTCTTTCTGGGCACTTTGCAACATAGTGTCCGAACTAATCACATCTGTAACATTGAATGTGAGATAAGACCTTCTTTGAAGTATTCTTGCCTTGATGACCTTTTCTCTTTCTAAACTGCCTTTTCTTGTTTTGCTTGGTGGAGTTAGTGTTTAGGACTTGTAGGTCTTCATCTATATTCTTATGTTTCATTCCCATATTGTTCAATCTTGATTCTTCTTGGAGACAATCATCCCTTAATCTTTCAAACTTAGGATACTTGGACCTTGCACTGATGCCTTGGATGAATGTGCTCCATCCACTAGGCAACCCATCTAGAGTAATGAGTGTTAACTCTTTGCTTTGGATCTCGTAATCCAGAGTTGCTAGTTCATCTCTTAGAATTGATATCCGCATAAATTAGGTGTTCATTGTCTCCCCCTTGTTCATGGTGATATGATTTATTTCTCATTTTAATGCTAGAGTTCAACTTGTATTTGATATCTCAAATGTTCTTTCAAGTGCTTTGAACATTTTATAGGTTGTCTGATGTTTTCTTATGATGGGCATTATGTTGTTTCTCACCCCATCAACTATTATTTTTATTTCCTTTTCATTTCCCTCAATCCGTGCTGTTTTGTCAGGTTCATTTTTAGATTGGTCATTTTTAGCTTGAACAAATGAATCCACTTTGTTCTCCTTTAAGATCATCTGAATTCTGAATTTCCAGGCTGAAAAATCATTGCCACCTCCGAGTCTATCTTCGAATCTTATAGCGCTGGCCATTAGAGAAATGTGATGTAGTATATAACCTTGTTCTTAAATTTGTTTCACAAAATTGAATAGCCTCAAGTTTGATCAACTTGGTTTCGATACCATGTAAATGTTATTGCAATTTCCAATTTAATAAACAAGTTATATGTTTGATGGTGTATTTAAAGTTTTGGGTATTATGACTATGACAATAATATTTTCCTTTCGTTTGCTACATGTATGGAGGATGAACATGTATCGATTTCAATGTCATCTCCTTTCTTTTGAATGATGTATATAAAGTAAGGTAGTCAGGATCAAGTGGCACCTTGATCGGACATGTCTTTTAGACATGTCCAACCAAGATGTCTCTTGGTCATGACTCTTACAAACATCAACCAATCCACTCAGTGATAACTAATCGGTGCTAGTGTAAATGATAACAAATCTATAAACATACCCGATATTGAATTGGTATCATAGTAAATGATTACAGATCTATAAACATACCCGATAATGAATCGATATCATTGTAAATGATAACAGATCGATAAACACACCCGATAGTGAATCAGTGTCAAAGCAAACAAGCCCGATAACTAATTGCATTTTATATGCTATCGGATTAATACCCCGATAGTATATTAATGCCGATTCATAAATGAATCGACATTAATATGCTATCGGGTTACTAGCCTGATAGCATTTAGATCGATGCTTAACTATGTTAAGCAAGTCATTGATCTAATCCATCTTTATCCAATGTCAATATCATAATTATGATCAATGTTATAGTCTGATAAACATAAAGCATGAATTAGATAATCTAATAGCATAGATGAGTAAGCCAATAACAAAATAGAGGAGATTAATGAGTTAGGAGAGTCTTATCTTGCAGAAGCTACTAATGCATTAACACATGATGAGTTCATTTGGCTTGAAAAACCACACAAGATCACCAAGCAGGCGATCTGTGCCATGACAGGTTTAGCCAAAACTGGTGACGTGCTCAATTTGACAAAAGTGTCAAATGACACGGTCATAGCCACCACAGGATCCAAATTTGATAGCAAAGCCATGACCATTAACGATATCCTGGACAATGTTGTGAGGTTTACATCAATGGTAGTCAGATACAAGGTTTACTAGTCCAAATGGTACAACTCTATCTCCAATACTACTACTTACTCTACATACCAGATGCTCAAAGATGATAAAAGGTATGATCTGTGCACTACACTCTTGAATAAATTGTTGATTTATTTGAAGAAGATCAAGCAAGATAAGAAGCATTAATTTAAATATGGTACACTCCTTATTTTCCTTGCTTTGTACTTCCTAAATGAGATGCCTGGTATCAACGGTAAGGTCCAATGGGACTATGACATACTAGTTTAATCCAGATCCAAGAAGGATTATGGAGTATCGGTGATGCAACCATGAGGATATATTCCCTCTGGGGTTATTTCAAAACCTTCCAAGATGCAATGAAGTGCAGGGAGAGGATCCCTAAGGAGGTAGTTGAAAAATATGAGCAAACCATCTATTTCATGGTTCACAAGGATTAGTGTCTGATGGAAGCAGTGGAGCCCCAGATAGTATAGATCATGCCCATGGGGTATGAAGTTGACTCTGTTACACTTGAGGCGTATTGTCAACATCTTATAAGTCAACCGATAGATCCCAAAGAAGGGAGATTTGGGATATTCAAGGAGAAGGACCTCAGTCTACATATGTAATTCACTGCTCCTGCCTGAAAATAAAAGTCACTAAGATGGTAGAGAAAGTATCTTCTCAGATGGGTTTCACCAGTGAGGAGGTGAAGAAAGCAAGGGAGACATATGCATAGAAAGAAACTAAGTCTGCTCTAGTGGCACAACTTGCAAAACCTATCTCATTCAAAAAAGGTGTGTTGAAGTAGAAGGAGAAGCCAAAAAGAACCTATATTGTTGTATCTTCGGTGGCCTCATAAATTGAGTCTAAGGAGGAATTAGGAAAGGAAAAGAAGAAGGGAGAATTTGTTAGAGTGGTAAGGAAGTCACAGTCTAGTGGAGCTCAACAAAGAAAAAAGGCTAAATCAGATCTTGTTCCTGTCGCAAGGCCCAAAAGAGAAAGGAAAGGCAAAACTCAACTGGAGTTTAGTGTACATAAAAGTAAATTTGAATCTATTCCCTTGTTGACAATAGATCAGTTAATAGATGAGATAATAGTTGATAGCAATTTGAAGAATATTAGAGTTTGCTATAAAAAAATTGGTGAAGGAGATCAAAGAAAAGTTGAGGAAGCAGTTGTATTATACTTACATAATTTTAGTAAAACATTAATTGAATTGGAGAAGACCATTCCAAAGGACTTGTATAGTCTAGTAGATGTCATAAGGATGACTGTAAGCAAAATTGAAAGGGAGATGAAGGAAAGAGAATTAGTAAATGTTTACACCTCTGTTTCACAAAGTGAAGCTAAGAGATTGATTGAAGAGGCTAATAAAAAGGAATTTAGAAGCAAAACCAAGATTAACAGATTAATGATTGGGAATGTAGAGGAGGTGAGGAAAGAGATAGAGGAGATATGGAGAAAGATAATTCTGAATGACCCTCTGTACAAGGATGCACTCAAACCATCTCAGTCGGAAGATAAGAAAGGTGTTTTCGGAAGTCAAAAGGTTGAAACACATCAACCGAAAGACCAAGGTGATACAAAACTAGATGCTGAGATCGGTAACAATCATCATGTGGTAGATAGCTTTGCAGCCTTTGCAATTCACAAGTTGACACTGCACCAAGTGACAACACCGGTGCAACAGATAAAAGGGATAAGGGAGAGAAGAAGGATGCTAAGACAATAGAAGCTAAGGTTGCTGAGGTTGATAAAGGAGAAGGCATAGCTAATATGGAAATTGCCACTCCTCCAATTAAAATGACCTCACCTTAGATCCCTAGTAATATTGATGGTTTTTTTTATCTTGGGAAGATGTCTCCTACAAAAAATCTAATGCTCGTAGCTACAGTGCAAGCCCAAGCTAGTGAAGATCTAGTGAAATCAGAGACTGAAGATAAGAAGCTAATTTTGATGTTAGTAGATGTTTTGTAGAAGGTGGCTCCAAGTGTATACTTCGATCCAGATAATAACCCCTCTAGTAAATTATTGCAATTGATTAACAATGTAAATACTAGTTTTGATTCTTTGGAGAAGACGACTACACATAAATTTTTGGATAAGTTTAAGGAGGTTAGAAAATAAATTTCTAGAAGATGATTGAAGATGATAGGGTGACACTAAATAAGAGATTGCGGATTATTTTTGACATATTGTCAGAAGCCGGTAAATTGTATAAATCTTGTCTCATTTTGCCTAAGTTCACTATAGATATTGATAAGCAAATAGGTGTTTGCCAGGGAAACCTTTCTGCCATTTCTCAATCCTTTGATCCTAATGTAACATTAACCAGAAGTATTGAAGGATAGATTATAGCCTTGAATGATCAGATATCAAGCCTTCAAGTGGATAAGGAGAAAGTTTTGAAGAAAGTAGATAAATTCTGGAACCTGATTGCCACTAGGTTAGACACTATACTAAGTAATAAGGTGGACTATATGAAGGAGATGGCACGACCTCTATCATCAAATTTAAGAGAGCTAGAAATTCATGCTATTGTATTTAATGCATTTATCATGATTTTAGATAACTTGAAGAGTGGGTGGGATACTCACCTAGGATTTTTGAAGACTACTTATGCTAATATCTTCAAGTATTTATAAGTATCTCAATATATAATTTTTGAACAGTACCCAATACTTGGCATTGTTGTCAAAGGGGGAGAGAAAGATGATGAAAAATGTACAACATTGGTGAGTGGAATTCTTTGTCTAAGGGGGAACCTTAGAGATTATTTTGATTCTTTTTAACTGGTGTTTACTGCTCAACACTTAGTCATTTTTCACGAGTGTTGCCATCAATGCCAAAGGGGGAGATTGTTGGCAATTGATGTACTCACCTGGTGGTTTCTGCTAGTTTCTAGTAATTTTTGTTTTAGGGATGTCATTGATGGAAACTCTTCATGGAGATCTGATCCGGTAGTCGTGATTCTTCCTATCCAAAAGTAGGTGTTAACCGGTAGTGTGTTAACCAGTATTTAAGAAAGAACAAAGCATTTTGGCTCTGGAGGCTTTCCGGTGATTGTGGTGCATTGAAGCGTGTTCTTGTTGATTGCGCCAACTTAGAAACATCATTTTATTATCATTTTAGTGATCCACATTTATCTTTTTGGATTCGGTCAATCCAACATGTATCTACATGTTACATCTTTAGGTCGACATGGTGTATGACCTATCTTATGGGTGCTGGTGTAAAGTGGAAAATTGAACCCTAGTGATTCTCCACCTAGGAGAGAGAAAGGAAATTACTAGGATCATTTTCACTTGGGAGATAATTTACATTCAAAAGAGGGGTTGAATTCACTAGATACAGACCCTAGAGTGAATAAGGATCTAAATACTAAGTGAATTGCTAGGATGCAATGCAATTTACCCTCTTTTATAAGTAGAAGAGTTGACTTGTTGACTATGTAGAAAATGAAGACAAAATGGGTGAAATAAAGAGATATCAATCTAAATATCTCAAATCCGAAGTTACAACACGATCCCGAATTGATATCTCTTTATTTCACCCATTTTGTAGGTTACAATTGCACACCTACAACCTACACACAGAAAATAAAGGAAGAAGGGTTGTGGATAGGGGTTTGCCTTATTCAAACCCTGGTTGAGGAATCAACCTTCAAATAAAGTAATTACAAATTCTTAAATGTAACAAATGAAAATGCATACCTTGTAGATTTGCAATTTGTTGATGATGGTTGCTTTGCTTCTTGAATGTAATCACAAGTGTTGCATGAAATGGCATGTAACATGACAAAACCCTAACACACACATTCTTGCAAATGAATGTTGTAATGTTTCTCCAATGGATGAATGAAGAAGAGACATGAAGAAGAAGACTCGATGGATGCTTGAATGCTTGAACACTTGAATGCTTGATGACAATAATGAAGACCTCTTTCTTGTTCACCTCTATCATCCTTCTTACCCGAATGAGAGAATTAAGCCCCCTTTTATACTTGCCTTGGAGGGTTAATTATCCTCTAATCAAAGTCCGAAATATAGTGGGAATTTAATTCCCAAAAAAAGATTTAGGTCCAACGGTTAGATGGACCCATTTTGAGGCTACAAAAGGGAGGGGGATAGGGGTGTCGCGCCCCTATCCTACCCTATTTTAGGGCTTGGACAAGGTCCTGAGATGATACCGGGGTTAAAACAAAGGCAAATTTGAAGAAATAGGGCAGAAAGGGGTCCCAATTGGGTAGGGAAATGTCATCACCAGGGTGAGGGCCTAAAATACGACCAAAATTGTAAAGGTTACAATTTTATGACACTACAGATGGGTGATCTTTTTGGAGTGTGGTGTGATTATATGTGAGCAAGAGGTGATGAGGAATCCCTTTTAGAGCAGTTTTACATGTGCATTCTTGATCTGGTAGCTGACTAAGACATTATGTAGGGTAGAACAAAGCAGAACAGAGAAGGTGGTTCAGTCAAATAATTTACATGCTTAACCAGAACTCACCCAAGCATATTAGATGCTATCTTAGAATTCATATATTGTAATTCATCATTGTAATCATCGTGTAAGTCAGTGAGACTTACCTGAGGGTTGTAGCCTTCTGAGAAAACATCATTTGAGCAGTGAGCTCAAGGCAGTGTGCCTGAATGCATGTGCATTCCCCAATTGTAATATTGTTTTTCTACTAGCAATAGTGGAATAATATCGTGGGTCCAAATGCCATCGTGGTTTTTCTCATTTGGGTTTCCGCATAAAAATATCGATGTTATGATCTTGTGGTTGGGGTTTGTTATTTGTTTCTACATTTCATTTTTAAATGTATGCTTTTGGTGGTTAAAAGTTAGGTTTGAAAATATGCTAACCGGTAGATCATTGATTCACCCCCCCTCTCTCAATGATCCCTGATTTCAAAATAAACCCTCATGTAGATCAAGATTATCCTCATTCTTAGAATGCTTTCTAATAGATAACTCCAATGAAGATAACAAATAAAATGGAATGGAATTCTTTTGTCATGCCTAAAATGATTCAAAGTTATGAAATGGTAACATAAGATGCTAGCGAAGTGGCCATCGAGGTTTATGTACCTCATTATGAATTCTGTGATGTTCACCTGGAGACTCTTAAGGTCTAGCCTATTGTAACCATAATCTGGGTTCTTCTTAACCCTTCTTCTTTAGGTCTATTATTTCATAGAAAACTGATAGGGCTTCTTCTCAATTCTTCCTTTTCCTGAAAAAATTCCTACCATCCAAACTAATCCCAGTAATCTTAGCAATAAAGGATTCATCAATTCTAAACTTTGTCCCATACACATGCAACACCCCATTATCCCAATTACTCACAAAAAAGTCTGTGAGCTGATGATTTTGTCCATGAAATTTTCTAACAAAGGGCTCCATTCCCCCATCAATGATTTCCCTCCAGACCTCCTCATTTTTCTCCTAAAGCTCACACGAAGATGGCTCCATTCTATTTTTTTCCCCCACATTATGATACTACTTCTATAATTCTTTCTGATGACACCAAAACCAAGCTTCAGGTTGATGCAAAATAAATAGAGCCATAGGAACAATTTGGAAACACGCCTTCACTTCTTTTTATGAAAATCCCTACACATGTGATCTATCATCATTAATGTTTAAGCGTAGAGATATTTTTGGTGTCCCTCCTTGCCAGCTCACACAACTGGAATGGGAAGGAATCCCCTTCCTTCCACCACTTTTCATCATCTCTAACCACATCGAGATTTGCCACATGGTCAGCTGGCTTGTTACCCTCCCTCAAAACATGTGAGATTTTAATAGCCTCAAATTTGGTCATCATTTCAAAGCATTCCTACATTAAATGGTTAATTGTCCAACTTGAGGGAGATTTTTTATTCAAACAATTTATTATATTTAACAAATCACTCTCCAACCATACCTTCTTAAATCCTCCATGGCTAGCCCTTTTAAGCCCAATGTAGGTTGCATTTGCCTCGAAAAAATGGTTTGTTTGAGTGCCCAGTGGGAGTGGAAGTGTCGAGACAAGCCTACCATTGTAATCACACACAACTCCCCCATAGCCTGTCAGCCCTTGGGATTACCTTTGGCTACCCTATCAACATTAATCTTAATCCACCCCCTAGAAGGAGCAATCCAAGTAATGTTGGATTTGTTGTGTTTCATTTTAGCAGTAGGTCTAGAAGTATACCAGTCAATGTGTCATACGTTGATGATATCCCAGTCCATTTTGAAGATCTAATAGCCACATCAAACTTTCAGGAGGGGTAAGATGCAATTAAATTTTCCTTGATAGAGGATTGAATACAGCAAGAAACCACATTAGCCGAAGAATCTCTATCTCTAAAAATGCGGTTATTTATTTCCTTCCAAATGCCCCAGGCCACATGAGGGAGCATCAAATTCCAAAGAAACTTAAGAGCTCAATTTTTCGAGGGACACAACCATTGCCGCTAGCATTCCAGTAGAATAAAGGGGAAGAACCAACTAATACCCTAGATGTCAAAGAAGTGGGCCCAAATCTCCTGACTAAACGAGCAATGTAATAAAATATGAGCAGTATCCTCAGCCTCTTCCTTTCAAAGAAAGCAATGATTAGGCAACAACATCCCCCTTATGCAAAGGTTATCAATGGAAAGCACTTTATTTTGCATAAGCAACCAAAATAAAATGTTAATTTTGGGGCTTAGGAACTTATTCTAGAGACAAGACCAAAAAGGGGTCAGAGCAAATGATCTAGAGAGAAGAGCAAAGGCTTGAGAGACCGAAAAGCCACTAGAAGGAGATCCCACCTAGACTAGAGAATCTTCAATAGGAATAGAGGAAATGTGGATAAAAGAGAACCATTTTTGGAGAGGGAGTAGTAACGGATCCAAATTATAAAATTCAATCCAACTACCATCCTAGATGTAATCAACAATATAGAAGCCAATCATATCTTTACACTGCTCCATGAAAGGGGTTGCCCAACAACAATCAATTAAGGGACAATCACCAACCCACCAATCTTCCCAGAAATGAATGTTCTGACCATGACCAAGATACCACTTTGAACCTTTAGAGATGAGGGATCTAGTATTTAGAAAGCTTGACCAAAGACTAGAAGCATTCTAGGCCAAGCAAAGACCATCAAGAATATCTTGCAGAGATCGGGACAAATGAAGGTACTTATAATCAATGATAGTAGTCCATTCACTAGACTCCTTAATCACTCTCCACAATTGTTTGGCCAGCAGAGCCATATTAAAATCATTGATATGTCTAATGGCTAGCCCACCGAGTCTCTTTGGTATGTAGACTTGGTCCCAAGCAACCAAATGAAGGCAGCTTTTAGATTCAGTACCTATCCACAAGGAATTCTTCTAGATTTTTTCCATGCGATCAACAAATTTAACTGGGATTTTAAAAAGACTCATGGCATAAATTGGGAGATTCTTCAAAGAAGCTTCAATTAGTTGAAGCTTACCTCCTTGGCTTAGCAAACCACCCTTCTAGCCCACAAGTTTTTTATGGAATCTATCAATCAAATTAGACTAGAAAGCATCCAGAGCTGGCCCCTACTAGAGAGGGAGCCCTAAAAAGGTATTAGAGAAACAGGCTATTTTAAACCCCAGAACCTCTACAATCTTAATTTGTCTATGAGAAGGGGTATTCAAGAAGAAAATGGAACTTTTAGGGAGACTAATCCTCTAACCCAAACCTTTTTCATAAGGGTATGTGCAAGCTAATGAGTCACAAATTCATGGAAGTCTGCGCGTTGGAAAACGCGCTCCACAAAAAATGGGGGCCCGTTCTAAAAAATGGGGGCCTGTTAATGGTTCGGCCTCCCGAGCTGAAAGGTCACGGGGTGCTGAAGCTAAATAAAACGGGCCCCCGTTTTGTCACAAAACGGGCCCCCGTTTTTAAATTCTATTTTTACCATTTTTTTGGACAATTTTTCATTTTCACTATGACAGTAAGTTGACAAGAAGAGATCAAAAATGGGCCCCCGTGCTGTGGTTTCCACTTCAAGCCTCCACCACTATCCCAGGTACACATTCAGTCATCTATTTTCACATTTCATAATTTTCTTGTATATTTTTCTTGTTTTTTTATGTATTATTTAGTTGTTTTTTTTATTATTTTAGTTTTTTTTTATAGTAGCATATAAATAAATTATTTTTTATATTTGTAAATTCTTGATTTTGATCTAAAATATTTTTGAACAGTTAACCCTAAACCGTAATCAACAAATTTAGAAACCAAAACCAAACCTAGATAATTAACAAAACGAAATCGACACAAACAAAAAATCGAAAATGAAATGGAAACAAAAACAAAAACGTTCAAAAATGAAATTGAAATAAAACCGAACATATGTACCTAAATTGTTCTTAATCCTCATTAGGCAATACAAAAGTTACCACTAAATTAGTATAACCTTAAAAGTAATTAACATTACTCTTCAAATTTTAGATATGAAAGTTTAGGCTTAGGTTTATGCCATGTCATGGCATAAAGGTCCTATTGTGGTCCTATTATGTCATGTGATGGTATAAAAGGATCAATTATGGACACAATTTTAGAGCAAAGCTAGATAAGTTACTAAAATTGGAGTTTGGTTTACATAGGTTCATAAAGGAAGCTAATATGCCAAATATATAATTCATTAATACAAAATAAAAAATATTCTTGATTTATAATGTTGATTGATAATGAATTTTCTAAATGGGGTGCTAATTATATATACATCCGAAAGATTTGAAAAATATAATTCCCAAGAAGTATTTTGAATATCTTTAGAAGTATATTGGTATATCTAGAATGTAATTTATATTATAAAAGATTTGATATATGATTTGAAGTTGGTAGATATTTTGAGGAAGATTTATTAGATTATGTTATGATTAAGCTAATATTAGAAGAATGGTTTTAACAACATCTTTTGGTTTTAAAAGGTGCACAAGGTTTGAAGTTCAAATCATATTCGATTGTATATAATATTAAATTGTTAAGGAGCTATTTTTTTTTTAAATAGTTAATTTAAGATATTAGTTGAAGCTATTTGAGAATGTGAGATAGTCCTAATGAACACACGAATTAAATTAATGAACCTAGGACAATCACAATGAACATATGATAGTCCCAATGAGCCTCAAATGATCCTAATGAATGTAGGGTAGTCTTAATGAACCTAAGAAAGTCCTAATGTGCCTAAGAAAGCCATAATGAACTTGGGACAATCCTAATGAACCTAGGATAGTCCTAATGAACCTACGATAGTGTAAACAAGCCTAGGATAGTATAAGAAAAAATCACTACAAAAAAGACCTCAATTGCGTTAAATGAATTTCCCAATAACACACTCGTGTTTATCTTTTTTTGGTCATTTGGCTACCTTTTTTTACAACATCTTGGTGTATACGCCCCTAAGAAGACCTTTTCCTCAAAAATTTCTTGGATCATGAACTCCTCATGTGCACCAAACATAAGTTGCCACTTGGAAGCTTCTAGTGCACACAATCCTTTCAATCAATCTACGATCTCTCAAAACAATCTTAGTCTTTAATCCTCTATCCTTCATGACTATAAATAAATCATTATATGAGCTATTTTCAAGAACTCTTGTAATGCAATGTTATGTTGCCAATTTAAGCACCTTACATCCTATCTTGGTCACAAATCCATCTTGAAGCCATCAACCTTTAGCTACAACAAGAGTTTTCTTTCTGAGATACTATTGTCTTTCATCTTTTATACATTATCCTTTAACTCGATCTAAAGGTGGTACTTATGCATAGCATAATGGTTTGAAATTCATAGTTTAAGTCCTTTATTGATTTTTTATGCTTGCTTGCATACACATATATTGCTAGAATTTAGCAATTCTTTATAGCTTCTATTTTAGTTTATTTATGAAAGAGTTTAAATGAAGCTATATTTAAAGTCAAAATTGTAAGATCCCCTCAATCATTGAGGTAGAATTCAAAATTGATTTCACCTCTAATTATATGAAAAATTTAATTTGTCTGTACATATCAAAATCTTTCAAAATTTTGCATATTAAACAATAAAATATTGTGATGAACAAGTCTCTAGAGTCTTAAAAACCTTTATTTTCATAAAGTGCCAACACTGCATTTTTTCCCTAAAATATTCTCTTTGATTAATACGAAATTTTAAAATGGTTGCCACTAAAAGTATTAGGTCAGCGAAAGGAATTGGGATATTTAAAAATAGGCTTGCATCACTTTTTTAGCTTCATTGAGTTGTAGTTTGTTCATTGACTTAATAATTAAGTGCTTGCAAGTATGATAGTGGAATTTAGGAATGAGGATCATATAGTATGTTAGGAATTTTATTTGGAATGTTAGTCAAAATAATATTCTAGTTGATAATTATAAATGCATGTGTAAAATATTGTTGAAATTGATTATTTTAAAAGTAAATATTGCAAGGTTAATTTTGTTTTTAATTGTTGGCATGTTGTGTTGATTTTTATGTAAGAGTTTCATTTCTTATTCAACTTTGTAAGAGAATTTGTGTATGAATTGATATCTTAAATTTTATAGAAAGATTATATATGAAAACAAATGATTGCGGAGTTTTATAATAAATGATTTATAGAAAATAATATTTTTTGAAGGTTTTGTAAATTATAATCTTGTGTAGATTTGATTATGGGAGAAATTTAATGGTGAAATATGCTTAACTCTTCAAAAGTTTTGATGTTTTGTCTTTACATGACAACCACTTAGAATATAATATGTTTTAAGTATGTCATTTATAGTCATGGGAGATTAGTTTTTTTTAAAGATTGTCTAAAGACTAATCAATGTAATATGAATTGATGGCAATTATCTCAAAACACTAGAAGGAGGATCATCTTATTTCTCACTTCTTTATTGATCTTATGTATGAAATATTTTATATTGATTTTAATAGTTGATGCATTTTACAAGAAATGAATTTATTAAATTGAATATATAATAGATTTATGATGTTTCATTGAAAGTTTTTATTAAGTTTTGTGCGCAAATTTTATATTTCAAGATTCAATAGTATGTACATGTATATTTTTTTAAGTTCAATATTATATTATATATTTCATGTGTATCTCATTCAACAACATAGAAATGTTACTATTTATAAATGTTTTTTTTTAATTTAGTAAAATAGATTCTTCTTTGACATAGAGTTGTATATAATTCATGTATATCTTTATTTATGCAGGAGTTCTTTGTTATCATGGATGTCTTTGACATAGATGAACTATTAGGTGAAAATCCCCCACCACAACCCCCTCCTCCTCCTCCTCCTCCACCTCCACCACCACCACCACCCCCTAGATTGGATGAAATTCGTTTAAGAGAACGAATTAATGAAAACCTACAAGTGATTGAACAAAACATTGCTGCTATCCAAAATGAGCAAGTCACGCCACCCCATCTTGTAGACTTTGCAAAATCAATGCAAACTGTTGTCGAGTCAGTTAGATCTGTTGATTCTCAATTAGATCAATTTCATAGATGACGACAAGAGTTGCGTAATTTTTATGCTGATGGTTTAACTTATAGGCAAATCACTGATTTGAAAATAACCAAAGCTCATTTATGTCCATATTTTACCAACCCAAAAACAAGAGAACCAATGCAACCTAACCAGAAAAGAATTTCAATTAGGTGGTGTGTGCATCCAGAAATGGCTAGATACTTTTGGGATAGATGGTGGATGGTTTTTGATTATCCACCACATCGTAATTATGAGGTCCCTTTTTATTTTTTGAAGAAATTATACTGTGAGTTTGTAATGAACCAAAAACCAAATTATTTTGATATTAAGTCATTCCAGGGTGTTGGTCGTGGAATGCCACAGCATAGATTAGGGGCACGGAGTAATAATCCCCTACCGGATCCACCCATAGTTCCACTTGTTACTCCATCGATTCCTGCTAATGTCCAAAATACATCATTCATTTCGACATTAGATGCTTTGACTTCCCTCACAGGTAACCTGAGTGAGCAAGCTGCTCACATGGCATCTGCTCCTCGATGGATGCCACATATGTGTTCGAGTTGTCATGAGACGTGTGTAGGTCCTACTACTACTGCAGGATCTACTTTAGTTCCAGATGAGCATGATGCAGCAGATGATAGTATGATGACATCTTATATGGATTTTCTTTACTCAGATGTTCATCTTGACCAGGTATATATATATATATATATATATATATATATGTACACATGTCAATGTCAATCTTTTTATACTTCATTAAATATAGGTATAAACTAAGTGCATCTCTTTTTTTATACAATCTAATACTTCATTAAATAAATTTTGTTTATGTAGATAAGGACTACACCTAATATTAGAGTCAATATTGCATCTTCTGGAACACAACTCGACACACCTTATGGGGTATAGTATAAATTTCTATCTAGACATTGTACTAGATCTTTTTAAGTTAATATGTTATCATCGTATACTATATAAATTTTCATGTTGATACATTGAATGCTTCTTTCTCTAGGATTCAGGTCATGAGGGACCCTCTACATCACATCGAGAAGAGGGTCTGACTATTGTGACACCATCTATGGTATGTATCTTATAATTCTTAAATTAAATATGAACTCTTACAATATTGTAACTTAACTTGAAATTATTTAGTACACATATATATGTTCACTAAATATGATTTCATTAAATGAATGTATGCAGGTGGACACTACCATTAGGATAGGTTATCCTCATAATTTTGATCAGAGCCAATTTGAATGCACATCGACATCCTTTGAGGTATTAATATGTAATACTTAATTTGATCTTATTTTGACTCTTAATTTAAGATTTAATTGGACACTTTGAATTTGACTTTGTACAGGAGTTAGCTAGCACTACATTTGGTGTTGATACTGCACAAGATACTACTAGAGGAGATACTGCTAGAGGATCTGATGAGCATATGGTAATTTTGTAACTTAATTTATGAATTCTACTATATTTGATAAATGATTCTTTTAATAGTTAATTTCAAGTAATATTTTAATATTATTTTTTTATTGTACAACATGAGACAGGTGGATGTGGACCACGTCCCGGGGACAAGAGAGATACTGCTAGAGGATCTGATGAGCATATGGTAAGTTTGTAACTTAATTTACGAATTCTACTATATTTGATAAATGATTCTTTTAATAGTTAATTTCAAGTAATATTTTAATATTATTTTTTTATTGTATAGCATGAGATAGGTGGATCTGGACCACGTCCCGAGGACAAGAGACCACGAGATGTTATTGATGATAGCACTTAGATTTTACTGTTTATTTGGCTTTGATATGTACTTTTTTATGGACTTTACACATTTGTTTACACATGCACATACTTTATATATATGGATAGTTGCATAATAGGATTAGATCATATATATTTTGTGCATACTTTATATATTTTGTGCACATTAGATATTATGTGGAGTGAACATCATGTTACCATCTAGACATATATATGGATTAGATATTATATGGATTATGTGGACTTGAAATTTTACTGTTTATGTGGCTCTGATATGTACTATTTTACGGGCTTTACATATTTGTTTACACGTGCACACACATACTTTATATATATGGATAGTTTCATAATAGGATTAGATCATATATATTATGTGCATACTTTATGTGTATTGTGCCCATTAGATATTATGTGGACTTGAAATTATGTGCACATTAGATCATATATATTGACTTGAAATTATGTGGACTTGAAATTTTGTGCATACTTTATATATTATGTGGACTTGAAATTTTATTTATGGAAGTTGTGCTTAAACAACTTTATAGGCATTATGTGGACTTGTAATTTTATTTTTGGAATTTCATTTAAATAGTTCTTGTGATTAGATAAACTAAATGTGCATACATCATGAACTAAGTATCGAAACATATCTTATAATTATAACATATTCTAAATTAAAAAGTATCATTTAACAAATATAATGAATAGAACTTGATTAAAACATAATTATCTCATTCATAAATTTGACCAATAGTCTCTCATTTATGTATATTGTACACAAAATGTAATCAAGAAGACATATCTAAAATAAAATAAACACTCTATTTAAATAACTTTGTTTTCATTGATGCCTTCTACTTGTGGTAGACCTGAAACAAAATTTTACTAGATTCATTCCGTTATACCATCTGCATCCTCTCTCTTTTGCAAAGCATCTATAATTGTCTCGTGCTCTTCCATAGAGAGAGTCCATAATTGTTTATTAGCAGGCCTACCATGATATCTATCCAATTTTATATTAGTTGCCACTACCAAATGCGAGTAATGTATAATCTTCTTCTCTAATTCATAATCTTCAAATGCGGGCAATCCATTCTTTCTTGTTAGATATTTGTGTAGCCAAGTGCCAACAACAACCACAGATCCTGTTGGATAGTCATAACCATCATCATCTACTCGAGGAGTAGTTAGCTTATGTTTTGGCTCTACACATCGAGCCAACCAATACTCTGTCCCCTCTTCATTGTCCTCTGGTGCAACAACAGCATAGACATGTCTTGTGCACAAAACAATTTTATTTTAATATTTAATGAGAAATAAAAACAAAAATATACACTGTAAGATTTCATAAATTTATGTACTATTTAATAAATCAAAACAAATTTCAAAAATAATTTTACCTTGTTGTATAAGATCTGAAATGTGATCATAGTCATTTGATGCAAACATTTGATCCATATCTTCATCAATTCTTTCATGCGGATCATTTGCATCTATGGGTGTCAATGATCTTTGTTGCCATTCTTCAACCCATTCTTTATTCTCACAAAATTCCCAATCTCCGGAAACACAAAATTGACAAAAGCAAGCAAGTTGCCTTGTGAATATAGTCCATGTGTTTGAATTAGAACTCTTAAACGAATGCCATTTAGCTGATCCAATGATGGTATTACAATCATGCCGAATAGGAATACTATCTTCCTCTATCAACCAGAAGAAACGTCGAATTGCAGAGTTTTTAGTTGATCCTTTTGACAACTTTGAATTGCACCAATCTACAACTGCACGAGCATCTCTGAATTTCACTGCATCCTCAAATTTCAATTGTTCTCTAGCAAGAGCTCTTTTTATACAGTTACCGGCTCCATCGTGTTCCCCCTTACCATGTCCCGCTTCAAAAAAACTCCATAAATGTTGGACATTGGTTATCTTGTGAACTTTGCGTAGCCAATAAAACATTCTTGCATTTTTGAATTGTCCAGTGCAGTTATCTGACCATATCATATGTTGTTTCATGTCAATTTCTCTTTCCTTAAGATTATCATAAAATACCTCGAAGCAATGTTGGAAAAACTCTGAAGAGTGTAATCGATTATCGCTAACATAGAAATGATACTCCCTCAAAAATTTTCTGTTATATTCTATACTGTCATGGTCATGTCTATATATAATGTGCACAAATATGGCCACTTGCACTGAGTTGTAGTATTGTGATTGAGTTTCCTCTTGTGGTTTTAGAGTATAATTTTCTGCAAAATCCACAACTGATACTATTGTTCCAACTGGAAATGTGTTCTTGCATATGCGAAACTGTCCATCAAGCCATCGGGCATGTTGGGAATGTTTCACATATTTTGGAACAATGTGAGTTTTAAACTCACTAGTAAATGCATTCACACTATTCTGTTCTGTAATCAATTCTAAATGTTTCCCCATCTTTCCATCCTTTAGAGGGTATTCTATATTTTTAAATCTCCTAACATCAACCATTTTTTGTCCAAACTCAGATGAAACATGTTCATGCAAACATTCACCTATCGAAGAATAGTTCCCACATAAATTGCAAAGACCATAAATGCATGAACTGGAAAGAAATAATTGTTCATTAGGTGGTTTACAAAATAAACTTCCAATAAAATCTTTTATAGTTTCAGGTGGAACATAAACACCACAATCCTGCACAAGATCATTACCATGCAACATACAACGAATTTATCAAAAAACATCATAATAGTAACGAAACTGGACATGAGTTTTACAACAACAAGATATTCTTTGTTTATTGATTTTAACATACCAGGTTTTGCATTTTTCAAATGATCTTTGACTAATTCGTAAATTCATTAACATAGATTCATCACTAAATTTTTTAAAGAATTCAGTTTGAGTCATGTCAAGAAGATGTTTTGGATGAGGATCACGAATTTTTGATCCCACCCTTAACTTTAAAACATCTCTAGCATTTGATGAAACTCTAGTGTTATCATGCCAAAATTTTGCAATTAATTGTTTAGTTTCATCATTTAATTTCATGTCCGACCTTTGAAGTCTACCACTAAAACTCCAACAATGGTTTAGTGGATCAATTTCAATTGTGTCTCTTCTTTTGGCCGCTCTTGACAAGGTTCTATGATGTAAGTTCAAATAGCCACTTATATCACTTAACATTCTTTTACTAACAATCATTTTGTCAACTATAGCAGTCGTTATAACTCTATGTGCTGCATTCTTATCTTTAGATCGACTTGTTTTTCCTATAGAATCGATGGCACTGGCAACAGTAGATACAACTTGCTTATATGATTCATCTTTTCTTTTTGGTTTTGCATAAATACCTATTTTTTTCATGACTTTACGCATTTTTAACATTTTTATTAATTGTAGCATTAATTGACATTGGAATCCTAACTTTTTATTATAGAAAAATTGTTTATATAATCTGTTTGCATGTGTTCTGATTTGTCTCCAAGAAACTAACCCATTAAGATTATCTAGCACATTGCTATCAATAGTAAACAAATTACATTCATTTTCTTTTAGAGAGGGTGGTGTAATATTTTCAATTTTTATTTCTTTTCGTATTGGTGTATGAAATTTATATCCAGCTTCATTTAAATCAGCAATTTGATTGGCATCATAGTCATCGAGATTTAAAAACATACCAGGATTCGCATCCACATCAACATTTGCATCAACAATCATACCCGTGTGTGGTTCTACATTTCTTCCATCCATCATGATGTCTTCAATGGTCTCATCTACAACGGGCACTGAACTAGATGCTTCAGAAGTGTTATTCAATTGTTGTTGTTGTGATCTTCGATCTCTTTGGCATTTTGCCTCCTTCTCTCTTTGTGCTTGAATTTCGTCCACTGTCATTGTCCTCTTTTTTTTCTTTTGACGTTGCTTAGAACCCATTTTTACAAACTCGTCTTCAAAAAATAATATCTTTTTACTGAGTTCTTCAAAAAATCGTGTAAAAAATATTAAAAAGTACTGCCAAATGATGTAAAAAATCTTTGTCAGTACGGATTTCAATGATAGTGTCGTAAATCGATGCAATCTATCTTTTTTTTTACAGTAACGGTTATTTAGAAACGGGGGCCCATTGTTAAATCTAATGGGCAAAAAA
This sequence comes from Cryptomeria japonica, assembly GCF_030272615.1. NCBI lineage: Eukaryota > Viridiplantae > Streptophyta > Pinopsida > Cupressales > Cupressaceae > Cryptomeria > Cryptomeria japonica. The sequence continues at coordinate 712,116,539 of NC_081408.1, read as the reverse complement.
TGAAACGGGCCCCCGTCTTCGAAACGGACCCCCGTTTATAAAACAGGGGCCCATTATGCAAAATTTGAATTCACAACCTGCCTCTTGCCTTGGGATTAGGCCTGGGATAGGCCTGGGATGGCCACACCTGAGACATGAACCTACAAATTCAAAGCTCCATGAATGAAAGCACAAATATGATGAAATGAAATAGTTTACGTGCCTCTAATCAGAGAATTTTTATACGAAATTGAAACCCATTTCAGATTATACTGTCTAGATTCTAAATATGTAATTAAATTTAAAAATTGATTATTGTAACTATTTTTCATTTAATTTATACTAAATCAAGTTCATAAATTTGAAATATTAACTAATTTTCTTAATTTAATAACTTTTTTATTTTAATGAATTTTGAAAAAAAAATTATATGTCATCAATCTACACAAAATTATTTTCAATTTAAAAAAAAAAAATTCAAAAAATGCTAAGTTTACGTCAAATTATGTGGGTCGTACACGTCAAATTTTTAAAAAGATAATTACGGCCATTAAAAAATTAATTTAAAAAAAAATATTTGAAAAAAAAATACAGAAAAATATGCTCATCAATATTCAGTGTGTTACAAACCATTTCCCAAAACGGTTTGAGAAAATAATTTTAATTGTGTCAAAAAGTGTGGGTCGTACACATGCATGGTATGGTCCTGAAACAGGCATTTTTAAAACATAGTTTTTAGGATTCCATTCAAAAAGTTATTTTTTATTATGTGGGTATTAAAATAAATTATATATTTGAAAAGTACACTCAAAGAGCTATCTTTTATATTACTGACTTTTTCCAAGATTCAATCCCTAAGTGTTTCAAAATTTAAGCTCAAGTGAGACAAAATCTGAAAAACAGGGAAAACACTTCCACTTTTTGGCCAAAAAGTGGACTCATCTTCTTGCACTAACCCATAAAGAGAAAGAATTTTCTTCAACTATTTAGCCTTAGAGACATTTAGGAACTCAATTCCTAGGTGTTAGGATCAAGGGATTTTGAAATAACCTTGGATTGAGTGAGAACTTGTGCTAAAAGATATATTTTTATAGGAAAATGGCAAGCAAATCATGAATAGAGATAGATAAATTTATAGGTGTTAGGAAAATAGTGTCTCAACCTTGTCATAACAAAAGGTTATTGTTGATAAAATTGATCATTGGGGTTACCCCTGTGTGGGGTTTGAGGGACCTAAGGGTGTCCAAGGACCATGTTCCTCAACACGTGGTTAGAGGCTACACTGCCCAAAAGCCATATTTTATTAAGTTGTACCATTGTAAATTAGACCATTTATCATAAGGTCACAAATCTGACGATACCAATTTTATTGGCTTTGTTCTTCCTAGAAGAAGACCCTATATTTATGAGGGAATAATGTTGCATCTGAGCATTATGAAGTATTGTGAGATTTTGATAGCTATTGAGTTACCTCTAGATCTCTGGTTAGTGATACTCTTGTGAGAATCTCTCTCTACAAGTATATTGTACTCTTGTTGATTTTAGAATAATTTATTATCATATAATAGACATGTAATAAAAACAATCTTGTTGTCAAGTGAGCCCCCTATCACAATGAAATACGCAACATAGTTAAATTGAGATATCAAAAGACAATGTGCAAGAGAGAAATGCCCATAGACTTGTATCTCCTTCCTTGAGACAATGTGATAGATTTGATAGCGCCAAAGATGTGGAGGATCTTAGATCATTACTAGTGTTGATATTTGAGAGTGTTTTGATAGAGTTGTGGGAGAGTAAAAACTGAATGAGAACTTTTCCACATGAGAAAAAGATAAGGGTCTTGTGTGGTCGAATGGGTAGGATGAGCCATTACATTCTCATTTGATTGCTAACACATGTGGATAAAACAAACAGAATACTCCCATTTGAATCTCAAAAATTATTGATATACTAGCATGACACATAGATGCATGTGATTATGCTATCGTCCAATATAATTTTGCTAATATTCAAACCCGAGACTATGGATACTTCATCATTTCCACCTATGATGACAAGAGAAAAATTTCAAACATTGTCAAGTGACAAAATAGGGTGTGAATGCAAGGCACAATATGTTGCATGCCACTCTAAAAGGGGTCAATTTGTATTTGCTACAAATCACCTAAATTTGCAAGGTTTAACATACACACTCTTCTACATTAATATTCATCTGAAGAGAATAATCATAGAAGTGTATTTATTTGTGTTGTTAATCCCTATAATAATTTCATGTTTGTTTATTAAAATCTAATTCTTTAATTTGATATTACCTTTGTAATAGGGTTTGGCCCCTTACAATAACTTATAAAGATTAATGAAGGATAATCTTTATTAATTGATGAATTAAATTTATTAGGATAATCTTTTTAAATAAAAGAGAATTTTCTTGAAAATGAATAATAAAATACAAAGATTAACTAGTAAACAAAAGAAATGGTTGACATTGCTTGAAATAGCTTACAATCTAATTTAAAATGTCTAGAACTTCTATTTATTTGTAAAATATCACTTTATTTAAAGCATCAAATTGGGGAAAAGTACTTTTAGATTGTATTGTATGGAACTATTATAAAATTATTTATTTAATAATAAATAATGGAATAAAAATATATACACTAATTCTAAGGTGCTACGATGAATTAAAAATAAATAATGTTGGAATGAATTTAAAAGTATACAAAGTTAATTAATTGTATATTTTATGTATAAAATGGGGAAGCATATCAATAGTCATTATAGCTAACTTCGCACACCCACAAATCTTAAACCATATCTTGGATTTTGACCAAAAAATAAATAAAAAATAGTGTTGTCTACGTATGTGACTTAACTGCTTATAGCTATTGTTTTGGCTTCTAGGTAGTAATGGTGCACGCTTCTAGGTAGTAATGGTGCACGTTATAAGATATGTGCAATGGTCAAAAAATGGTCATTCAAAGTGTCACACGATGCCTACTTAAAGATGCCCTAATAACTGTCCACTAGAACTACTTCAAAAATGGTCAATACTTATGCACAAATGTCCTTGAAGTCCTACTCTATGGGTACCAATAAAGTTTTACAACTCATTCAATTAAAGTTCAAAAATATCCAAAAATTCTAACTATTGAAATAAAATGAACAACTATTAATACATGTAAAATTTATTAATGAACTTTTAATTATCATTCTTTAAAAAAAAATTAAAATTAAATATTAATAATTAAAAAATTAAATGAACAAAGAATAAAAGGAGAACATGTCCTCTTCCCCTAAATATTACTTCCTTACTAACAAGAATGCATGCATTTAAGTAAAATAGATAAAGTTGACGACAAAAGTTCCAACGAAGGCTCTGACGGCAATGACGAAAGCCCTAGCAACAGCAGAAGCCTTTTATGTAATCGATTGCAGGGTTTTCCTCTTTTGTGAGCGATGATGATGGGTGGTTCGAATGAGGATGAAGGTGAAGATGGGGTTTCGTCCAATGACTTCCCTGTGGAGGATATGAATGGGCCAATGAATGGTTTGGGAAGGATGAACTGCTCCTAGACATTTTGTTAGAAGCTCAGAAGAAGGTACAGGGGCGTGGGATTGTTAAGTAATCTTTCAAATCTGACAATGATGGTGGTGTTTGAGGGCTATGCAAGTGTTTCCTTCTACCCTCACAGGGTGTTTTGCTCCCCTTTTGGCTCATCACTCGATGGCTTTTGTTCGGCCTGCGAGTGTTGCTTAAATGTTGGTTGTGGCTCATTGCCATGGAGCGAATGGGCTTTCAAACTATGCAGATGGAGTTGTTATTGGTCTACATAAGGTTGTTGGTGGGATTGATTGGGTTTTGACTACTTCTCCCCCTATTAGTCCTGATATTTTGTGTCCTTGGCTGGGTTGAGGTTGCCCGACAATCTTGCTTGGGTTCTTCTGTGGTGAGATTTTCCTCTTCTCGTTATGGCGAGATTGGGTTTTCTAATCCCCTCTCTTCTTTGCAGAATCTTATTCCACACTCTACCTACATCAACAATGAGGATGTTGGGGTTGATAGTGTGGGTGTTCACCTTATGGATGCTGTGATGGAGAAACGTGCCTATTAGTGTAAATAGTTCTGATGCTACTATCCAAACCAAGCTATGGTTGTGTGGCAAATTGTTTTCTCTTGTCCCTTGGTTTAGATTTCGAATGCCTTGGTCGACAAAGTAGTAGGTTCTATGGAGAACGCTCCATACAATATAGAATCTGTTCGTTGATGGGCTTCAAAGAGGTTGGATGTTGCTGGTCGGTTGAAGGTGGTTGCTATACCCAATGGTTTCTTCCTCTTCTCATTTCAAAAACTTGAGAGCAAAGGGGTTTTTCTTGGTGGGCAATCTTTCGTTTTTCTGACAAGGTGGACTGCCAGATTTCATGCTTCGAAGGGTAAATTCAACTAGTTCTCTATTTGGATTAGTAGGCTTCCTATGCTTCCTCTTAAATATTGACATGCAGATATATTTAAAGCTATTGCTAATGTTCTTGGTTAATTTTTAATCATCGATAAGATTATGAAAGAAAGGAGAAGCTTGGTTTTCACAAGATTATGTGTCAATTGAGTTTGGGAAGCTTCTACCAAACACAATTAAAATACATTATAAGTTGGGCATTTGGGAGTAGTTTATTCACTTTGAATATTCCTCTTTGGTATAATGCCACAGCTATAGAGTTAGTAATTTCTTCCATTTATGTTTGGTTTTCAAAGATTCCCTTCTTTCAAGGAGGCTTGTTTTGAAGTATTCTAAGGGGTTCCCCCTAAGGTACAAACATGAAGTTGTGGTTCATGAATCCTCTTTGACTATTGATAAGGGTTTGGCTATTGAGGATTCGGTTGAGGTCCTAAAGGGAGCCCCCCTCTAGGATAAAATGCATAGTTTCATAGAATTTCTTGATGGGGGCAATGGAGGACACGAGGATGATAGGGAGATGGTGGCGAAGTGGTGGTGGGGGGGAGGTGTTGATAAATATAGTGGTGAATTGAAATCTTCAAGGCAAAATCTACAATATAACATCTATGTGAGTGCCCCATGAAAGGCCACTTAGTTTTCACAAAGTTAAGGGCTGCAATAAGTATGTAATGACATGTGCCACATAGCAAGTGACCTAATGGCATCCCTGAAAGAGGTGGCGGAAATGAAAATTCCTTTCTCCTATTGTGAAATCTGCAAACCAATAAAATAGGACAACTCATCCAGCATGGACATCTCAAATTTTGTCTTCATCTGATCTACAAATTCTTTGCACATGATGTCCTTGCCTCCACCAAAGATAATATCATCCACATATACAACCACTATAATCGTGTGATCTCCATTTACCTTGGCATACAAGTTACTGTCTGCATTCCCTTTGTGGAATCCTTACTCCTTCAAGTATTTATCCAACTGAGAATACCATGCTTTGGGAGTCTACTACAAACCATAAAAGGTTTTCTTCAACTGGCATACAAAACACTCATCATCTTGTAAAAGACAACCCTTTGGTTGTTCCATATATACCTCTTCTTCAAGGTTACCATTCAAAAAGGCAGATTTGACGTCAATTTGGTAGATCTTGTAACCTTTATAGGCAGAGAAAGCTAAGAACATTCTTATTGCCTCTAACCTAGCAACAGGTGCAAAGGTTTCTTTGAAGTCAATACCTTCCACTTGAGCATGCCCTTTGCAAACTAACCTTTCTTTATGCCAGATTATCTTGCCTTCTTGATTCATCTTATTCTAGTAGACCCACTTAGTACCTATGACATTCTTGTCTGCCGATCTAGGAACAAGTTCTCATGTTTGATTCTTCTTAATTTATGTCAACTCTTCATCCATGGCATCTACCCATTTCTCACTTTTTCTAGCTTCATCAAAAGTTTGGGTTCAAGTTATGTCATGAGGCAGAAATTTACCTGCTCATCATTTCGGGCTAGTATTCTTCTGGTTTGTACACCTTCAATTTTATCTCCTATGATTTGTTCTTCCGAATGGTTCCTCTGCACATACCGATTGGAGTTCTTGCTTGGTGCTTCCTCTACTGGTCCATTTTCAGATTGATCTTCATGCTCATCATCTGAAAAATCAATATAGGGTGTTGGTGTAGATTCTTTCTTATGTAGGTCCTCATCTTTTCTCACATTTATACTATCAACCATTTTTCTCAAATTCTTGTTGTAGCATTTGTAAGCTTTTCTCTTGGTTGAGTAACCCAAGAAGATTCCTTCATCACTTCTAGAATCAAAACTTCCTAATCCATATACATCTCTCTTGATGAAGCACTTACTTCCAAACACTCTAAAATACTTGAGTGATGGTTTTTGGTTGTATCATAACTCATAGGGAGTCATTCTACTGTTCACTCTTAGTTTTACCCGGTTTAATGTATAGACAATAGTATGAATTGCTTCCTTCTAGTATGTATCTAGTATGCTAGCCTCATTTAACATTGTTCTATCCATTTCCTTTACTGTCCTATTCTTCCTTTCTGCCACTCCATTCTATTGTGGTGTTCTTGTTGCTGAATACTGTCTCTAGACTCCATGTTTCTCACAGTAGTCACTAAACTCATTTAAAGAATATTCTCGACCTTGGTCTAATCTTAAACACTTTAACCGGTGTCCACTATCATTTTCAACCATCCTTCTAAAAATCTTGAATCTTTCAAATGCCTATGATTTTTTATGCAAAAATGTCACCCATGTCATCCTTGAGTAGTCATCAATGAACAACATGAAGTATCTCTCACCGGTCATAGCCCTTGTTCTTGATGGCCCACACAAATTTGTATGCACTAATTCTAAAGGTCTTGAGGTATTGTACTCTTTTCTTTTGCAACATACTTTGATTTGCTTTCCTCTAATACATTCATCACAAAAAGTACTTGTTGGTTTGGTTATTTGTGGAATGTTTCTTACATACCGGTTCTTTCTTATCTTCACTAGATTGTCAAATTTCACATGACCTAATCTTCAGTGCCACAACCATCTTTCATCAACCTGTCTCATCATGCATTAGGACTCATAGCATTCTTGCAGATTGTAGACATTACCATTTGTTCTCTTTCCTTCTGCCACAACCTGACCAGTACTCTTCTTTCTTATTTGACAACTGGTAGAGTCAAATGTGAACTTGTACCCTTTGTCACACATCTAACTTACACTCAACAAATAATTCTTCAGTCCTTCCATGTAGTACACATCAAGAACCTTAAGCTTTCCATCAATATTCAATGTACCACAGCCTTTAATCTTGATGGAGGAGTTGTCACCAAAATGGACAGAACCACCATTCCAATCATCAAGCTTGATAAACTTTTTATTATCTCTAATCATGTGATTTGAGAAGCCACTATCAACTACCCATAAATTCTTCCTTTCAGCATGTAGAGCAGCCTGCACAATCAAGCTCGACACTGTCTTATTCTTCTCCTTCTCTATCCAAACCTATTTCTCTTCTTTCTTCTCCTCTTCTATCATCTTGTGTTCCAGTTTAGTCTATATATTTTGATCCGGTACTATTTTCTTTTTTTCACCAATTCTTAGCTTACAATGCCTTTTTATGTGACCAAAATTTTGACACTTGTAACTTTTTTCATTAGCATTGAAAGATGTATCCAAAGCATTCTTGTAAGACATCTGCACACTTCTCCTACACTCATAACTCTTATGACCAAACTCATTGCAATTATAGCAAGTGACATTTGTACCGAGTAATGCAGTAAATGAGTTTCTACTCTCAAAATAGGGGTTTACATTCATTTTCCTACAACCTACCATTCTATGACCGAACTTATTACACTGGTGATAATAACCATTAAATTTTGGAACATACTAGTTAGTTTGTCTTGGTCCTGCAAATGATTGCCTCACCAAGGGTCTTCCTTTCGTGCTACTAACTTTGGTGAATCCATTGTGATCAACTTTTGCATTACTCCTTGGATTTGCATGTCGGTGCATTGAGTATGGTCTCTGGTTCATTGATTGTGTATACTGGTTTGTGTGATGAGTCTTAACAGCATCTGCATATGTCTTCTTGCTAGTATCTTTTCTTATCGTGAATGTTTTTTTCTCTTTACCTTCATTTGAAGAAGTAAACAATATCTCCTTACTAGATGTTTCTTTTCTATTTGAACTTTGACCCTCTTCAAATCCTAAGTCACTGGTATCCTTAGATTGCTTATGTTTGCTCAATATCTTATCTAAAACTTCGTTGTTGCCTTCATATTTGCTTCTCACTTTCATTTCTTCCTTGCTTTTCTCTAATTCCTTTCGAAGCTTGACAATTTCTTCTTCTACATTTTGATGCTCCTTCTCCTTTTTACTCAAACCGGTGCTAGTAACTTCACAGATCCTCTTGGCTTCTTCCAATTGAAGTTCTAGATCTACAATTGTTTTCTTGGACTCTTCAAGAGATTTATCCAACATCTCTTGTTCTTCAGCTACAACCTTTTTCACCTTCTTCAGATCTCTTCTTGTTTTCTTCAGCTCTTACAAGACGCTGATGAGCTCTGCTTCAAGATCTACTTCTCCTTCTTTCTCTTCCTTTTCTTCTTCTTGAGGTATCAAAACCTCTTGATCCATAAAGAGGGTTGCACTGACTTCATCTTCACTGCAATACTCATCTGAGATACCCTCCTCATCGGCGGTATCATTTTCATGTGTGTAAAGATACTTTTGCTTCTGGTTTCCTCTTCTACCATACCGATGGACATTCTTCTTGTTGTCCTTACCGTATGATCTTCTACTGCTTGGTTGATCATCTTCATTCCTATCACCATAGGGATATTTGGCAGCAAAATGTCCAATCTTTCCACAGTTGAAACATTTCAGAGGAAGCTTGCCTTTGTATTTCCCTGAACCCATCTTGAGTTTTTTGAAAAAAATTTCCATGTTATCATCAGAGTCTTCACTGGTTCCATCATGAGAAGACTACTCTTTTCCTTTTCTTGATGTTTTGAATGCAGCTTCTTTCTTCACAACCTCAGTACCAGCAGTCCTCATTTCATAAGTAGTTAGGGAACAATACAACTCATCCATTGTGAAGACTTTCAGATCTTTTGCTTCTTCTATTGCAGAAACCTTTGTATGATACTTAGGTGTAAGGGATCTAAGTACTTTATTCACTACAACCTCATCTTTTATTTCTTCTTTAAGCCCTCTAATGGTGTTTGTTGTTTCATCAATCCTTTGGAGATAGTTAGCAATCTTCTCTTCATCTCTCATCTTCAAACCCTCAAGTTGTGCTCTCAATATCTGTAACTTGGATTCCTTGACTTGAGCATCACCTTCAAATATTTTTTGCATCTTATCCCAAGCTTGCTTTGGTAGATGAGCAGTGCATGACCTTAACAAACTCATTATCAGATAGCCCACTAAGATTAGCATTTTTTGCCTTAGAATTGTTCTCATATTCCTTCTTAGCATCTGGATTAGTAAGAGGATTATTAGGGACAGTATACCCATTCACTACCGACATCCATACATCACAACCTAGAGAGGACAAATATGTTTCCATTCTTCTACTCCAAAAGGCATAGTTGACACCATCAAACATAGGGGCTTTTGAGGAGGCTGATTCATTTCTTGCCATTGTGAGCACTTGATGAGATCTACCCAAGCTAGAGAATGCTTTGACAAAATAGGGTACCTAGGCTCTGATACCAATTGTTGGACACAATGGATCACTAAGAGGGGGTGAATTAGTGATTTAAACAATTTTTACTTAATCAGAGCTATACTAGTTCAATATGAAATTAACAAAATGCAGACAGGTTACCAAAACAATGCAAAAAAGGTGTGTAGGAGAAATATCTAAAATATTAATACAATACACACATGAAGATACAAGACACAACACCAGATGTACCAGGAAAACCCAATGTGGAAAAAACCTCAGTGAGAATAGCTGTTGGAGATCTTCTGCTCCAATCCAACCTCACAATGAAAAGATTTGATTACAAATTTTAGGGTACTAGCCCAAGGAGTACCAACCCCTGATTTATGAGCACCAACCCCTACACAATTTATAGGCTAGAACCTAAAGGAGCTACAACCCCTGCACTAAGCACCTACTCAATGTAAACAATATAAAAAACTCAGATATACAAATAAGATCCTTGTTGTAAATGAATTTTTGCAACCTTTCAAAGCTTTGCACTGCCAGTTTCTATCTTACTAGTTTGTATCAACTCAACACATACTGCAACTTAGCCTTCCTGCTAGTTCTAACTCTCCTTAATATTCTCCCCCTCTATTTTATTGACTTCAAATCACACTCGGTCACTCTCTATTGGGTACTGTTTCTTTCAATTTGTCACCTATGCATTCTATGCTCACTCTGTCGGTTTGTTCCTTACACTGGTTTACCCTGCTTCTCCTTTTCAGTACAATCTTCACTCACAAACACTTCAAGTGTTTCTCTTTGGCTTTTAGACAACAATTTCACTCTTTTCTTCACCCTTCAGCAGCAGCACTATCTGTCTTAGGTCACCAAATTTTAACTAAAGCTTTCCCGGCAAAAACCAATTCAAACAGAGGGTGCCTAGGGTTTCCTTCTTGCGACCAAATCTGCATCCAATCTGATCCAATCCATCTTGGATCACACACATGCATTGGAGAAATAATCCATCATATGATTTTCATCTGTCCAAAGTATGTTTGCGAAAAATAGAAAACCCAACCATGATTTTCGGCCTTGAAATCTGTTGACTCATTTATGATCCATTTGTTTCCTTCTTAAGGTCCTCTTGCAATCTAATTTCCTTGCTTCGATCTAGGTGCCAACAACTCCTTGATATTTCTCTTTCGTTTATTCTTCCTCAAGCCGCATCAATCTATCATCGACCCAAAAGTTTTGGTTGTTTCATTTAATGTCGACTAACTACTTCATCAACCATGTCAATGAAAATTTCACCGACCTTTGTATGCTCGCCACCTCATCTCCACGTAGCATCACATCAACATACACTAAGGTTACCCACATAGGGTCAGTTTAAACTTGAACATTCGACAAATCCTCATATCAACACAAACTCTTACCAGTAAAACCTTCTCCTATTGCTATCGGTAGCTCAAATTCACCTCCAGTGATTTGTGTTGGCATTTCAATAGAAGGAGATTGTTGATATTCATTAAGGATATTGAGAAGGTTGTTGGAGATTATTGATATAACTGAAGAAGGATGATTACTGTCTTAATAATATTATTTTGTCATGATGTCAAGAAATTGATTTTCTGATTCAGTATGATGTTGCCATATCTTAAGTATGTTTTGATGAGTATTAAGTGGTTGGTAAGTGACACAGAAAGAATGTGATCAATAAGGGGAGAAATAAGTTATTCAATGGGCAACTATTACCGAGTTAGACAATGATGAGATCATGATCTTTAGATTATTTTGATATCCTACATATGTTGTTGATTGTAAGGTTAATACTATACTATGTCACTGAGCAAAGAACCTAGTCGGTAAACCCTAAGGTACCTAGTCAGTAAACCCTAAGGTTATCTATATTGGTTAACGAAGGTAGAAAGTCTATCGAGTAAAGTTCAGTATTTACCGAGTAACAACCGAGTTATAATAGATCGCATTGGATGGATAAAAGCATTATTTAATGAAGGATGCTGATGAGTTGGAGATGAATAAACGATTGGTATGCCGCGCAAGAAGTTTGTTAAGAATCTACGGCAATGAAAATATGGGAGGAAGATCTACAGCACAAATTGAACCGCAATAACCTAGCACAAAATCTTAGGAAGGGATACAAGTTCCAAGGTGAGGTAAAACATTTTCAGATCGAAGGATACATTGAACCTAGTCAAGTTTTATGATCTGATGGCTAAGATTGATCATGGGAAATGTGATCAAGGAGATTAAGCGGTCAAAAATTGTTTATAAATAAGGAATTATTGATAAGCAATGCATGCAGGAAAATGTATGCACAGTGATGCTACAGGAATGTTTACCGAGCTCAGAAGCTTGAAGATCTGATTGAAGAACAGATTGAGAAGCCCAGCAAGCCCATCAAGGGATTAGATAAGTATTATGACAAGATTGTTTTGAGCAAATAAGAATCTGCTTTAGCATTTTAGATGTGAAGTTGCAGATATATTTTATTATTGTTATTTTATAAAGTGAGAGAAAATCTCTTAACTGAGTGGACCTAACAGTCTTATTTGTAAATCCTCTAGCAAGGCAACATTCTAAATGAGTGTTTGAAATCCTTTGACAAGGTCACTTCTAACAAAGTGAAGATCCTAACAGATCTGAGGGAAATCCCTTAACCGGGTCACATCTAGCAATGTGTTTGTAATCTTTAACAGGATTTTCTTTTAACCGAGCATACTCTAGAATGGTATATTTCTTATTGGGTCCAAAATCCCATAGTGGTTTTTCCCTATTTGGGTTTCCATGTTAAATCTGGTGTTATATGTGTTATGATGATTATGTGCTTATGAGTTAGCATGTTTAGCAATTTTGGTTATATTGTTGAAGTATAAGTTACCAAGGTTGAATCTGTTGATCTTATGGAAGATTAAGTTTGTATGATTAACCCCCCGCCTCTCATCTTGTTAGCTATTGGCATTAGAACTTTACAATTGGTATCAGAGCTGTGGATTCCAAAAGAAAAGTTTAAAGGTACTTGAGGCAAAGATCCGAAGATGTATAAAAGGGATGCACCAAAGTTGAACAAGTCAAGTTTCTCCACATGGCAGAAAAGGATGAAGCTGCACTTATCAAGAATTGGAGAATATGCAACATATTATTTGGAGAATGATTATATAGCACCTAGCACCAACTCAATGACCTTGGAAGAGATAAAGGAAAGAAAGAACATATTCAAGCTATGATTGAAATAACATTAGCATTGACTGACTCAGAGTTTAATGATCTAGAAGGTTGTAATGATGCAAAATCAATTTGGACCAAGCTCATATCTGTGTATAGCGGTGATGAACATGTCTAAAGAGCAAAAGTAGATAGTCTTAGAGGACAACTTGAATCCATGAGAATGAATGAAGGTGAGAACATAACCCAATATAGTAGAAGGTTAAAGGAAATTGTCAATCAAATTAAAGGAGCAGGAGGAACTATTGACAAAAAGGATGTAACAAGTAAGTTGCTTAGAACACTTCTACCTGCTTATGGCATTTGAGTCTCTGCAATTAATGAATTGAGGTTTTTACCTAACATGTCAGTTTCTTTGGATGCTACTATTGGTAAGCTACATGCATTTGAGTTAAGCAATTTTGATAACAGTGGGTCTTCGGTAAATAAAGTAGAATCTGCATTCAGTTCTTTTCATATTGGTGAATCTGATGATTACAATGATAAGATGAGTAAGTACTCTGAAGGGAATCACAGTGGAGCAAGTGAAAGATTTCGTAAGAACATGGAAGAGGTACACAAACTATATGAAGAAATTAGAAAGCAAGAAGAGTTTTAAGCACTGTTAGCTAGAAGGTTACCAAGAGGAAAAGGTAAGTATAAAGGAAAGCTACCTCTAAAATGTTTTAACTGTGATAAAAAAGGACATATGGCTTCTAATTGCCTTGACAAAGAATCTAGTGAGAAGAGAGAATACCGAGAAGACAAACATAAAGACAATCACTATAGAGGACACCAAGACTTCAGAAGGAGAGATAGAAAGACATGCCTAGTAGCTGATTAGGAATCCAATGATGATAAATCTAATGAAACTAATACAGAGGAAGTTGTTTGTGTGGCTATTAAAGATGGATCAGATGAAGAAAGGTATGAAGAAAAATCCCTAATATCTCACATAAACAATAATGATTCTTTGATCATAGACAGTGGATGCTCACATAACATGACAAGTGATAAACTCAAGTTTGTTAGATTAGAAGACTATGATGGAGGATATGTAAGATTTGGTAATGATGCACCATGTCCGGTGAAAGGTAAAGGATCTATAACACTTCTTGACAATGCTAAATGTGATGATGTATACTGGGTTGAAGGTTTGAAATACAATTTGTTGAGTGTAGCACAACTAAACAATATAGGATACAAAATAGAATTCCAGAAGGGATGTGTCAAAGTTCATGACAAACATGGAAAGTTGGTTGCTACCGGGACACAAACAAAAGGTAATACATTTCATCTTGACTCAACTCGAAAAAAATGTCTATACGCAAAAATAGAAGATACTTGCTTATGACATAAAAGGTTTTGTCATGTAAATTTTGATAATCTGATCAAAATAAGTAAGAAACACCGAGTAAGAGGTCTACCGAGTCTGAAAAAACCTGAGAATGCTATATGTCGAGGATGCCAGATGGGTAAAATGACAAGATCAAGCTTTACAACTAAGTCCTACACTTCTAAAGGAATTTTAGATCTAGTTCACACTGATCTTTGTGGTCCCATGAAAGTTCAAAGTTATTATGGTGATAAATATTTCATATTATTTGTGGATGATTACTCAAGGCTGATGTCAGTTACGTTTTTAAAAGAAAAATCAGAAGCTTTTCAATTGTTTAAATGGTACAGGGCAAGAGTTGAAAATGAAATAGGAAGACAACTGAAATGTCTTAGATCTGATAGAGAAGGAAAATTCACTTCTGATGAATTTAACTTGTTCTGCAATGATCATGGTATAAAAAGGCAAGTGTCTGCACCGAGAACACCCCAGCAAAATGGGATAGCTGAGAGAAGAAATAGATCAATTGTAGATTGTGCCAGAACCGTAATGATAGAAAAGAGGGTACCTCAAACATTTTGGAGAGAAGAAATCAACACTGCTGTTTACACCCTGAACCGAACACAACTAAAGAAAGGAACTATGAAGACACCATATGAAATCTGGTATGACAAGAAACCTAATGTAAGTTATTTTAAAATATTTGGAAGTAGATGTTATGTTCACAAAGATGACAGAAATGGAAAGTTTGATCAGAAAAGTGAAGAAGGAACATTTCTTGGTTATTCTTCTAGAAATAAAGCATTTAAATGTCTGATCAAATCATCTAACAAAATAGTAGAAAGTGCAAATGTGAAAATTGATGAATTTGCAGAAAGAAATGATGAAGGAAATTACAAAGAACCAGAAAATTATGAAGAATTTGTTTATGTTCAACCGAGAAGTCCTACCGAGATAGTTGCTGAAGAAAATGAAGATAATGTCCAGTTACCGAGTGATGAAGAAGATCATACAGAGCCTACTGAGCCTATATTAGCCAAATATGTCATAAGACACCATGCATCAAGTCAAATTATAGGAAATAAGGATGATCCAGTGATGACAAGGAACAAACTGAGACAATACACATGTCTGATATCTGAATTTGAATCGAGAATAGTAAAAGAGGCATTTAACAATGAGGATTGGGTAAATGCTATGACAGAAGAGATTGATCAAATGAAGAAGAATGAAACATGGAGACTGGTCCCAAGACCGAAGGACAAAAATGTAATCGGTACAAAGTGGATTTTCAGAAACAAGCTAAATGAAAAAGGTGAGGTCATTCGCAACAAAGCAAGACTAGTTTGCAAAGGTTATGCTCAAGAAGAAGGAATAGATTATTGTGAGACTTTTGTACTTGTGGCTTGACTTGAGGGAGTAAGAACATTGTTGGCATATGTTGCTTTCAAAAATTTCAAGGTATATCAAATGGATGTTAAATCTATATTTTTGAATGGTATACTAGAAGAAAAAGTTTATATTGAATAGCCTAAAGGATTTGTTGAAGACGGGAGTAAAGATCAAGTATGTAAATTGAACAAAGCTTTATATGGTCTAAAACAAGCACCTAGAGCATGGTATGATAGACTGCACTCTTATTTGATCAAGATTGGATTTATAAGGACAAGTAAAAACAACAATATGTACATGAAGAATGATGAGGACAATGGAATACTGATCTCAACCATATTTGTTGATGATATTATTTTTTGTGGAAATGATTCTCTATACAAGAACTTTGGAAATGAAATGTGCAAAGAATTTGAGATGTCACTAATCAGTGAGATAAAGTATTTTATAGGTTTACAGATACTGCAAATGAAAGATGAGATTTTCATTACTCAATCCAAGTACATAAAGGAAATCTTGAAGAAATTTGGAATGGAGGATTCTAAACCTGTAAATACTCCTATGACTACTAACTATAAACTATCAAAGAATAATGAAACTGCATCTATTGATGAGACACTTTACCAATCTATGATTGGAAAGTTACAATATGTTGTGCATAGTAGACCGGATATAGCACATGCAATAGGTATTGTTACAAGATTCTCTGCGGATCCCAAAGAAACCCATATGACAGCAATCAAGAGAATTTTCAAATACCTGAGAGGCACTGAAGACTATGGCTTAGTATATGAAAAGAGAAATGATTTTGATTTAAAAGTTTATACTGATGTTGATTGGGCAGGCAACATTGATGACAGGAAAAGCACAAGTGATGAAGCTTTCTTCTTGGGAGATAGACTAGTAAGTTGGCTTAGCAAGAAACAAGGATGCATTTCACAATCAACAGCTGAAGCTGAATATGTCGATGCAACATTAAATTGTACTAATATAGCATGGATCAAGAAACTGTTGGAAGGTATAAATGTAAAGGTTATCGAGCCAATAACTATATTTTATGATAATACAAGTGCCATTAACATTTCTAAGAATCCGGAAATGCACTCTAAGACAAAACATATTTCTATAAAGTATCATTATCTCAAAGAAGAAGTTCAAGAGAAGAAAGTTGTGCTATAATATATCAGTTCAAAGGAGCAAATAGCAGACATCTTCACAAAGCCACTACCAAGAGACACTTTTGAGTATCTCAGAAGCAAGTTAGGGTTCGTACCCCTATCTTCTACTCACTGACAGAGTTCGATGAAAGCATCAATTCGATGACTTTATCGAATATTATTTATGGATTGATGTTGATTTACGCACTTTAGGAGGTTTTCTAAAGGTGTGCAGGAAATAGTGATTAGAGACAA
Source organism: Cryptomeria japonica (assembly GCF_030272615.1). Classification (NCBI taxonomy): domain Eukaryota; kingdom Viridiplantae; phylum Streptophyta; class Pinopsida; order Cupressales; family Cupressaceae; genus Cryptomeria; species Cryptomeria japonica. The sequence continues at coordinate 712,099,566 of NC_081408.1, read as the reverse complement.
GTTTCTCTGACCGAGACTGAGATGATACATGTGTAACACAGCAAGGCAAATCACTTCACAGGGGAAGAAATCATGAATTAGTGTTTTGTTTTTTTTCCTTTTGGCATTGTTGTCAAAGGGGGAGAAGACTAAATGGTAGACTAAATGGTAAAGCCCTAAAAGAAGAAAATAACAGAAGAAAGAGTACTGACAGGGGGAGAAGATTACTAAGAAAGGGAGAAGACTAAATCTAACAGCTTAGAAGACTAATGAAAGAGGGAGAAAGCCTAGAAGACTTCAGAAGAAGAAAACAACTCAAGGATAACAGGAGAAGTCTCCACAACAATCTGAATCTGAATCAATTTGAACATCTTGTTGGTATTACGATTTAAAAGTAGGTATTGCCATCAATGCCAAAGGGAGAGATTGTTGGCATTTCAATAGAAGGAGATTGTTGATATTCATTAAGGATATTGAGAAGGTTGTTGGAAATTATTGATATAATTGAAGAAGGATGATTACTGTCTTAATAGTATTATTTTGTCATTGATGTCAAGAAATTGATTTTCTGATTCAATATGATGTTGCCATATCTTAAGAAGTATGTTTTGATGAGTATTAAGTGGTTGGTAAGTGACACAAAAAGAATGTGATGAATAAAAGGAGAAATAAGTTATTCAATGGGTATCTATTACCAAGTTAGACAATGATGAGATCATGATGTTTAGATTGTTTTGATATCCTACATATGTTGTTGATTGTAAGGTTAATACTATACTATGTCACTGAGCAAAGAACCTAGTTGGTAAACCCTAAGGTACCTAGTCAGTAAACCCTAAGGTTATCGATATCGGTTAACGAAGGTAGAATGTCTACCGAGTAAAATTCAGTATTTACCGAGTAACAACCGAGTTATAATAGATCGCATTGGATGGATAAAAGAATTATTTAATGAAGGATGCTGATGAGCTAGAGATGAATAAATGATTGGTATGTCATGCAAGAAGTTTGTTAAGAATCTACGGCAATGAAAATACAAGAGGAATATCTACAGCATAGATTCAACCATAGTAGCCTAGCACAAGTTCCTAGGAAGGGATGCAAGTTCCAAGGTGAGCTAAAACATTTTTAGATTGAAGGATACATTGAACCTAGTCAAGTTTTATGATCTGATGGCTAAGCTTGATCATGGGAAATGTGATCAAGGAGATTAAGAGGTCAGAAATTGTTTATAAATAAGAAATTATTGATAAGAAATGCATGTGGGCAAATGTATGCACAGTGATGCAACAGGAATGTTTACCGAGCTCAGAAGCTTGAAGATCTGATTGAAGAACAGATTGAGAAGCCCAACAAGCCCATCAAGGGATTAGATAAGTCTTATGACAAGATTGTTTTGAGGAAATAAGAATCTGCTTTGGCATTTTAGATGTGAAGTTGCAGATATATTTTATTACTGTTATTTTGTAAAGTGATAGAAAATCTCTTTACTGAGTGGACCTAATAGTCTTATTTGTAAATCCTCTAGCAAGGTAACATTCTAAATGAGTGTTTGAAATCCTTTGACAAGGTCACTTCTAACAAAGTGAAGATGCTAATAGATCTGAGGGAAATCCCTTAATGGGTCACATCTAGCAATGTGTTTGTAATCTTTAACAGGGTTTGCTTTTAACCGAACATACTCTAGAAGGGTATATTTCTTAGTGGGTCTGAAATCCCACAGTGGTTTTTCCCTATTTGGGTTTCCACGTTAAATCTGGTGTTATATGTGTTATGATGATTATGTGTTTATGAGTTAGCATGTTTAGCAGTTTTGGTTATATTGTTGAAGTATAAGTTACCGAGGTTGAATCTGTTGATCTTATGGAAGATTAAGTTTGTATGATTCACCCCCCCCCCCCCTCATCTTGTGAGCTATTGGCATTAGAAATTTACAATTGGTGTCAGAGTTGTAGACTTTGAAAGAAAAGTTTAAAGGTACTTGAGGCAAAGATCTGAAGATGTATAAAAGGGATGCACCAAAGCTGAACAAGTCAAGTTTCTCCACATAGCAGAAAAGGATGAAGCTGCACTTATCAGGAATTGGAGAATATGAAACATATTATTTGGAGAATGATTGCATAGCACCTACCACCAACCTGATGACCTTGGAAGAGATTAAGGCAAAGCAAGAACATATTCAAGCTATGATTGAAATAACATCAACTTCACGGACTCAGAGTTTAATGATCTAGAAGGCTGTAATGATGTAAAAGCAATGTGGACCAAGCTCATATCTGTGTATGGTGGTGATGAACATGTCCAAAGAGAAAAAGTAGATAGTCTTAGAGGACAACTTGAATCTATGAGAATGAATGAAGGTGAGAAAATAACCCAATATAGTACAAGGTTAAAGGAAATTGTCAATCAAATTAAAGGAGCAAGAGGAACTATTGAAGAAAAGGTTGTTACAAGTAAGTTGCTTAGAACACTTCTACCTGTTTATTCCATTCGAGTCTCTACAATCAATGAATTGAGGTTTGTACCTAACATGCTAGTTTCTTTGGATGCTACTATTGGTAAGGTACATGCATTTGAGTTAAGCAATTTTGATAACAGTGGCTCTTCGGTAAATAAAGTAGAATCTACATTTAGTTATTTTCATATTGGTGAATTTGATGATTACAATGATAATATGAGTAAGTACTCTGAAGGGAATCACAGTGGAGCAAGTGAAAGATTTCGTAAGAACATGGAAGAGGTACACAAACTATATGAATAAATCAAAAAGCAAGAAGAGTTTGAAGCACTATTAGACAAAAGGTTACCTAGAGGAAAAGGTAAGTATAAAGGAAAGCTACCTCTAAAATGTTTTAATTGTGATAAAATAGGACATATGGCTTCTAATTGCCCTGACAAAGAATCTAGTGAGAAGAGAGAATACTGAGAAGACAGACATAAAGATGCTCACTATAGAGGACATCGGGACTTCAGAAGGAGAGATAGAAAGACATGCCTAGTAGCTGATGAGGAATCTGACGATGATAAATCTGATGAAACAGATACAGAGGAAGTTGTTTATATGGCTATTAAAGATGGATCGGATGAAGAAAGGTATGAAGAAAAAGCCCTAATATCTCACATAAATAATAATGATTCTTGGGTCATAGACAGTGGAGGCTCACATCACATGCCAGGTGATAAACTCAATTTTGTTAGATTAGAAGACTATGATGGAGGATATGTAAGATTTGGTAATGATGCACCATGTCCGGTGAAAGGTAAAGGATTTATAACACTTCTTGACAATGCTAAATGTGATGATGTATACTAGGTTGAAGGTTTGAAATACAATTTGTTGAGTGTAGCACAGCTAAATAATATAGGATACCAAATAGAATTCCAAAAGGGATGTCTCAAAGTTGATGACAAACATGGAAAGTTGACTGCTACCGGGACAAAAACAAAAGGTAATACATTTCATCTTGACTCAACTCGGAACAAATGTCTATACGCAAAAATAGAAGATGCCTAGTTCTGGCATAAAAGGTTTTGTCATGTAAATTTTGATAATCTGATCAAAATAATTGAGAAGCACCGAGTAAGAGGTCTACCGAGTCTGGAAAAACCTGAGAATGCTATGTGTCGAGGATGCCAGATGGGTAAGATGACAAGATCAAGCTTTACAAGTAAGTCCTACACTTCTAAAGGAATTTTAGATCTAATTCACACTGATCTTTGTGGTCCCATGAAAGTTCAAAGTTATTATGGTGATAAATATTTCTTATTATTTGTGGATGATTACTCAAGGATGATGTCAGTTACATTTTTAAAAGAAAAATCAAAAGCTTTTCAAATATTTAAATGGTACAAGGCAAGAGTTGAAAATGAAACAAGAAGACAACTGAAATGTCTTAGATCTGATAGAGGAGGAGAATTCACTTCTCGTGAATTTAATTTATTCTGCAATGATCATGGTATAAAAAGGCAAGTGTCTGCACAGAGAACACCCCAGCAAAATGGGATAGCTAAGAGAAGAAACAGATCAATTATAGATTGTGCCAGAACCTTGATGATAGAAAAGAGGGTACCTCAAACATTTTGGAGAGAAGCAATCAGCACTGTTGTTTACACCCTGAACCGAGTACAACTAAAGAAAGGAACTATGAAGACACCATATGAAATCTGGTATGACAAGAAATCTAATGTAAGTTATTTTAAAATCTTTGGAAGTAGATGGTATGCTCACAAAGATGACAGAAATGGAAAGTTTGATCAGAAAAGTGAAGAAGGAACATTTCTTGGTTATTCTTCTAGAAGGAAAGCATTTAAATGTCTTATCAAATAATCTAACAAAATAGTAGAAAGTGCAAATCTGAAAATTGATGAATTTGTAGAAAGAAATGATGAGGGAAATTCCAAAGAACCAGAAAATTATGAAGAATTTGTTTATGTTCAACTGAGAAGTCCTACCGAGATAGTTGCTAAAGAAAATGAAGATAATGTCTAGTTACCGAGTGATGAAGAAGATCATACAGAGCCTACCGAGCCCATATTAGCCAAATATGTCAGAAGACATCATGCATCAAGTAAGATTAAAGGAAATAAGGATGATCCAGTGATGACAAGGAACAAACTGAGACAGTACACATGTCTGATATCTGAATTTGAACTGACAATAGTAAAAGAGGCATTTAACAATGAGGATTGGGTAAATGCTATGACAGAAGAGATTGATCAAATGAAAAAGAATGAAACATGGACACTGGTCCCAAGACCGAAGGACAAAAATGTAATCCATACAAAGTGGATTTTCAGAACCAAGCTAAATGAAAAAGATGAGGTCATTCGCAACAAAGCAAGACTAGTTTGCAAAGGTTATGGTCAAGAAGAAGGAATAGATTATGGTGAGACTTTTGCACCTATGGCTAGACTTGAGGGAGTAAGAACATTGTTGGCATATGCTGCTTTCAAAAATTTCAAGGTATATCAAATGGATGTTAAATCTGCATTTTTGAATGGTATACTAGAAGAAGAAGTTTGTATTGAACATCCTGAAGGATTTGTTGAAGACGGGAGTAAAGATCAAGTATGTAAATTGAAAAAAGCTTTATATGGTCTGAAACAAGCACCTAGAGCATGGTATGATGGACTGCACTCTTATTTGATCAAGATTGGATTTATAAGGACAAGTGAAAACAACAATATGTACATGAAGAATGATGAGGACAATGGAATACTGATCTCAGCCTTATTTGTTGATGATATTATTTTTTGTGGAAATGATTCTCTATGCAAGAACTTTGGAAATGAAATGTGCAAAGAATTTGAGATGTCACTAATCAGTGAGATAAAGTATTTTATAGGTTTACAGGTACTACAAATGAAAGATGAAATTTTCATTACTCAATCCAAGTACATAATGGAAATCTTGAAGAAATTTGGAATGGAGGATTCTAAACCTGTAAGTACTCCTATGACTACTAATTGTAAACTATCAAAGAATGATGAAAATGCATCTGTTGATGAGACACTTTACTGATCTCTGATTGGAAAGTTGCAATATGTTGTGCACAGTAGACCAGATATAACACATGCAGTAGGTATTGTTACAAGATTCTTTGCAGATCCCAAAGAAACCCATATGACAACAATCAAGAGAATTTTCAAATACCTGAGAGGCACTGAAGACTATGGCTTAGTATATGAAAAAGAAATGATTTTGATTTAAAAGTTTATACTGATGCTGATTGGGTAGGGAACATTGATGATAGGAAAAGCACAAGTGGTGGAGCTTTCTTCTTGGGAGATAGACTAGTAAGTTGGCTTAACAAGAAACAAGGATGCATTTCACAATCAATAGCTGAAGCTGAATATGTCGTTGCAGCATTAAATTGTACCAATATAGCATGGATCAAGCAACTGCTGGAAGGTATAAATGTAAAGGTTACCGAGCCAGTAACTATATTCTGTGATAATACAAGTGCCATTAGCATTTCTAAGAATCCGGTAATGCACTCTAAGACAAAACATATTTCTATAAAGTATCATTATCTCAGAGAAGAAGTTCAAGAGAAGAAAGTTGTGCTATAATATATCAGTTCAAAGGAGCAAATAGCAAACATCTTCACAAAGCCACTACCAAGGGACACTTTTGAGTATCTTAGAAGAAAGTTAGGGGTCCTACCTCTATCTTCTACTTATTGACAGAGTTCGGTGAAAGCATCAATTCGATGACTTTATCGAATATTATTTATGGATTGATGTTGATTTACGCACTTTAGGAGGTTTTCTAAAGGTGTGCAGGAAATAGTGATTAGAGACAAGTTGCTCTGACTGAGACTGAGATGATACATGTGTAACACACCAAGGCAAATCACTTCACAGTGGAAGAAATCATGAATTAGTTTTGTTTTGTTTTTCCTTTTGGCATTGTTGTCAAAGGGGGAGAAGACTAAATGGTAAAGCTCTAAATGAAGAAGATAACAGAAGAAAGACTACTGGCAGGGGGAGAAGATTACTGAAAAAGGGAGAAGACTAAATCTAACAACTCAAAAGACTAATTAAAGAGGGAGAAAGCCTAGAAGACTTCAGAAGAAGAAAACAGCTCAAGGATAACAGGAGAAGTCTCCACAGCAATCTGAATCCGAATCAATTTGAACATCTTGTTGGTATTACCATTTGAAAGTTGGTATTGCCATCAATGCCAAAGGGGGAGATATTTGTCATTTCAATAGAAGGAGATTGTTGATATTCATTAAGGATATTGACAAGGTTGTTGGAGATTATTGATATAACTGAAGAAGGATGATTACTGTCTTAATAATATTATTTTGTCATTGATGTCAAGAAATTGATTTTCTAATTCAGTATGATGTTGCCATATCTTAAGAAGTATGTTTTGATGAGTATTAAGTGGTTGGTAAGTGACACAAAAAAAATGTGATGAATAAGAGGAGAAATAAGCTATTCAATGGGCAACTATTACCGAGTTAGACAATGATGAGATCATGATGTTTAGATTGTTCTAATATCCTACATATGTTGTTGATTGTAAGGTTAATACTATACTATGTCACCGAGCAAAGAACCTAGTCAGTAAACCCTAAGGTTATTGAAATCAGTTAACAAAGGCAGAATGTCTACTGAGTAAAGTTCAGTATTTAGCAAGTAACAACCGAGTTATAATAGATCGCATTGGATGGATAAAGCATTATTTAATGAAGGATGTTGATGATCTGGAGATGAATAAATGATTGGTATGTCGCGCAAGAAGTTTGTTAAGAATATTCGGCAATAAAAATACAGGAGGAAAATCTACAACATAGATTGAACCGCAATAACCTAGCACAAGTTCCTAGGAAGGGATGCAAGTTCCAAGGCAAGGTAAAATGTTTTCAGATCGAAGGATACATTGAACCTAGTCAAGTTTTATGATCTGATGGCTAAGATTGATCATGGGAAATGTGATCAAGAAGATTAAGCGGTCAGAAATTGTTTATAAATAAGGAATTGTTGATAAGCAATGCATGCAGGAAAATGTATGCACAGTGATGATACAGGAATGTTTACCGATCTCAGAAGCTTGAAGATCTGATTGAAGAACAGAGTGAGAAGCCTAGCAAGCCCATGAAAGGATTAGATAAGTCTTATGACAAGATTGCTTTGAGCAAATAAGAATCTTCTTTAGCATTTTAGATGTGAAGTTGCGAATATATTTTATTACTGTTATTTTGTAAAGTGATGGAAAATCTCTTAATCGAGTGGACCTAACAATCTTATTTGTAAATCCTCTAGCAAGGTAACATTCTAAATGAGTGTTTGAAATCTTTTGACAAGGTCACTTCTTACAAAGTGAAGATCCTAATAGATCTGAGGGAAATCCCTTAACTGGGTCACATCTAGCAATGTGTTTGTAATATTTAACAGGATTTTCTTTTAACCGAGCATACTCTAGAAGGGTATATTTCTTAGTGGGTCTGAAATCCCACAGTGGTTTTTCCCTATTTGGGTTTCCATGTTAAATCTGGTGTTATATGTGTTATGATGATTATGTGTTTATTAGTTAGCATGTTTAGCAGTTTTGGTTATATTGCTAAAGTATAAGTTACCGAGGTTGAATCTGTTGATCTTATAGAAGATTAATTTTGTATGATTCACCCCCCCTCTCATCTCGTTAGCTATTGGCATTAGAAATTTATAGTTTGTGATCTCTTTGTCACTCTACCTCTTCATCACAGACATTAACACAAACAAACAGCCAGCCTACAAACCGGTTACAACTTTCCATTCCAACACAACTTCATATCACCTTTTACCAGTGATGTCACTGATAGTCTCAATATCTGCTTGTCTTCCATGCCTTCATACTGGTTTTGTCTTCCATCATACCAGTTGACAAGCCTCCATGTTAATCTTCCTTATTTCGGATCAATCTTCTTCATACTTGGTTGATATACCTCTATCAATAGCCTACAATATCGGTTGACATCAATGACAACTCAATGCCAACAAAGGACACCTCATCCTTATCCATATAAAGTTTCATGGCTAACTAAGGGACAACAGACCCTAGTTGATGAGCAGGCTTGGGTTGATTTCTTCATTGGGGGATACAAGGACAAGATTCTTTGTGACATTGTGACCATAAATGCTTGTCATCTGCTTCTTGGGCATCCTTGGCAGTATGATGTGAAGGTCCAACATGATGGGAAAAGGAACACCTATGTCATCACAAAGGATGGTAAGAAATTCACCCTACACCCTAATCTGGATAGTCCAAATGGTAAAGAAGATGAACCAAAGGTGATGATAGTGGGAGAGAAGGAAATGTTGCAGACATTGAAGAAGGAGAAAGTAGGCTTTGCATTGATCTTGAAGCCTAAAGATGTAGTAGATAGAAAGGGGAAAGAGATCCCAAAGGAGATACAAGAATTGTTGTAGGAGGATATGCGTAATTCCCTTCGACCTATTAGAGACATTAGCCGCCACATAGACTTCATCCTCTAGGGCTACCCTTCCTAATAAGATAGAATATAAGATGACTCCCTCACAAAATGCAGAGATTGCCAACCAAATCCAAGAGTTGATGAACAAGGGATTGATTAGGGAAAGTTTAATCCCATGTGCAGTACCCACTATCTTAGCACCCAAGAAGGATGGGACATGGAGGTTGTGTACAGACTCTAGGGCCATAAATAAGATTACTATTAGGTATAGATTCCCTATGCCTAGGATAGAAGACTTAATGGATTATTTAGGGGGAGCTTGGTATTTCACCAAGATAGACCTAAAAAGTGGTTAGCATCAAATAAGAATAAGAGAGGGGGATGAGTGGAAGGCTACTTTTAAAACCAATGAGGGGTTATATGAGTGGACAGTTATGCCCTTTGGAATAAACAATGCCCCTAATACCTTTACGAGGCTCATGAATGAAGTTCTCAAGCCTTACATTGGGGTATTTGTGGTAGTCTACTTTGATGATATGCTCATCTTTAGTAAGACCAAGGAGGAACACTTGAAGCATGTCAGAATTGTTTTTGAGACCTTGCACAGGGAGAAATTGTTAATCAATTTGGAGAAATGTGAACTCATGAAGTAGGAGCTGGTATATCTTGGTTTTTTTATCTCCAAAGGAAGCATCAAGATGGATCCATCCAAAGTTGAAGCCATATTGAGTTGGCCTACTCCAAGAACAATGGGTGAGGTAAGAATTTTTCATGGTTTAGCCACTTTCTATAGGAAGTTCATAAGAAATTTTAAACAAATCTATGCTCCTATGTTGCAAACTATCAAAGGTGGACAAAAGTGTAAGTTTACATGGACCAAGGCTATTGATGAAGATTTTGAAACATTGAAGAGGAAGGTGTCACAAAAGCCTATCTTAACCTTGCCTGATTTTGATATTTTTTTCCAAATTGAATGAGATGCAAGTCATATGGCTATAGGTGTAGTTCTTAGTCAGGAAGGCAGACCAATAGCCTTCTTCAGTGAAAAATTGAATGAGGCCAAGAGGAAGTATTCCTCTTATGATCTTGAGATGTATGCTCTTGTTCAAGCACTCAAGAAGTGGCAGCATTATTTGTTACCAAAAGACTTTGTTGTCTACATGGATAACTAGGCCTTGAGTTTTCTAAACAGTAAGGACAAGCTTATCCACAAACATATGAAGTGGGTGGAATCCATCCAAATCTATACATTCACCCTAAAGCACAAGAAATTGTTTACAAACAAGGTTGCAGATCCTCTTAGTAGAAGAGTGTTGACAGTGCAGGAGCTACAGTTGCAAAGTGTTGGGATTGATTGTAGGATTTGAGAAATACAAATCCACAGAACCCAAAAAAACCTGCATGCAAGAAACCTGTCACAAAGAAAGAGAGAGAACGAATACAAGGGTTTTGGCTCTGACAAAGTGAAAAGATTTATTATCAGAGAAAAATGAATCAAGAATATGACAATAATACAAGAGATCAATCCTTATAAAGGAGATCAACACCGAAAGGAAAACCTAACCCTAAGGTGTGAGCATTTAATAATTAAATATTAATTATTAAATGACTAATGTATGCATAAAGAGAAATCTTAAGAGGAGAGTAAAGTTAATTAATTACTTTACTCTAACACCCCCCCTTAAGATGAGCTACAATGCAGCTACAAACAATGCAGAAGAAAGCAAAGGAACTACAATGCAAAAGAGGGTCCCGGCAACAAGGCCTGATCAGGTACCCGAATACAAGAAAATCTCTATAAAGTGGAGTAAAGGAGAAAACCCAGTGGGAAAAAACTCCTCTCCAAAAAGAGATACAGAAACATGCTGAAAAAAAAAAACATGAAGGAAGGAAGGCCTCACTGAGACCCCCCAAGGACAACTTCCTTCACCCCAAGCATAGAGCGCAACTGAAGATAGCGCGGAGATGCCAAAGGTTTAGTGAAGATGTCTGCAACCTGCTCCTCTGTAGGAATATACTCCAAGATGAGAGAACCATCCTGAATCAACTGTCTGATGAAGTGCATGTGGATTTCAATGTGCTTTGTCTGCTAATGCTCCACTGGGTTGCGAGAAATATGAATGGCACTCTGATTGTCGCACCAAAGAGTAGTGGGACAATCTAGAGGAAACCCAAACTCTGTCATCGACTGCCGAAGCCATAAAACCTCCTGACTGGCTAACACTGTTGCACGGTACTCAGCCTCCGTAGATGATAATGCAATAGCAGACTGCTTCTTGCAACACCATGTAATAGGACCAGAACCAAGGAAAAAAACGAAGCCAGAAGTAGACTTCTGATCATTGACATCACCAGCCCAATCAGAGTCAGTGAAGCCAATGATGTGAGGGGATCCTGAAGTGTAGTGAATGCCATAATGTGTGGTGCCCCGAATGTACCTCAAAATACATTTGGCTGCTTGCCAATGGATCTCATGAGGATCATGGGAGAATCGAGAGACAAGGCCAACCGCAAAGGAAAGATCAGGACGAGAATGTGTCAGGTACAACAAACTGCCAACCAACTGCCTATATAAAGTGGGGTCTACTGAAGGAGTAGAGAAAGTGGAAGACAAAACAACACCTGACTGAAATGGAGTGGGGGCAGACTTGCAATCAAGCATGCCAAATCGTTGAAGCATATCAAGAGCATACTTCTCCTGAAATATGGAAATCCCATCCAAAGACTGAATAACCCGGAGACCCAGAAAGAAGTGCAAGAGACCAAGATCTGTCATCTCAAACTGCTCCATCAAAGCGCTCTGAACACTCTGAATCATGGAGGATGAGCTACCTGTAAGAATGAGATCATCTACATATAGCACAAGAATCAAAAGATCGCCCTCCTGACGCTGAATATACACTGTGTGATCGGAATGACAGCGTGTGAAATGAGAGGAAAGCAGGAAAGAGTCCATCTTCTCATACCAAGCCCTGGGGGCTTGTTTGAGACCATACAATGAATGACGAAGTCTGCAAACCAAAGAAGTGTCCTGCACAAATCCCTGAGGCTGCTCCATATAGATCTCCTCATGTAGGTCTCCATGCAATAAGGCACTCTTCACATCCATCTGAAACATTTTCCATCCCTGTGAAGCTACAAGTGAAAGTACCAGGCATATAGAATTCATCTTGGCGACAGGAGCAAAGGTCTCAGAGTAGTCAATACCCTCTACCTGAGAAAACCCCTTCGCAACAAGACGGGCCTTATACTTATCAATAGAACCATCTGCAACATACTTGGTACGATACACCCACTTGCACCGAACCAACTTTCTTCCCTTAGGAAGAGGACAAAGATCCCAAGTATGATTCTTCATCAAAGAAGAATACTCCTCATCCATGGCCCTATCCCACTCAAGGTGTCCTGTCACCTCTGAAAACTTTTGAGGATCATCTGAAATGGCATGACTCAAAAGACTAGAACCAGATGTCTGAGCACGAGTGCAACGAGTATCTGAAGGATCACCTGCCAAAGAACCAGCTGCCTCAACAGTATCACGAGCCCACCTCGGCAAAGACGGAGCAACTGGTGGTGGTGGAGATGGTGGATCATCATCTACATCATCCTCAAGAGATAAGTAATCCTCAAGAGATGAAGAGGAAGGAGTAGGCAATGAGGGAGAAGCTAGGGATGGAGAATCCATCTGAGGATAGCACTCATCAAACTGGACATCCCGCCAAAACAGGACCTCTCTGGAATCAGGATCAAACAACCTGTATGCCTTAACATCCTCACAGTAGCCAACAAATATGAGTGGTCGGCTCTTCCTCTCCATGGCGTTCTGCTGAGCATCAGGAATAAATGCCCAAGCCTCACTACCAAAAACTCAAAATGTAGAAACATCAGGCTTGACATGGGTCCAAGCCTCCTCAGGAGTCATATGTTGCAATGCCTTATGGGGCATCCGATTCTGAATATAATTGGCACAATTGACTGCCTCAGCCCAAAATGAAGAACTCATAGCTTGAGACTGTATCATACAATTTGCCATCTCCCGTAAGGTTCTGTTCTTTCTCTCAGCAACACCATTCTGCTGAGGGGTGTAAGGAACTATAAACTGATGCTGTAAACCATGCTCAGTGCAAAAATCTCTGAAGGCCTGATTTACATACTCCCCCCCATTATCTATGTGTATCCTCCTGATAGAAAGTCCAGATTGCTTCTCCACAAATGTCTTAAAAATCCTGAAAGAGTCAAAGACATCCGACTTGTACTTAAGAAAGTACACCCATGTACGTCTGGAGAAGTCATCAATAAAAGTGAGCACATAATGGGCCCCTGAAAAGGAAGGAGTCAGAAAGGACATAAGATCACTGTGTACCAACTCTAGGGCTGCCCTAGCATGAGAGGCTCGACCCTTAGGAAAAGGATCTCGATGATGTTTGCCAAGAACACAACCACTACATACACCATCCGTACAAGAAATCTGTGGAAGCCCAATCACAAGTGCCTGTGTACTCATCTGTTGTAGATATCTATAATTGACATGGCCAAAACACTCATGCCAAAGCCTGCTTACTGAATTTGCATGTGCTATAAGAGAGGAACCAACAATGTCTGAAGTCTCAAAGCCATCAAAACTATATAAGTGAGATGCAGAATCCACACTCCCAGTAGCCACAACCAAGTCAGGATCATGAAGATCTCGAATAACCACATCATGAGGTGAGAACTCAACTATCTTACCAGAGTCAGAATGGCAAATCTAATAAACGGATAGAAGGTTTGTCGAAATGTCAGGAACCAAAAGGACTTCTTGTAGACAACCACCTTCCAATGAAATAGTACCGGAACCCTGAACGAAAAGTTGTGCTGAGTCACCAACTGCAATATGTCTAGTGCTTGTAGGGGCAAGAGCAGTGACCAAATCCTCTGTGTGTGTCATATGGTGAGAGGCACCAGAATCTAGAATCCAAGTGGATGCGGAGGACAATGCTCGTGCAGAAAGAGCATGACCTTTCCCTGTGGGTTGTGAAGGAGGCTGTGGGGCACTGATATTATGCTGCTGCATGGCATCCTCCAAAGCCTCTAAACATTTCCAACACCTGGAAATGGGATGTCCTTCCTTGCCACAAAAACTGCAAGGATCACCTGATTTCTTCTTAGTCTTGGAGGAAGACTCACCAGACTTTGAAGATTTGCCCTGTTTAGAATTGGACTGTGGTCTTGAATCAAACTTAGGTGGTGGCTTGGAGGGATTCTCACTAGCCTCTAAATCTTTCTTAGGCTTTGGTTTCTATTTTTGTTTTCCTTTGGAGGACTGGGCTACCAATGCTTGGTTCTGTGAACCTGAATGTGAATCCAACTGCTTAAGTTTAGCTTGCTCACGAGTCAGACGATCACAAAAGACCTCAAAAGAAGGCATGACATGTCGAGCACCCAAGGCATCCATGGTGGAATAGAAGGTCGAAGAAAAGATCTGAAATGGACCCCAAAGCTTGGAGAGGATCAAGAAAATGCACTCTGTATCAGTCTTAGTCTTACCACAACCCTACAAGATAGATCTTTGTTGTTTGAACTTCATCAGAAAGTCCTCAATAGAGGGAAACGAATCAGGTACCAAGGAAGTTAACTCTGCCTCAAGCTGCAAAGCTCTGAACTCGTTGACAGTACCAAAAAGTCCTTCAAACTTGGTCCAAATGGCTCGAGGAGTGAGACAACCCTCAAGATGAAACTGGAGACTATCAGAAATGTGTAAAGCCATCAATCCCATAGCCTGATCCATATTGTTCTTGTGCTACATAACCTCAAAGGGACGTGTCAACTGAGGTTGAATCTCATCCAAACAGGACCATAACCCTCTAGACTAGAGAAGAGTCATCATGTGACCCTTCCAAGTGTGGTAATTATGCGATGTGAGAGAGTCAATAGGTTTGTCGGCCGTCCTGTGAACTGTGCCTCAACTGCTCTGAATTTTTTTAATTATTATGAAGTGGTCTTTCAGAACTAGACAGAAGATGCAGAAGGGGTTTGATTGTTTTGTATTGGTGTTTGTATATTTTGGTTTTCTGATGTAAATAACAGAAAGCAAGAGAAAAACACCCCCCCACAATGCAAAAAACTAATCCCCAGTACAAACTGAAAGCCAGAAAATGATAGAAAGCAGTAACGGGTTGAGACAAAATTTTGAGCACCTAAATAATTTACTGATGAAATAGACTATAGATCTGGAAAGAGCACAGAACCACCTTTCCGACGCCTATTTGCTTTCGAAAAATGGAGCAAAAATGAGCAAGTTATGCCCCTCGGAGTGCAAAAGGCTCTTCGGAATTTGACTACAAAAAAATGCAATCAAACTGGAGAAATTTGAAAAAATTCCTACACCATTAGAACGGGCTCGGAGTCAGCTTTCCAACTCCTATTCATTTTCAAAAAACAGAGATCAGACGCCCGAGTTATGCCTGATTTTGTAAAAGAGCTCCAAAAGACCCAGATGGGCTCTTATAGCCCTCAAGGGCTTTAAAAAAATAAGCCCTGGTCCGCTGGGTGACCAGGGGCAGCGCCACTGGTGTTGGCGGACGGTGCGCGGCGGGCGGGCGGTGGGCGGCACGGCGGGCGGCACGGCAGCGCGGCGGGCGGCGCGGCGGGCGGCGGTGGCTGCCGGGCCGCGGTCGGTGGTTACCGCCGGCGGTAGTGGCCAGGCGGTAGCCGCCGGGCTACGCACTAGTGGCGCACAGGGTTAAAACTGACTGCGCTTTTGTTGTAAAAAAAATGTTGTTTTTTTGTTAATTTTTTTTTATTTTATTTTATTTTTCATGCCTCGAATTGTGTGCCCTAGGGCCGTACGGCCTTGGGGCATAAAAAAATTTGCCTTCTGGAGCAACTATGTCCAAATCGGATTAATTTTATATGAAAATAGGGGATTTTGGGTGCTACGAGCTCAACGGTGAGGTCCGTTTGGGCTCAAAGTGCACCGAAAAAAAAATACCCCCCTATTCCAAAATAAAAAATAGAAGACAAACACAGATCTGATGCAACCAAAACCTGGATCTCAAAATCTTTCAAAAGTCTGAACAAGCTGCAGCAGATCTGGCTCTGATACCATGTAGGATTTGAGAAATACAAATCCACAGAACCCAAAGAAACCTGCATGCAAGAAACCTGTCACAGAGAAAGAGAGAGAACGAATACAAGGGTTTTGGCTCTGACAAAGTGAAAAGATTTATTATCAGAGAAAAATGAATCAAGAATATGACAATAATACAAGAGATCAATCCTTATAAAGGAGATCAACACCGAAAGGAAAACCTAACCCTAAGGTGTGAGCATTTAATAATTAAATATTAATTATTAAATGACTAATGTATGCATAAAGAGAAATCTTAAGAGGAGAGTAAAGTTAATTAATTACTTTACTCTAACATTGATTTCCTAAAGGTAATGTATGCAGATGATGATGACTTCAAAGAGATTTATAAGGTATGTTCTGACTTTGCAAACATATATCATGTTTAGTATTTTGAGTTTTTGATTCAAGATGGATTTTTGTTCAAGGGTGGTCAATTTTGTATCCCTAAATGTTCAATGGAGATAATATCATCAGGGAAAAGTATAGTGGGAGTATGAGTGGTCACTTTGGGTTAGATAAAACCTTGGAGTAAGTGAGGAGACACTACTTCTGGCCCAAAATGCAGTCTGATGTCGGAAGGTTTGTGGAATGATATGTTGTATGCTAAAAGGCTAAAGGAGTGGCCACAAATGTCAAACTTTGCCAACCCCTACCTATACCCAATAGACCTTGGGAGAGCATAAGAATGAACTTTGTAATCGGGTTGCCTAGAACCAAGTAGGGATATGACAATATTTTTGTTGTTGTGGATAGATTTAGTATAATGGCTCATTTATTGCCTTGTAAGAGTACCAATGATGGTTCTCACATAGTGGGGATATTCTTCAAAGAAGTGGTAAGGACTCATGGACCTCCCTTAAGCATTGTGTTTGATAAAGATGTCAAATTTGTCGGTCATTTTTGGAGGACTCTTTGGAAGAAGTTGGGAACAAATTTGTCTTTCACTTCTTCCTACCATCCCCAAACAGATGGGAAGAATGAAGTGCTTAATATTTCATTAGGAAACCTATTGAGGTGTCTCACAAAGCCTCATGGTCAATCTTGGGATTTGGTCCTTCTACAGGCAGAATTTGCCTACAATGATTTAGTGAATAGAAGCATGGGGAAAAGTCCTTTCTAAATTGTCTATGGCATGAATCCAAGGAGCGTTTTCGAGTTGAGAGAGTTGCTCAAGGAGGTCATTTGTAGTGCACAAGGTGATAACTTTGTTGAGGCCATCAAAGATGTACATGAGAAGGTCAAGACAACATTACAAAAGACTGCAAACAAGTACAAGGAACAAGCAGATAAAAAGAGAAGGGAAGTACACTTTCAAGTTGGTGATATGGTATGGGTGCATTTGAAAAAGTAGAGGCTACCAAAGGGTAGACACACTAAGTTGATGATGAGGAAGATAGGACCATGCAGGATCCTTAAGGCATTTGGCTTCAATGCCTATGAAGTGGAGTTACCACCGGATATTGACCTCTTGCCCATTTTCAATGTTTTAGATCTGACTCTTTGCAATGCTGATGTTGTTACAGGTATTTTGGCATGTGAAGCAAGAGTGGAAGGTGATGAGTGGCACAAGGAGATTCCATCCAAGCCACTTTTGAATCCTAAAAATATCCTAGATAAAAAAAGTGGTGAAAAAGACTAGGAATCAGATTTACAAGCAGTTTTTGGTCAAGTGGCATGGCTTGCTCGAGGTAGATGCAACGTGGTTGGATGAGCATGATATTCTAAAGTTTGGTTGTAGGCTTGAATATCTCTTCTCAAGTGGACTTAAGAATAGTTCACCCAAGGAGTATGGTGCAAGGGCACCAAGTGGACATAATGAGTCCAATCCATGAGTAATTTAATCTTTCTTGTCTTGAATGTAATAAGGACCTTAAGATCCAAGTGGAACAATATCATGTTTGTAAGGCTTTATAGCCATCTTGTTTATCCAATCATGTAATAGGATCTAGGGGGTCACACGTATTCAAAAGGACCAAGATGAGTCCTGAAAGATGTCATTTGTGTTATACGGGCATATTTGACTCCTATGTAATGGTTTTGTGTTGGCTTGGTCATTTGTAAGGCCAAGAGTGCAAAGTTGTACATTGTTGTCAAATTGTCATGACAACTTTTGCTGTCAACTTAACAACTTTTGTATTTAGTTGGTCTCCAATGGTCCTATGGTTCAAATTTTTGTTGTGGACGTTGGGAGACATTGTATGTTGCATATAAAATCCTCTAAGGTTGATCTTATATGATCATGATGATGAATTGATGAATGAGAAGCCATCTTTATTGTAGAAACTTGTGTCTTAGTCTGTGTATTGTTTTTGTTTCATTATTGTATCTGATTGGTGAATGCATCTAATGTGTTTGGAGGGTTTAAATAGTGTTATATCTAACATATCCAAGTGTTTTTAGGAGTTCGAACAAATTTTGGAGCCAGGGATTGAATTTCTTCAGTTCCGGGTTATGAGAAAACCCTACCTAGGGTTTCACAAGACATGGTTGGTTCCTAACATTCCCAAGAGTGAAAATCCCTCAAACTCAAGGTAATTTTGGACCAAAAAGTGTATCATATCATGGTAGGTTTGACAGAGATGGCCGTGAGTGGAGGAGAGAGAAAAGTGCACTGAAATGCTTGGCATTATCTAATGGCAAGCAATTGAAGAGGGGTAAATTGGTTTGTGGGAAACCAGTTGAATACAGACCCAAATTTTCTATGTAATCCCCAGTTTTGACACATTTTATGAGTTTCCAAATGGTTGTGAAGTTTCTATAAGTCCATTCTAGAGGGGTTGCTCTGTAAAACAAGCCTAATTGGGGCTCTTGACCAATTAGGATAGGTAGTATTCTGTACAACTGGTCCAAAGGAATCCCTCCTGAATCTAACATATTTTATAGAGGGCCCAAAAGGGTACTCAAATATGCAATTTTTTTGTCATTTGGTTTAGTAAATTTGTGTTATTCCCCAAAAACTCAAAAACTAGGGCTACAAGGATTGTGAAACCTTTGTGAAGAACAAGGATATTAGGAAGTTTGTAGACCACTTCCAATGCATGAAACATATCAAGAGGGATGTATAATGACATGGTATGAATTTTTTTTGGGTTTGTGCTATCTTTTTAGTGTTTGAGCATTTTTAG
Source organism: Cryptomeria japonica (assembly GCF_030272615.1). NCBI lineage: Eukaryota > Viridiplantae > Streptophyta > Pinopsida > Cupressales > Cupressaceae > Cryptomeria > Cryptomeria japonica. The sequence goes on along the minus strand of NC_081408.1, from coordinate 712,080,424 downwards.
TACATATAACCTAATATGAGTAAGGGCTATAGGTAGAGGTATGTTGCATAATATTGAGTGATGACCACCATTGGTGTTATGAGTTTGTTGTGAGTTTCAAATGTGGAAGTAAGTATCTTGTTAATTGATCAATTGGAGAAAGTTGAGTGAGTGTGTTGGGATTGGGAATCATACCTAGTTTCCCTGTGGCTCTGCACCAGAAGCTCACCACCAAAGGGTTCACTACCCAGATTACAAAGGCTCACTGCCAAAAAGAATAAGAATAATCTGAGAAAATTGCATCTACATATGCATGGGATCAGTTATTGTTAAGCTTGAAAAATATATCAAATACTTCCAATAGATCTAGTTAATAAATTGTACAACTCATTCACCTGCTCATACTCAAAACATTTATCACCTTCTTTGCTCACACTTCGCTCTACTCTCCTTCTCATTTATCATCTATGTGAACATAATATGTATCTGTGTATATATGTGTGTGTACCTGGATAAGAATATACATCAAGTCAGTCTCAAACACACTTACCCAAAAGATATTCCAATAGTCGGATCACATGCTACAATCACAAAAAAAATAATAATAATAATAGAGGCATTCAAGGCTGACCTGACTCAAAATGAACACAATATCGAACTTCCACAAGAACATGCTACTAAAGCATAAATAACACGATGCACTTCAACATAGAAATGAACAAAAAATCATCAATCAAGATTAACATTAGATATCAAAATCCAAAGGCAAATCAAAGATCATAGAACTATCAAACACTACACAGTCAAATATATCTCTAGAGCATGACTTTCGAAGCACCAAAACTTGAACAAAAAATATTGACCAATGACAACTAATATATAAAAAATGTGCTATCATATCTACAATGAGACAATAATGTGAAGCACTTCAATCCTATCAATTGCCAACTAAATATCAGCACAATGCAATATTCATTAAAGCATATACATCTGGAGCATGAGATTGATTACCATAAACAACATCAAAACTCAAATCCAATGAGAAACATATCCACGAACTGACACTGCATAATTTTAGAGCAATAGTCTATCGAAAGAGAATACTTACAACCACTGTTGATTGTCTTTCATTCATGCATACCTATCTTCCATTGTTCTACACTTGCATACTCAACATACACTGCAAACAATATATACTGCAATATCTTGACGAATATGGATCACCAGGATTGACATCAATGACAACCAATCAAGCATTTTTAACACATTTTTCAATCCACATATGAATGTAATATGCCTTTGACATGACAAAACAAGATTGCATAATAATCAGAAGGAACTGAAAATAATTTAATAATAAATATAATTTAATAAATAAGAATGAGTAATGATTAAACCATTTAGACCTCTACGTATTTATTTCAAGTATAAATAAAGCTAGCTTTCCTTACTAACAATTAAAGCTTGCCTAAAAATCGTAAAGGATTGAAAAAAATCTAGTAATGAATATTAAATTAAATAAATAATATTACAATGAGAAATTATTAAGTCATTTAAACTTCTTGCATTTTTATTACAGTATATAATATTTTTAATCATTCTTTTATTCTTGTACAATTTTATTGTATTTTTAGCTAAATTATATTCAAAGCTTGGCATATCCTCGAACTTTTAAGAATCAATAGAAAGAATATGTCCATCCATCACTCGATTTCTTAGATAACAATGTTGCTTATTTTTCCAGCTACATTATCCACCAATAAGCTTGGAGTGTCCATAACCTATATACCATGTACAAATCAAGTTGCCTTAAAGTCAAAATAAAACAATACTATCACTTGCACCAAATGGAGGTGCAATGGTAACAACAATAGTAATATATACTAAAACAATTTAAGCTCTAAATATAATATAGGATATTTATACAAGCTAACTTATGAATCACTATGTTCTTGGAGTTGGGTACATTAAATACATTTGTACCTGAAGGCCAAAGTGGCTTTTCTAGTCTTGGTGTCATTCACTCAAATATACCATTGCATGATATCTACACTAATATAAATCACTAAAATTTTGATGCTTGTGTAGATGAGTTTTCCCTACAATATGAAAATATGCTATAATAAGCAAAAAATAGGTAGTTTAAGCTAGAATGGAAACTTGGAAGAAATGAAATTTGCGCAATGTGTAAGAATGTAGAAAGTATGAAAGAGATTCAGTTTGCAACTGCATTTGGTTTGATCACTCACGCCAATGTGAGGAGATACAAATTTAGAGGTGGGAAGAGTAGTGTCGCATTATAGTGGTGCATTGTTTGCAAGGGTTGTGCATGGCTATGGCATATTGAACTATTAGGGAAAATATGGCATTTCTTCCAACTTGTTCAATTTGTTGTTTTAAAACTGATATAAATTGTATCATTTTCATTCCTTAAAATTTTCCTAAACATAAAACCTACACTAAAATTAAAGATAAAAAATTAAAAAATTCAAAGCTAGTATAAATTCTATCCTTATAAATATTTTTCATCCCTTAAAATTTAATTAACTAAAAGTTACAAATAAATTTTTCCTCATTAATAGTTGCATAGATTTAATGGAAAGTATTTAAAAATATTTTTTATACTTTGATTTCAACTTAGCAACCATCCGATCCCATGTCTTAATCTTCTCTTTACCTCTCCTTTTTCTATCAACTTGCAAATGCTCCCACCAAAGAGATTCATGACCTTTCAACTAGGTACAAGCATATTTCCCCTTCCTTTCTTCTACAGTGTTCTCAAAATCAAAATATTTCTCCATCTCCAAGATCCAATCCATCAATTCATCTGAATCCAACTTTCCATCATATTCCGGTGGGGTAAAATGAGGTTTAGTATTTGCTCTACTCAAAACCCTCAAAAAACTTTCCTCATCTGGATCAACTACGGGTGGGTTTACTTGTTCTATCGATGCTTCTTCTCCTTCATCTTCACTTACATCTTCAATATGTCAACCTCTTCTTTGGGTTGTCTCCACGGATTTCCAACTAGGCTGTTATACCTTGCAACATTTCCATCATAGTAGGGTCTGCATTCCCATACACTCCACCATTCCTAGTTCCTCTTCTTGCCATCTTTTGCATCGATCCTCTACAACTGTAGGTTGGATCCTCAATCTGCCACCCTACAACAAAATTCTTATGACACACAATCTCTGAAATGAAGATCACTTTGATACCACTTGAAGCAATCACTGGTTAGGAGGGACCTCAAAGAGATCAATCTGGACCGGTCGATAAGAGTAAACACAATGAAAACACAAATATATGGTGGAGGCAATGTAGAATAGATCAAATTATTTCATGAAAATTGATTACAATCAATCGGTAACAATCCAGGTTATAGAAACCAGCTCATAGGCCTACTAAAACATGCTCAAAGTACAAAATAGGTCACAACTGGGACCTTAAATCTCATGATCTATCTTCTATGCTCAGTCTATCTACTTGATTCTTTGATTGATACATTCTAATGCTCAATTACAATTATATATACAATCCAAGGGGATCCATTTGGCCCAAAAAGGGATCAAAACATGAAGAACAAGACCTAGTGCATAGAACCAACAAGGTCGGCCTCCACCAAGAGATTCCTCCGCAAAATCCAAAGGATGAAGTGTAGATCGTGGGAAAAGGTTGGCCACACACCAAGGAACATCGAAATCAACTCTCAAGGCTTTCAAGCTTTGGAAGGGGTTCTAGTAGATCACCAAAATAGGTTCAGGCAACTAGTAACAAGAAACTGTCAATCAATAATAGGAAATTGTCAAGGAAACTGATAGTGATATCTTACAGGAAAATTATACAAATGCAATGCGGTCTAGAAATAAGAAAGATGATCAAGTCTTCAAGTAGAATCCAACTCCACAGAATCCGGTGAGCCAAAAATGGTACACACAGAAAGAAATGATGAAATTGCACATAGAAAGAAAAACAGAAAGAAAATGTTTTTGGTTGATGCAAGATTGCCATGAACCGAGGATGCTCCTGCATCATGAAGTCATTTCTCAATCAAAACCCATGTTAGGAATTAATCTTTACTTGGTAAAGGTTAGTTATTTTACTTAGTTACTTATCAGAATATTTCAAAGAAATTCCTACAAGTATTTTGTCTTCTTTGAGAATTCTCACACGTGTCAGAATGACTCATTTTTATTATTCCTATTTAGTAAAGTATTATAGGCTTAGGTGTAGTCTCCTCCTTGTGAGGTTTTTGACACCTTCCATACACATAGGATTAAAGGTGGCATGCATAGACTTGGGAGTTACTTATTAAATTCATTTTTCACCTCTATTTATTACATGCTTCTCTCATGCTTCTTATGAAGAATTCAATGCTTGATCTCTCTCTCTCTTTCTTTGTCTTATTTGTACAATTCTTATGCTTTATGTCATTCTCACAATATTGGAGGTTATTTCTTTGTTTTTCCCTCTTAAAAAATCTTGTGTCTTCTCTTAGAAATTTGGTGTGCATGCTCTTGGATATCTTTTTTTTCATCCTCAATGGTAATATTTCCCTCCAAATAATTTCACTTGGATTAGAACTTTTCTTCATTTCATTATTATTCTTTTCAGTCTGCATGTTCTCTTAGCAAATCCTTGAAAGAAGCTAGTAAACCTAGATATAATATAAATACACTCCCTATAAGGTTTTTAATCATTGATGGTGTTGTTAAAATTAAATCTCAACAAAAGAGAGGTAGAGGATGGGGAATATGTTCCTAAATGTGGAAAATGTTTCTTGGACAATTCTCTCCTAAGAGCTAGAGTCAATTTGGGTAAAATGTTTATTTTCTTTACAAGGGTTGGACTCTTAGGAAATTTCCTTAGACCCTCTTTTTCATGAATCACCTCTCATTGAATATGACAAATCTAATGGAAACAAATTATAAACTCACAATATTGAATTTTCAACAAATATTTGCCTCCAAACATTTTGTATTTAGGAGATCAATATTGTTGGAGTTTTACTTTTTGTTGTGTTTCATGTCATATCACCAAATGGTATATGTTCATCAATAATCATGGTGCAAGCAAGCCAAGATGGCACAATAATATTTGTTGATTCCAAGTGGCATTCCCGATATGTTATTTATAGTTGTGATCTATCTAAAAAAGCTTTGTGAGACCCTTTTAGGATATATAATAGAGCCTGTGACTTTGTCAATATATATGTGTCAAATGTGCATCTAAGATGATGTTTCTCTATCTATGAGTTTTAGTTGAAATACCATCAACTCAATGGGTCTTTAATGACAACTTTAATATGGTTGAAGTGATATATTAATAAGAAAGGCCACCTACCTTGAGATGGAAGACAAGCAAAAAGGAGATATGGTTCTATATGCATAGTATATTGGTCATTTAAGACCAAAATCTTGGCTAGTAAAATGCATCTACCATTCAATAAAAATGGTCCAACATGCATAGTAGGTCTAAAATAATTCTTAAGTAACATGATTTTGTATTGTATTGGCACAATTGTACTATTTTTTTCTCACAATCAATGGAAATGCCATTAGATTCTATTACTTTTAACCACTCATATATATGCTTTAAAAATCAATGGGCCATTCAAAATCAATGTTGGAAAGAACATCAATTCCATTTAATGAAAAAATACTCACAATATCAAATCTGGAAGTGGCACATATTAGTGTCAATTCTATTTGAACACATTATTTCTCTTCACAGGACCAAATTTTCTCATATCAAACATATTTGGAACATGGTATTATGACTAAAAGGGGATGTTAGGTGGATTTAATAGTGATCTAATACCATAATTTGTACAACCTATTTTTTCAAAATGTTTGTTCACTAATTAACAAGGATACATCATAAGTCCTATTTGACCATTTCCTCAAAGTTCAACCAATCAACCGCTCAACTCTAAGTGAATGCTTTTCACAAACCCTTCTAAATTCAATAGGCTAGGCATCACCACCTTGTGCATTTTGTTGATGTTTACACCACTAAGGGAGATAATTATTTGTATTGTGAAATAACTTTTTCATACTTCATGAGATACAAAGTCAGCTCAAAAATTAATGCATCAAAGAAGTCAAGAAATGCTTCAATGTGTTTCTTGATATCTTGAATTCCTTTGTCCAATGGTGTACCAAGGTCTTCCATGCTAAAGCATCTTCTCCTAAAAAGAAAGAGGCACTTAAGACCTACTTGGATGTGGTCATATAATATCTAATGGAATAAGGTGTAGTATAATATGTAGGCAAGCCTTTTTTTAACCAACAAATTGGCATCACTTATTTTGATGGAAACCCATTGACCAATTCAAACTATTGCAACATGTAATTAACAAAATTGAAAAAAATAACATCTAGTAGATCATTAAATTAATTTCATTGGAAGTACAGTTTTAAATTTTCACAAAATATTACAATTATACATGTAGTACTTTTCCTATTGGTTTCCTTCCAAAGCATCAAATTAAAAGCTTGATAAAATTTTACATGACTTTCTCTATGCAAATTTCTACAACGTTTTTTTCACCATACTGTGTAAGACCTTTACTTCCTACTAAGAGATTGTAGAGGACCAAGTCTTATTGATATTAATAGGTGTAGTGTAATAAATGATATCTCTTTACAATTTCATACTCTAGTTGGGACCCTATATTAGTGTTATTTTTCCTAGATCATTTTAAGCCCATTTGGGTCATACCCTACCTATAATTTAGTTGTTAAAACCGCAACTCAATTGTCATCATGTGTGAATTTTGAGACTAGTGTTGGTATTTTGGTATGGTTTTTTAATTGATGTGAACACCTACTATCACTTATCAACTCTGGCACTTTGAAGAATTGGCAATGTTCACTGGCAAGCAAGTGACTTATGCACAGTCACCGGTATCTAGTACACCGGCAGGATATAATGTTCACCAGCACTTCGAATGATATGGAGAACACCTAGTTATGTCGAAGACATCGTTTGGACACCTTGTCTTGGAGATTTGTTCATTGGTATATTCGTAATTGCATATTTGTTGTTACCGGCAAATAGATCCAAGATAAGCACCGACAAGCTTATCTATTCCAAATCAGCACGGCATGCTTTGGAGATGATTTTGTTTTTATTGTAAATGCTTCAAGCCGACATGTTGAATCGATTATTGCATCGGTTATTGATTTACTTGTAAAAAAATTTATTCTAATATCTTTAGTAGCTGACCTACTAAAATTGGTCGTAGGTTATGGTATATATGTAAGATCTTATTTGTAAGATCAACATGTGATAAGGATAAGGAATTGTAAAAAGGTATATGTGAGAATAAGCAAAGCTATATAGGTAGACATCATTTGAAGGTAAAGCAAAGTTTTTTTTAAGACAATCAGAACTACACCGGTACTGAATCCAGCATAGAAAGATGCTATTTTGAGTAGTACATTCTTATTGGATTTAAACCATCCAATTGTAGTCAGTGTGACTCCTATTTGTGTTTGAGCAGTGAGCTCTAGGCGCTTGGCCTTTCTGCATGTGCAGGCCCCATTTGTATACACATACTATCTGCAGTAGTATCATCTGATTGTGGGTAAGGTTTCCCACCATGGTTTTTCCCCTTACAGGGTTTCCACGTATAAATATTGGTGTTATGTGTTGTGGATGTTATTGTCTTTCTATTTTATGCATTAATCTTTACCAGTACTGTAATTAATTGATAAAACTATCTACCGGCATAAAAGACTGATTTACTGATATTAAGCATTAAGGTTGGTTAAGTTGTTTTTGGTTTGAATTTATCTGACAACTAATTCACCCCACCCCCCCCCCCCCCCTCTCAGTTGTCTCTGGGACCTAACAATTGGTATCAGAGCCTAGTCCTCTTTTGCAAAAGTTTAATAGCTTGAGGAGATCCAATGTCTACTAACTATTTCAGGAAGGACAGTCCTAAACTTGATGGAACCAACTATGGCATATGGAAGATCAGAATGGAGAAACATTTGAATTGCATTGGAAAGGACATCTGGGAAGTTACAAAGAATGGCTATACCGCTCCTACTCCCGGTCAACCTAATCCACCTACCTTAGGAAAATATGAGGAAAATGATTACAAAGCTCTAAGCACTTTTGAGCGCATTATCAAATCAGCAAATCATGGGATTATCAAATAGATCAACTGCTAAAGCTATTTGGGATCACTTGGAAACATTGAATGAAGGAGATTCCACAGTCAAAATTGCAAAACTTGAAAGCTTCTAGGTCAAGTATGAAAATCTGAAAATGGAAGAAGAAGAAAGGATTTCTACTTTTATGGAAAGTGTTAATGAAATTGTTTTGGGTATCAAATGTTGTGGAAGAACCTTAAGTGAAGATGAAATTGTTTCAAAAATTTTAAGAGGATTGCCACTGGCATATAAAATGAAGTTTATTGCTATAAATGGGCTAAGAATAATGCCTAATACATCAGTAACTAGGGATACATTTATTGGAAAACTTTCAGCTTTTAAAATTGAGGAATTTGGTATTGTTGCTACTATAAAGACAGATTTAGCTTTTAAGGCATCAACATCATCTGCACCATCATTTGACAAGTCTGATTGGAAAGCCTTTTATGCAAGAGAACTTGAGGAAAGCAGGAGAGAAAATGAAGAACTTGAAGCACTATTTGCAAGAAAAATGCCTAAAGGTCCAGTTGGAAGTAAGTATGAAGGTAAAGCACCCTTTAAATGCTTTAACTGTAATAAGATTGGTCATATGACTTCTAGATGCCCTGATAGACATGCTAGACTAACAGAAGAAGCTAGGAGAACATACAAGCCTAATCCTGAATATCAGAGATACAAATTTAAGAAGAATAAAGATAAATCTTGTTATCTTGCTACTGAAGGAGTCACTGATGATTCGGATGAAGATCTAGAAGACAATGGATGGGTTTTTGTTGCTATAATAGAAGATCAGCTAGCACCTACTGCTCAACCGGTAGAATAGGCCCTGGCAGCTAGAATTGAAGTTAAGGATGAATGGATCATTGATTCAGGATGTTCACATCACATGACTAGTGATAAAGGTAAATTCTTGAACTTTCAGGAATATAATGGAGGCTTAGTAAGATTTAGAGATGACAAAGCTTGATTGATCAAAGGAAAAGGTACAATATCTCTTGATGGTAAGCATAATACTAACAATTTTTACTATGTATAAGGTTTAAAGCATAATCTTTTCATTGTTGGTCAATTAGTTGAGAAAGGATTTTAGTTACAATTCAAGAATGGTAAATGCAAAATTATGAACAGAACTGGTTTGGAAATTGCAACCAGTAATCAAACTAGAGGCAACATCTTTCATTTGAATAACAATGAAAAGACATGCTTGATTGCACACATTGGTGAAAGTTGGCTATGGCTTAAGAGACTCTGTCATGTAAATTTTGATTGCATGGTAAAAATTAGTACTACTAAGGCAGTTAGAGATTTACCTAAGATTATTAAACCTCACAATCTGTATGTAAGGAATGTCAATTTGGGAAACAAGTTAGAGCATCTTTTAAAAGTATTCTAGAAAAATCAAATAATGCTCTTGACTTAATTCATATTGATTTATGTGGTCCAGCTAGAACTAAAAGTTTACAAGGTGATAGATATTTCATGCTAATCATTGATGACTATTTTAGAATGTGTTGGGTTACTTTTCTCAGAGAAAAATCAAAAGCACTTGGGAAGTTTAAACTATTCAACGCAATGGTAGAGAATGAGACCAGTAAGAAAATCAAATGTCTGTGATCAGATCAAGGAGGTGAATTTACATCTAAGGAATTTAATGCATTATGTGAATTGAATGGAATCAAAAGATAGTTATCAGTACCCCGGACACCATAGCAGAATGGAGTTGTAGAAAGGAAAAACAGAACTATCTTAGATGCAGCTAGAAGTATGTTATCTAAAGAAAATCTTCCACATGTATATTGGAGAGAGGCAGTAAGCACACCGGTCTATACATTCAATAAAGTTCACATCAAAGGTGAAACCAGTAAGACCCCTCATGAACTATGGTTTGACATTACTCCTACTCTTAAATATTTCAGAATATTTGGTAGTAAATGCTATATTAGAAGAGATGAGTATATTGGAATATTTGATCCTAGAAGTGATGAAGGAATATTTCTTGGTTATTCATCTAAGAGCAAGGCATACAGATGTTTTAACAAAAGATTGTAGAAAATTGTTGAGAGTACAAATGTGAAGATTGATGAACAATTTAGAGGAACTTCAAGGTATATAGACTCTGAACTGAAAATAGAAATACTAGAAAATGGACCTACATTGAATCAACCAGTACAGAATGAAGATCCAGTTACACCGGTATCATCTAAAAATTCCATTGTAACTGAAGAACAACAGAAAATAAAGATACCCCGATATGTAAGACTGAATCACTCTGAAGATCAGATAATTGGAAACAAGTATAAAGGATTTATGACAAGAGGAAGACTGGCAAATGAAGAGGTATGTCTTATTTCTCAAATTGAACCATCATCAATTAATGAGGCATGTGAAGATAAACACTGGATTAAAGCTATGGAAGAAGAATTAGAGCAAATTGAGAAGAATAACACATGGACATTAGTTCCCCGACCTAAAGACAAAACTGTGATTGGAACTAAATGGGTATTCAGAAATAAACTTAATGAAGATGGTAAGGTAATCAGAAATAAAGCAAGACTAGTGTGTAAAGGATACTCTTAGAAAGAAGGAATGAATTATAATGAAACCTTTACACCTGTAGCTAGAATTGAGGCTAGAATTGAGGCAGTCAGATTATTCTTGGCTTTTGCAGCACACAATAACTACAAAGTATATCAAATTGGATATTAAATGTGCATTTTTGAATGGAGATCTTGAAGAAGAAGTTTACATTGAGCAACCTGATGGATTTTCTCTGATAGATAACAAAGATATGGTTTGCAGGTTAAGAAAAGCTTTGTATGGGTTGAAACAAGCTCCAAGAGCTTGGTATGCTAGATTGGATAAGTATCTTTTAAGATTGGATTTTCTAAAGGTAATGTTGATAGCAACTTATACTATAAAGTGACTAATGATGACATCTTGGTTATAGAAGTTTTTGTTGATGATATAATCTTTGGAGAAGAAGATGGACTATGTAAAAACTTTTCTATTGAAATGCAGCAAGAATTTGAAATGTTTATGATTGGAGAAATAAAATTCTTTTTAAGGATTGCAGATTTTAGAGACTGATAAAGGTATATTCTTGAGTCAATCCAAGTACTTAAAGGAGTTACTAAAGAAATTTGGGATGGAAAACTTTAAACTGGTAAGCACACCTATGACTACAAATGACAAATTATCACTAAGGGATGAATCTACACCTATTAATCCAACTAGGTACAAATCTATGATAGGAGGTTTACTATATTTAACACAAACTAGACCTGATATTATGAATGCAGTATGTATTGTTTCAAGATTTTAGAGTAATCCTAGAGAAAATCATGAATCAGCAGTCAAGGATTTTTCGGTACTTACAAGGCACTACAAATCTTGGTTTATGGTATCCTAGAGATGAAAACTTTGAATTATGTGCATACATAGATGCAAATTGGGAAGGAGATGTAGATGATAGAAAAAGAACCACTGGTGGAGCATATTTTCTTAGCAGCAGATTAATTTCTTGGTTGAGTAAGAAACCAAGTTGTACATCTTTATCAACAGCAGAATCAGAATATGTTGTAGTGACAACTAACTGTAGATAGGTATTATGGCTTAAGCAAATGTTGAAGGGCATAAAGGTAAAATGCAAGGAACCTATAACTATCTATTGTGATAATACTGTAGCAATTGATATATCTAAGAATCCGGTATTACATTCTAAAACCAAACATGTTTCTATCAAACTAAATTTTTTGAAAGAAAATGTTGAAACAAAAGAAGTAAAACTAGTTTATGAGAATACTAAAGAGCAGATTGCATATATTTTCACTAAACCTCTACCTAAGGAGACCTTTGAATATCTCAAAGACCAGCTTGGGGTCATACCCCCACTGGTAAAGACTTAGACAATTGATGTTTGTCATCAACTGACAGAATTAACAGAGAAATATTTTACTCCGGCTTTGATGAGGAAGCTACTTCTCAGGGGGAGTAGTTGGTATACTGAATTGGTTGGTATTTTGTATTTAAATTTGGTTTTTTATTGGCTTTGGCATTTGATGTCAAAGGGGGAGAGATATCTATGGAAAAACACATTATCTTTTGGGGAGAGATTATTCATTTGGGAGAAAGATTAATACCTTGAGATGATAGATTACTCTTTGTATCTGAGTTTTTGATTTCTGGTTATGATCTCTTTTGGGAGATTGTTGGTTTTTTGTATTTGGCATTTCTGATTTGGCACTTTGATGGTTTTTCCATCTTGTGTTGTCATTAATGCCAAAGGGGGAGATTGTTGGTATTTTGGTATGGTTTTGTCATTGATGTCAACACCTACTATAACTTATCAACTCTGGCACTTTGAAGAATCAACAATGTTCATGGGCAAGCAAGTGACTTATGCACACTCACCAGTATCTAGTACAACGGCAGGATATAATGTTCACTGGCACTTGGAATGATATGGAAAACACCTGGTTATGTTGAAGACGTCATTTGGACACCTTGTCTTGGAGATTTGTTCATTGGTATATTCATAATTGCATATGTATTGTTACCGGCAAATAGGTCCAGGATAAGCACCAGCAGGCTTATCTATTCCAGATCAGCACGACACGCTTTGGAGATGATTTTGCTATTATTGTAAATGCATCAAGCCAACATGTTGAATTGGTTATTGCATCAGTTATTGATTTACTTGTAAATTGTTTTATTGTAATATCTTTAGTAGTTGACCTACTAAAATTGGTCTTAGGTTATGGTATATATGTAAGATCTTATTTGTAAGATCAACATGTGATAAGGATAAGGAATTGTAAAAAGGTATATGCGAGAATAAGCAAAGCTATACACACAAACATCATTTGAAGGTAAAGCAAATTGTTTTTGAAGACAATCAGAACTACACCGGTACTGAATCCAGCATAGAAAGATGCTATTTTGAGCAGTACATTCTTATTGGATTTAAACCATCCAATTGTAGTCAGTGTGACTCCTATTTGTGTTTGAGCAGTGAGCTCTAGGTGCTTGGCCTTTCTACATGTGCAAACCCCATTTGTATACACATACTATCTACACTAGTATCATCTAATTGTGGGTAAGGTTTCCCACTGTGGTTTTTCCCCTTACAGGATTTCCACATACAAATATTGGTGTTATGTGTTGTGGATGTTATTGTCTTTCTATTTCATGCATTAATCTTTACCGGTACTGTAATTAACTAATAAAACTGTCTACTGGCATAAAAGCCTGATTTACCGGTATTAAGAATTAAAGTTGGTTAAGTTGTTTTTGGTTTGAATTTATCTAACAACTGATTCACCCCCCCCCCCTCTCAATTGTCTCTGGGACCTAACAACTAGTTCGTATGTTCTAGATCCTAATACTTTACCACCCCTTTTGTTAGTCCATTTTTTAGTGGATTAGGGTGTCGTCCAAAAGGGACCCAAATTCAAATGTGTTTGAATGTCAACCTTTTTCCTTTGTGATATGGTCTCGATTTTATCATTTGATAATTGGTTGTCAACCTAAATTTGAAAATACCTTGTTAATCTTATATAAAACAATATTTTATCATTCATAAGGTCTAATACATCTTTAGTAGCATTCAAATAATCAAGCAAGCATTATGGATATGCATATTCAACATATTGAGCAGCAAGATACAACAACCTACATTTAAGTATTATGTCATGATTGATTTTGTTTTGTCATGTTATTGCATAAACACTTGAAGAAATTGTATAAAGAGCATTGCATTTCCACCAATATCATTCCTAAGGTATAATAATATCAATTATGATTTAGCCTATGTCCTTTATGAGGATAAGCCATATTTTACCAATCATATCTATTGTGGAGGTGGGAACACCAACACGTGGTTTGAATTAGGAAATCCCCTACACAATGCAATCATTTCCCCCTTTTTTGTGTGTGGACGTTTAGATTTGATAGTAGACATGGTTACAAGAGCACAAAATAGATAGTGGCAGGCGATCCCAAATTTGAGATAAGTGAAAATCACTAGACTAGGGTGCCTTCCAACTGTGTCCAAGGCTTTTTTGCTAGAATTCTAGGAAAGAAGACTACAAAGACCTCCTAACTACATTTATGAACCTTTATATTAGTTTTCACACCCTTAGGACTAGGGCACCTCTAACTATGCCCAACACTTTCAACTCTATATTTCAGCTACAAGTTCCTCTCTATACATCATTTCCAGATCTATGCTACTACAAGTTTTTTTTCTATATTTCATTATTTATTATAAATCATTTTACTATCATTTAACCTAGTACATTTGCATGCACTTCACAATCTCAACTCAATTAAGATCATATATCCACAAGTGTTTAACTCTCCTATTAGGATTGTAGTTGAACCTAGTTAATATTCCCAATGATATACGCAAGTGGAGATTTGAGATCTTAGTTTATGTTCCTAGGCTAGGATCCCATTTCCTACATATCAATATGCAAGGTATTACTTTATGTGTTAAGTGGATTATCAAAGCTTCTTATGCCAATCAAGCCAAAAAAATCACTACAAAATTAAATTATTTTTTGTTTGTCTTATGGGCATTCAATCTAGAATGGAATTGATTTTCATTCCCTTATAATTTATCCTATGCACCTCAATATCAATGCCATTTTTGTAACAAAAATCATTATTAAGGCTTAGGAAACTATCAATTCTTGGCTTCTCCAAAATGGGGATGGATTTCACAATGGATTATCCATCAACCAATAATCTATATGGCGATGATATTGTTTCACTTGATAAGTCGTTAGTGGCTACTTCTTAGATGGATTAACTTAAATTTTCAAGAGGAATTAAGCACCTTCAACATCTCTACTTTGAGGCTAATTCCACTTTACTTTCTTGGCCTCAAACCAAAGAAAAGTTCAAATATATGTGCATTCTATTTAAAGTCTTACTGGAAGCATTGGAAACAATATGTTAATACTCCAGTTTTTGTAATTACACTACAAAGAAATTATACAAGTGTCTTTTACTTCATCTTCTCATGTTGGAAAAAGTGTATAACAATGGTTTCCTCAATTGCTTAATTTTGTCAAGACTTTACACTTCTCAAACAATTTGAAAAGTAGTTATAGAGCTTGAAGTTTTCTATTTCACCATGTGTCCACTAAATTAGGGCCTTCTTATTGACAATTGTTTGGTATAGTTGACTTTTCTAATTCAAGATGCCCATTTTGTGGGAATTCGAAAACCATCCCTCCTTTTTTTTGTGCTTGTACACATGATACCTTTCCTTAGATCCATGATTTATTCCATCATTTAAGGCTTGCAACTTTTACTTAGCACAATGACCTTGATGATAGGAATAAGTTTTCTACAAAACATTCTTTACTATGACATACTTTCAAATTATAAATTCTTTTTCTATCTAAAAAGATAGAAAATTTGTTATTTTACTCATTTTATTATGGACACTTTCCTAGTCACTCCAAATCCTTGGTGATCTCTAACATATTCATGCAAATTCAAGTTCAAACTAGTAAGTTGGGAGGAGATCCAGCATCTTTAAAAACTACTTAATCATTAAGGGAAGCTCCCTTGAATTGTGGTGAAGTATTTTCCTTCACTATCTCATTCCAAATCTCACTATCAGGAACAACGACACTTATCAACACCACCCACACAATCATCAAAGAGCCACCACTATCACCTTTGCATTCTAGGCGCGAAGGTGGATGGTCTCCAACTCTACAGATGCTCTTCTACATCCTCTCAACAACATGGACAAGACACTCCTAGTCAAGGGAAATATTTCTTTCTTAGCTCTTGTGATATCACCATTGAGGAATGTACAAAACAAACCACAAGATCCAAACAAAGATGATAATGTTGAGCATGTGGAGGATGGAAAGGATCAACTAGGTAGAGACTGAGATAAACTTGATGGGAAAAAATATGCCACACCAAACATTAGTGTTGTCCATGTAGAATAAGTGTTATTATTTTATTTTTATTTTTTATCAATTACTGACTTGGCAAATTTTTCCATTGTGGGGTCATGCTCTTATTGTTTTGGCTTTTATTTTATTCTTGAATTTTCCAATTTGACTCTAGGACATAATCTCATGTTTCCTATATCTTTTGAGGAACTAGTTGTATACTTGTATATTTCTGACTCTAGGACATGATCTCATGTTTCCCATATTTTTTCCATTATGGGGTCATGCTCTTGTTGTTTTGGTTTTTATTTTATTCTTGAATTTTCCAATTTGACTCTAGGAAATGATCTCATGTTTCCCATATTTTATTTTAATTATATCGAGAGGTGTATTACACTCATAGAATGAATTGAAAAACATTTGTCAATAAAGAATCTGTGTGATTTAAATTGATGCTCGTCGTTTATTTATTTTAAATTATTTTTTAATTTTTAATTTTAAACATTTTATCAATATTTAAAAAACTATGTTATATAGTAAGAAAGCATAAGAATAATATGGATAAATATATCGTTCCAAAAAATTGATTTATGTGCATCCACTTTGTGTTACCACTGTAACTTTCTAAATTTATATTTGAAAATATTTATGATAATTTCTTTTAATAATTTGAAAAATGAAAAATGTTTATTTCTATCATCATATTTAAAATTGCATAAAAAATTTAAAGCTTTTAAAAGACTTTCTCAAATTAATTAAAATAAAATATTTTTTTTAACTAATCATAAAGATAAGACAAAAAAATGGCCAATAAAATTTACAGTAGTTTTTAAATAAAATTTTTAAAACAATGTTATTCAATTATACAATTTTCTTTTTACTTGATTATAATTCATCCAAATTATATATATATATATATATAATTTTCTTAATTTTATTTTATAAATTCCTTCCACTTGCACAATTTTTTGCTTTTTTAATTTTTTTCAGTTTTAGTGTTTATTTTTTAAAATTTCTAATAGTGCAAGTTTTTGTATGATATATTTTTTAGAAGTCTTTAGATGTATCGAATACCTCTATATAATGAAGCAACCGTAATTCATTCATCTTCATTGTTTGTGGCAACCTAAACAATTTCAGCCTAGTAAGATTCTCAAATTGACATTCGTCTATATTTTATATATAAATAATTTTATTTTTTCTCTTTATTTTAAATGATTTTTTATTCTAACAATTTTATCAATAATTTAAAAATTCTATTATATCAAAAAAGCATAAGAATGATATGGATAAAGGCATCCTTCCAAAAAAAGAATGTTATCTAAACTAGCATATATATCCTAAATTTTAATCTATATGCTAGTAGTAGTGGTAGCCTCGCATATAAGACATTAAATAAATCAATATATAATATATAGTTTGTTTTTATTAATTTGAATTATATTTTATTGCAATAACATTATATTACAACTATTTTTTTTCAAAATAAATTTGTAAGTACATTGTTTCCAATGAAAAATCCACAAGCATAGTAAAAAAATATTACTTCATTCTCTAAATGTTACTAAATTTAAATTGTTACTTAAACCAAAATGTTCCCTAACCCTTTTCCAAACTAAACTCTAAGTTGAACTATAAATAAAATTAAATACAATAAATGTAATCAAATATTCAACCAAATCAAACTTTAATACTGAAAGTAAACCATAATAGAATCTAATCCATTACATATGTTTAAACTAATAGAGTAATTAGGTTTAGAGTGTGACTTTTGAAAAAATAAATTCTTTAGTACATTTACTACAATCAAACACCCACCTGCATTGTAAAAAAATATTACTCCATTCTCTAAATGTTACTAAATTTATTGTCACTAAATCTAAATTGTACTCTAATGTTAAATCAAATTGCACTTTAAGTCTAACTATAAATAAAAATAAATCCATACAATAAGTGTAGTTGAATATTTAACCAAATTGAACTTTAATACTAACAATAAACCATAATAGAAACTAATCCATTGCATACGTTTAAACTAATAGAATTTAATCCATCATGATCAAGGTTATTTACATTGAGGTTTACAGTGTTTGGCTTTCCAAAATCTACTCCCATCTTGAATGATAAATATAATTTATTTACAACCAATTCCTTGAGGTTAAATAAAGAATAGCTTCAATTAGGTTCAAGCTTAGGGTTACAATTGAATGTGATTTAGCATTAGGGTTAGGGAAAGGTTATGGTTTCATATACTCTAAACCTCAATGTAAAAGTGATAGGGAGATTGCTAGGTAAGTGCTCAAAAGGCCAATTTGGGTCAAAAGGCCAATTTGAGTCAAAAGGCCATAAAAGGAAACAAGAGATATTGTTTATGTCTGCTCCTTATGTTTGCCAATATCAAGTTTAGTTGCAATAGTCGAGTCTCTCTACAAGTCTTCACCAACAATCTCCCTTTCTGGTGATAGTTCACACCCATGCTCAAACTTACTCCAACTACTCACCTCTCCCGTCTACACTTTTCTCAATCCTTGGTTCTCTTGACATTCAACTTATTGTTTTTAGTGCGCACAGGGCATTTCCAACATGGACATGTAGGGGCGGCAAGGTTTGATTCACTTTTGACCACCAACTTAGTTTAAGGCTCATAGCCCTTAGCCAATTCAATTCACCAACTAAAGGTCAAAAACCCCCCAACTGAGGCTATGCACTGTCCAAGGTCCTATTTATCATTTGGTTTACTATTTTAAAATGTCCACACAAAGTCTCATGAGCCCCAAACTCCTCCTTGAAATTGGGTTCTAAAAAGTGTGTGTTATGCAGTCAAAGGGCTACTAGCCCATGGAGGGGTAATTGACACCTTTTTACTCACCCTCACCAACGATGGGCTCCTCCCCCAACAAAATCAATTTGGATGGTTTTTTAGAGGTATTTACTGATGGATTTTCATGGTTTAGGCCTCTTCTATTGAAAAATGAGGATTGTCCACTATTTGTGGCACTTTTGTTGGGTTTGGTAGGGTTTAGAACCAATCACATTGGGAAGTCATTGCATCTTCACTAATCAAGCCTCCAAACTGGCTTAGAACTTCTGCCACACCAAATTGAAGCCTTCCCCTACTACTGCCCTACAAAAATAATGCCAAACACTTGGCACACCTCTGAGAAAGGAAGTGGAATACCACTATCACTGTCAAGATGTTGCCTTTTACCAGTCAGCTGTTGCCACCTCTTTGGACCTGCATAATGAAGAGTTTGAAGAGAAAATATACCTCAAAGAGGTCTGCAAGATACTAAAGAAGTTTCCTATTACATATCCTTCTCAGTTACAAGGCTTGGATGATGCTTTTGAAGCATTCCATGAGCAATTTGACAAACACAATTCACAAAAACAATGAACTCACTGTTTTGTTTACAAAATGAGAATGTTTGATAAGGAAAAGATACTCTAACAAACCAAGGTGATATTCAACACCCTTGGCCATATGTCTAGACCTCTGCCTCATACATAATTTGTTCACTCCAAATTACTTTTGGGTGCAAATCTTGAGTTTTTGAACATGCTACTAGCCGAGTAATCAATACTTGCCTAGTATTCACTCAAGTCCTCCTTCCAATTAAAATTTTGGTATAAAGTAAAGCATATGTACATTATATACATGAGTGCCAACTTGACTAAATCCATTTTGTGGGATCCCAAACCTGGATTAGTCAAGTGGTGGCATTTTGGAACCTCAAACCCTTGACAGGGCAATGAGCACACAGAAGCAAAATAATTTTGTACAAACAAAATTCCAAAAGAAGCTAGTACTACAATCACTTGGAGAGAATTGTACAACTACTATTTACACTTTCCAAAGGTACAATATGGACTAGAAAAGCTACAGTATGGACTATTACTCCAAAGAAGCAAAAAACAATGAATAAAGCCAAAATTTCATGATTTTTATTAGGAATCTCTTTCTCATACAAGAACCAACCTTCTTCAAGGAAAAGAGAGGTATTTTTATAGTCAAACAAGTTATTTATCAGTCCCAGTACAAACATGAGGCTTCCACAACTTCATTTTGCAAGAAAAGTAAAAAAATGTCTAGACACCTTAGACATGCTTAAAAACACTTATCAAACATGTTTCAATGCTTTGGAAAGCATTAGAAGACCTTTTTGGCAATTTTCCACATTTTTGCCAAAAATTGTCAACTCAAAGCCTGAAAGGCAAAACTTGACCTCTTGAGCCCAAAAAGATCAAGACCACTAAAAAAGACACACAACCTAAAAAAACATTATAAACTTGACACAAAACATTACAAACATGAAAGCATTAAAAACTCAAAAAGGAAAGTTTTGCTCAACAAGGTGCTCCTGGACCATACTATGGCCTTTTGAGCACTTACCTATAAACATTCCTATCATAGTGGATACAGATGCTCTTATAGAGTGGATTGAAGGTCTAGAAAACCATTTTGAATGTGATGGATTAACTGAAGCACAAAAGGTTAAGGTAGCAAAATAAAGGTTGAGAGGGGCAACCTTAACGTGGTGGAAGTTCATCCAAGAGGAAAGGGTGAAAGAAGGTAAGCAACCAATAGCCACTTGGAAAGCAATGGTAGCCAAAATAAAAGAAACCTACGTTCCTGAAGACTATGAAATACATCTTCACAAGAAAAGACAAAATTTGAGACAAAAAGACCTAGATGTCAGTAGCTACACTGAGGAGTTTCAAAAATTGTGCATGAGATCCAGAGTAGTAGAGGATGAGAGTATAAAAGTGGCAAGGTACTTGAATGGGTTAAGATGGAACATCTAGGAAAAGATGAGCTTGTTATACCCACAAACATTACACAAGTGTTATCAACTAGCACTTAAGGTGGAAGAGAAAGGTAGGAGAAAGCAAGAACAAAATAATAGAGGAAGAGGTAGGGGAAGAGATGGTAGAGGCCATAGAGGCTATTTTGGGGGAAGGAGCATAGATCAACAATCCCAAGGAGAGTCTAAACTTCTAGAGAAAAGTGGGGATTCTCAGAGCAAACCCAACTATAGGGGTAGGGGGTCAAGCAACCCGAGTAGGGGTAGATCTAATGGACCAGGGAGAGGGTCCTACTTCTCAAACATGAAGTGCTATAACTGTCAAAAGTTGGGCCACCCTACCTATAGATGCCCAGAGAAGCCTAGTTCATCCTATGGTGGTGAGAAGAGGGTAAACTATGTTCAGGAAGATGGAGGTAATACAAGAACTTCAGCATTGAATCACCTAGCTTCAGATGATGGTGAGAGTTTAATGATCAAGAGAGTGTTAATGAAGAAGCCACACAGTACATAGGTCTCACAAAGAAGAGTATTGTTCAAGATTAAATGTAAAATCATGGGAAATGTGTGTAAGGTGATCACAGATTCAGGGTCCATAGATAACATCATATCAGAGGAAGCAGTAAGTAAATTGAAACTACCTAGGATACAACACAAGGAGCCATACAAGGTCACATGGTTAAATAAGGGACAACATGTGTTAGTAAATGAGAAAGCCTAGGTAGATTTCCACATAGGTGGATATATAGATAGGATCCTATGTGACATCCTTCCTATGGATGCTTGCCACCTACTGTTGGGTAGACCATGGCAGTTTGACCAAAAAGCATACCATGATGGGGAAAGAAACTCCTACTCATTTCAGAAAGATGGAGTAACCTATCAGATTCAATCCCTCAATGAAGAAGGAGAGAGAAGCAATAAAGTGCCTAACATCTTGTTAGTAAATGAGAAAGAATTCATAAAAACACTAGAAGAAGGTGAAGGAGTGGGATTTGCACTCATAGTGAACCCAAGGAAGAAAAGGTAGAAAAGAAAGTTGAGATACCATATGAGGTGTAGCAAATCCTTGATAACTTCAAAGCAATAATCAGTGATGGTACACCTACAGCTTTACCACCTCCTAGAGCCATTAGCCATCAAATTGATTTCATACCTGGAGCCTCTTTACCAAATAAGGCAGCCTACAAGATGACCCCTGAACAAAATGAAGAGGTAGCAAGACAAATACAAGAACTCTTAGACCAAGGGCTGATTAGGAAAAGCATTAGTCCTTGTGCAGTACCTACAGTGTTGGCACCTAAGAAGGGTGGAACATGGAGACTTTGTATAGATTCTAGAGCCATAAACAAGATCACCATCAGATACAGATTTCCCATACCCAAGATAGAGGATTTAATGGATTGTTTGGGGGGTGCACAGTATTTTAGTAAGATTGACTTGAAGAGTGGTTACCATCAGATAAGAATCAAAGAGGGGGATGAATGGAAGACAACTTTCAAAACAAATGAGGGTCTCTATGAGTGGCTTGTCATGCCTTTTGGACTCTCTAATGCTCCCAGCACATTCATAAGACTCATGAATTAAGTTTTACATGATTTCATTGGCAAATTTGTTGTTGTGTATTTAGATGATATTCTTATTTTCAATAAAACTAAGGAAGAGCATATGAAGCATTTAGCTATTGTTTTGAGACAATTATATGATGAATAGCTAACCATTAATCTTGAAAAGTGTGATTTCTTGAAGCAAGAATTGGTCTATCTTGATTTTGTTGTATTAGGAGGCAATCTGAAAATGGATCAATCTAAAGTTGCAGCAATAGCCAGTTGGCCAACTCCTAGGACAACCAGTGATGTCAGAAGCTTCCATGGTTTGGCACAATTTTATAGAAAGTTCATCGGGGGATTCGGTGAGATTTGTGCTCTAATGTTAGACACCGTCAAAGGGGGTCTAAAGGTAAAATTTCAGTGGACAAGTGCAGCCAATAAGGGGTTTGAATTACTGAAAACTAAAGTAGCTACTCAACTAGTTCTCATTTTACCTAGTTTTGATAAGCTTTTTACTATTGAATGTGATGCTAGTAGTATTGTTGTAGGAGCTATTTTAAGTCAGGAAAATAGACCAGTTGCATTCTTTAGTGAGGAGTTGAATGATGCAAAGAAAAAGTACTATTCCTATGATTTAAAACTCTATGCATTAGTATAGGCACTTAGGAAATGGAGACACTATCTTCTTCCTAAATAGTTTGTTGTATACACATATAATCAGGCACTAAGTTTCTTCAACTCATAGGATAAACTTAATCATAGGCATGTTAAATGGGTAGAATACTTGCAAGCTTACACTTTTACTCTTAAGCATAAGAAGGGTTAGTTGAATAAAGTAGCAGATGCTTTGAGTAGAAGGTTGTTAACTATTCATGAGATTCAAGTTTAGAGCATTGGTGTTGATAGTTTTAAGGAGATGTATCCTACTAATGATGATTTTGATGAAGCTTATAAATTTTGTCAAGATTTTGAGAATAATTTCCATGGTGCATATGCTGATTTCACTTTGCAGGATGGTTTGTTATTCAAGGGTGGATAGTTGTGTGTTCCAAAAGGTTCTATGAGGGAGAACCTCATTCAGGAGAAGCACAATGGGTGCTTAAGTGGACATTTTGGTCTCAACAAGAGCTTAGAGCTGGTTCAAAGGTTCTATTATTGGCCTAAGATGCAGAGAGACATCAGGAGGTATGTTGAGTAGTGTTTGGTATGTCAAAAGGCCAAAGGTAATTCCTCCAATGCTGGTTTATATTAGCCTCTTCCCATTCCACATAGGCCTTGGGATTACATTAGTATGGATTTTGTGGTAGGATTACCTAGAACTCAAGCAAGATTTGATAGCATCTTTGTGGTAGTTGATAGATTTAGCAAAATGGCTCATTTTATTCCTTGTAAGACAACACATGATGCAAGTCATATTGCTTACTTATTTTTCAAAGAAGTTGTTAGAATTCATGGTTTGCCTACTATCATTGTTTTAGATAGGGATGTTAAGTTTCTTGGTCATTTCTGGAAAACTTTGTGGAAGAGATTGGGTACTAATCTCTCTTTTGGTTCAGCTTATCATCCACAAACTGATGGCCAAACCAAAGTTGTCAATAGGTCTCTTGGAAACATGCTTAGGTGTTTGACAAAGGAATATGGACAGAGTTGGGATCAGCTCATTCATCAAGCAGAATATGCCTACAATGATAGTGTCAATCGGTCTATAGGTAAAATCCCTTTTGAAGTTGTTTATGGTATGCATCCAAGGGGTATAATGGAGTTGAGGGATATCACTAACTTGCAGCCTAAGAGTGGAATAGAAGATGACATGGCTCAATCCATGAAGGAGGTTCATGAGCAAGTGAGAAAAGCTCTCCAAGAAACCTCCCTAAAAAGTCAAAGCAAGAGTGGATGCTACAAAGAGAGATGTTCAATTTTCCATAGATGATTATGTGATGGATCATTTGAACAAGGAAAGGCTAAAAAAGGGAGTTCCAAGAAAACTTTAGATGAGGAGAATAGGCCCTTACAAAACCTTGGCTAAGTATGGGTCTAATGCTTACAAAGTTGATTTGCCTACTAATGTTTCTTTGTCTCCCATTTTTAATGTTGCAAATTTGATTGCTTTCAAAGGGAAGCCACCTGAGGAGATTCAAATAGTTTTAGATGTTGCACAATCCCTTTCTGATCTATCTCTCCCTTCTCTTTCTATTCCCCAAGCAGAATAGGTTCTTGACTCCAGGATTCTCAAGAAGACAAGGAATCACACATACATGGAGCATCTAATCAAATGGGAGGATAAGCCTATCTCAGAGGCCACATGGATACCTAAATCTGACTTTCAGAACTTTGACATCTCTTCTTCTTTGCTGCCTCAAGGAGTCACATGACTTCTTTGTTATTGGGGGACTATGGTGCAGGAGCACCTAGTTGAGCAAAACTCTCCTTTTTGAGTTTTTAATGCTTTCATGTTTGTAATGTTTTGTGTCAAGTTTATAATGTTGTTTAATGTTTTTGTGTGTCTTGTTTAGTGGTCTTGATCTTTTTGGGCTCAAGAGATCAAGTTTTGCCTTTCAGGCTTTGAGTTGACATTTTTGGCAAAAATGTGCAAAATTGCCAAACAGGTCTTCTAATGCTTTCTAAAGCATTGAAACATGTTTGATAAGTGTTTTTAAGCATGTCTAAGATGTCTAGACAATTTGATAAGGTTATATTGTCAAAAATATCTTTTGGAGCAAGAAATGTTGTCATTTGGGCTTGTAAAAGTTGTCATTTTTTACTTTTCTTGCAAAATGAAGTTGTGAAAGCCTCATGTCCATACTAGGATTGATAACTAACTTGTTGTAATATAAACATACCTCTATTTTCCTTGAATAAGATTGGTGATTGTATGAGCAAGAGATTCCTAATAAAAATCATGAAATTTTTGCTTTATTCACTATTTTTTGCTTCTTTGGAGTAACAGTCCGTACTGTAGCTTTGCTAGTCCATATTGTACCTTCGAAAAGTGTACATAGTAGTTGTAAAATTCTCTCCAAGTGATTGTAGTACTGGTCTCCTTTGGCATTTTGTTTGTACAAAATTATTTTGCTTTTGTGTGCTCACTGCCCTATCAAGGGTTTGAGGTTCCAAAATGCCACCACTTGACTAATCTAGGTCTGGGATCCCACAAAATGGATTTAGTAAAGCTGGAAATCATTTATATAATATACATATTCTTTAGTTTATGCCAAAATTGCGTTTGGAAGGAGGACTTGAGTGAATACTAGGCAAGTATTGATTACTCGGCTACTAGCATGTTCAAAAACTCAAGATTTGCACCCAAAAGTAATTTGGAGTGAACAAATGTATGAGGCAGAAGTTTGAACTTATGTCCAAGGGTGTTGAAGATCACCTTGGTTTGTTGGAGTAGCTTGTCCTTATCAAACATTCTCATTTTGTAAACAAAACAGTGAGTTCACTGTTTTTGTGAATTGTGTTTGTCAAATTGCTCATGGAATGCTTCAAAAGCATCAGCCAAGCCTTGTAAATGAGAAGGTTGTGTAATAAGAAACTTCTTTAGTATCTTTCAGACCTCTTTGAGTTATATTTTCTCTTCAAACTCTTCATTATGCAAGTCCAAAGAGGTGGCAGCAACTGACTGGTAAAAGGCAGCATCTTGATAGTGATAGTGGTATTCCACTTCCTTTCTCAGAGGTGTACCAAGTGTTTGGCATTATGTTTGCAGGGCAGTAGCAATGGAAGGCTTCAATTTGGTGTGGCATAAGTTCTAAGCTAGTTTGGAGGCTTGATTAGTGAAGATGCAATGACTTTCCAATGTGATTGGTTATAAACCCTACCAAACCCTACAAAAGTGCCACAAATAGTGCACAGTCCTCATTTTTCAATAGCAGAGGCCTAAACCATGAAAATCCATCAGCAAATACCACTAAAACACCATCCAAATTGAGTTTTTTGGAGGAGGAGCCCATCGTTGGGCAGGGTGAGTAAAAAGGTGTCAATTACCCCTCCACGGGCTAGTAGCCCTTTGACTGCATAACACACACTTTTTAGAACCCAATTTCAAGGAGGAGTTTGGGGCTCATGAGACTTTGTGTGGACATTTTAAAATAGTGAACCAAATGACAAATAGGACCTTGGACAATGCATAGCCTTAGTTGGGGTTTTTTGACCTTTAGTTGGTGAATTGAATAGGCTAAGGGCTATGAGCCTTAAACTAAGTTGGTGGTCAAAAGTGAATAAAACCTTGATGCCCCTACATGTCCATGTTGGAAATTCCCTATGCACACTAAAAAAATAATTTGAATGTCAAGAGAACCAGGGATTGAGAAAAGTGTAGATGGGAGAGGTGAGTAGTTGGAGTAAGTTTGAGCATGGGTGTGAGCTATCACCAGAAAGGGAGATTGTTGGTGAAGACTCGTACAGAGACTTGACTATTGCAACTAAAATTGATATTGGCAAACATAAGGAGGAGACATAAACAATACTTCTTGTTTCCTTTTGTGGCCTTTTGACTCAAATTGGCCTTTTGAGAACTTACCTAGCAATCTCCCTATCAAAAAGGTTTCAATTTAGTTTACTATTGTATTTAGGGTTCAATTTGGTATAGTTTTAGGGTTAGGGTTATTGTTAAGGTTCACTTTATTTTAGTGTTAGGGATAATTTTTAGTTTGGTTGAGTATTATGGTTAGGGTTCAATTTCGTTTGAGTAATTTATGAAGATAGATCACAATGACAATCACTCTAAAAATTCATCTAAGATGAGAGTAGATTTTTGTAAGAAAAATATTGTAAACCTTAGAGTAGATATGCTTGATTTATTCCAATTATTTTTGTTTTTTTTTGGAAAAGCGGGTAAGAAATTTATTGAAATTCAAAAAGCAACATTACATGAGAACAAAAGGGCCAAGGCCCTAGAGAGCAAATATAAAGAAAAGAAAAAATCAACCAGTACTACAACCATTCCTATCATCAACAAGAATCCCTTCCAACTCCTTTCAAAGTTATAGGGGAAAAAACTCCCAATCCTTCAAATGTCCACTATCTAAATGATTAGATGGGTCAGTGCACAAAGATGGTGTGCAGAAAAGTGGACACACACCTAAAAAACCTCGAAAAAATAGGCACTGTGATTGCAGTACTTAAAATTCAAATCACCTCGTATGCGCTAAGGTTCGATGTCCCCAAGCCTAAAGAGACAAAAGTGCGTACGAGGTTGCTTTAGAAAAATGACCACATACGCAATTCTTTAAGACTTAGAACCCCGTACGTGGTACCTGTCAATAAATTATTTTTTTTGGCTGACTGTGTCTTATTTTTCACATGACCGCGAGTTAATAATTTGGGTTTGTTCTCGTTAAACCGTTCATGGGCTCCCTCATTTCTCACCCAAATGCCATGGATCAAGGTTGATTTTGCTTGATTTTTGTTTTTCTTTTGCATTTGTTCAATTTTTTTTACATTTTGAATTTCAATTCATTTATTTTGATTAGGTTTTTTTATTTTTTGTTAAACAAACCAAATTCTAAAAATCCACAACAACAACAACAAGATGCACCTCCAAAAAACCCTAAACAAAACCCACAAAATACACCTCCAACTCCTTTTGACCGTACACCTGATACACAAAAGCAATTGCTTAATCAATTAGGGCAATACATAGCTAAAAAAAATTGACTGATTAATAATTTGAAAACATCTGAGCTTGAGCATCATAAATCCCTCACCACTAGCCTAGAAACATTAGCTAGTGGTGCCACTGTAGTTTCCACTCAAATTACAAAATGGGGAAACTATAGGGATAGGTGTTGTCAATATTATGCTAGTGGGTTATCATATGAGGAAGTGAAAAACAAAAATGTTAGTAAACAACAAATATGGGCCCTTTTTGTTGATCCTTGTACTGGTGAGTCATTACCTCTTAATGCAAAGAGGTTTCCCATGCATTGGTGTACCAATGTGCAGATGAAGAATCTATTTTGGCAGAGTTGGTGGATGGTCTTTGACGAACCACCTTGTAATAATTTTAAGGTGTCATTGTAATTTTTTAGGAAAGTATACTATGAGTTTGTCCTCAATGTGTTGCCTAATTATTTTGACATGAGAGAGTTCCATGGTAGAGGTGTCAGCTCTTCCCAAGATAGACCTGGAGCTCGTAGGCGAGTAGCCCAGGAGAGTCGTCACCCCCTGGCACCCAAACCCAAGGTGCATTTGAATGTCCCAATAGAACTGAACGAGTCGATGGAGCTACAGAGTTTTCAGGTGGCCACAATATTGACTAATGTGATCATCCAGCATGGGACACGGTTAGCACACCCTCTTGTACAAGATGATGAGCTATTAGTTCTTGTAGATGGTTCTAGTGATCCCATTCGGCGTGTGTTTACCACTTGCTCAGGGATATGCACAGAGACGGATGACGAGGCCACTACAGATGGATCCACATCCCATTTGTGCATGATTTGTGGGAGTAGATGTTAGACCCGCATGACTGAGGATGTGGCACTGATGCATGAGTTGATCGACATGTTGTTTGGCAGTCATCCATAGACATGGGTGTGTTTCTTTGAATTAATAGCATTTTATTTATCAGTCACTTAAAATTTGTAATTTTAAATGAATTTTCATTTATAGATCAATTTAAACTGATACAAATAATATGTATTTCAGGATGCAGCAACAGTATCTGATATTTCTCTCGCAGTTACTGCAGCAATAAATTTGACGTCTGAGGTATAAAATTTATAACATGTTAAAATAGAATCATACACTTTGAATTCAAAAAAATTACAAGATATGCTAAATCTATTTAATGCTTGACATTTTTTTGTTTTTAGGCGTTGTCAGGGGACCAAATGTCCCAGATTGATGATGTCACGCTCTCAGCGATTGATTTTGGCCTACAAGGCTATATGACATCATATTTTTTACACCTTATTTTATGTATTCTTTTGATGTAATATACAAGTCATTTCATTTTAGATTTGTTAAATTATGTGTAATATTATATGTACTAATATCTCATGTTAATTTTGTTTTTTTAGGGTACCCCCTTCATGTCTAGGTCTCATCCTTAGCAAAAGAAATACTCAAGGATGCCAAAACATGGGAAGAAGGTAATTGAACACATTTTTAGTTTTACAATTGTTTGGAAAGGTTGAAATTATCTTAGTTGGGATTTGTAGATTGATTAGAGTTTTTTATCTTTTTAATATGTATAGTGACCATTGAGCTATGTAGATATGTTGAATGCACCCGATATGCCCGAGGATTGATAGAGGGTGAAGGTATGTATCTCTACTTTATTTTCTTGATTTTATGATTATACGCACGTGTACATATGAACTTGTGATAGATTATAATCTTATCATTTAATCATATAGGAAATATCCATAGCTACTTCATCAATGGCGAGCACTCCTCTGTGTAGTGGAGAAGCATCTCAGACTTTGGTACACTTTTGTTTGATATGTTACATTAATTGTTTTTAACCTACAATACTTATCATTATATTAATTGCATTTAATCTTTGATCATTTTTTGTATAGGTAATAGTGACAGTTGCTCCATCAATGGTGAGCCCTCCTCAGTCTATTGGAGAAGCATCTCAGGCTCTGATACACTTTTGTTCTCTATATTATAGATTTTTAGTGGTTTTGATGTATATATGTTAGTACATTGTATTAATTGTGTTTAATCGACAATAGCCCCTTTCGCAATTCATCCATAACTTGGAGCCTTTGAAGAAGGTATTCAAGAGAACTCTTAAGGTTGACAAGGAGAAGATAGAGAAGACAGTAGATCCTAGATCAGAAAATGAGGTAATATACATTTCCATTGCAAAGAAGTTATAGTTAAATGCATAGTTATGTTGAGAATTCTGAACTATTTTCTACAATAGGATTCTAACTTGGCTTTTGAATTGTGGTTTTGTATCCATCTATAGAGTCGCATACTGCATCGAAGAGGATCAATTTTGATGATCCACCACAAGTATAGGATCATATAGTGTTAGTTGTGGTCATTGAATGACCATTACATGTAGATATATTCTACATTTTTATTGTATATCGATTTGGACATGGCATATGCCACATTTTTGTAATACTTGTATTGACTTGGCATACATGTCTATTTTTTTATAAATAAATATTGATATTTGATCCAATAAATGTGTATTAAGTTCATTAATGTGTATTCGTTGTATTTGGTGGCTGCCCTTTTATAAATTTAAATGAATATTTGCCTATGTAATCAGCAATATGAATATAAACAACAAAAATCTATGATATATAGAACATTGCAATCGTGGAATATGATTTGATAAAATTTCTAAAATGATGAATTAACCCTACAAAACTCCTTTTATTGAGTTCATTATTGTGTATTCGTTGTATTTGGTGGCTTTCCTTTTATAAAGTTAAATGAATATTTGCCTATGTAATCAACAATATGAATATAAACAACAAAAATCTATGATATAAAATATTGCAATCGTGGAATATGATTTGATAAACTTTCTAAAATGTTGAATTAACCCTACAAAACTCTTTGTTTCAATAAAAATGAATTTCAATGGTAATGGTCAAATTTGATCCATGGTAATGATCAATTGATGCTTTTGATTCCTTTCATTTATATTTGTCAATGTGTGTGGTGCGAGAGCACTCTCATGCTCACAATGGTCAAATTTTGGTTCTCATCTTGTTTTACCATTGTTTTTATCTAAATAAGGTAATTTGGGACCATTAATGATCATTTGAAGCCATTTGTGAAAGTTTGGGGTCATTTGGATAAAAGATGTAAAATTTGTTCAATTGTTGTCAAAGTTGTTCAGTTGTTGTCAAAGTTGTCAAAGTTGTCAAATTTTGGGCTCATTTGGATAAAAGATATAAAAGTTTCTCAGTTGTTGCCAAAGTTGTCAAAGTTGTCAAATTTTGGGCTTATTTGGATAAAAGATATAAAAGTTGCTCACTTGTTGTCAAAGTTGCTTAGTTATTGTCAAAGTTGTCAAAGTTGTCATAGTTGTCATAGTTGTCAAAGTTGTCAAAGTTGTCAGAGTTGTCAAAGTTGTCAAAGTTGCAAGATAGGCTAGAATTGATTTCATTCATCGTGTGCACAAACCAACATCATGAGAATGTTTGGGTGGGTAGGTTTATGCTAGGAATGCTCCTATCATTCCTCCCAAGCACCAGAACGTTGAGAGTCATACCCTATCAGTGCGATCTCTCAAGTGTCTTGAGTATTCCAAAAAAATGTCAAACTTTGATGGACTATTTCTTCCAATATAGGATGCATATGTTCAATTTGTTTGAACATGTAGGGTCACGTGAGTCTCTTCTACAATTGCCTATCTATGTTTCTGATGACTCGAAGCCATTTTCAATTGGTAGCATTTTTTTGCCTGCTGTAAAAACCATCAGCTGCATGCAATGCAAAGTTGCAAGATAGGCTAGAATTGATTTCGTTCATCATGTGCACAAACCAACATCATGAGTACATCTGAGTGTGCAGGTTTATGCTAGGCATCCTCTTGTTGTGCCTCCCAAAGTACTGGAACGTCGAGAGCCATACCCTACTGGCGCAATCTCTCAAGTGCCATGAGTCCAAAAAATTGTCAAACTTTGACGAACTGTTTCTCCCAATCCAGGACACATATGTTTGATCCATTTGAACTTGTAGGATCATGTGAGGCTCTTCTACAATACCCTATCTTTGTTTCAAACGGCTCAGAGCCATTTTCAATTAGTAGCATTTTTTCACCTACTGCAAAAACTGTCAGTTACATGCAATGCAAAGTTGCAAGACAGGCTAGAATTGATTTTGTCAGTCATGTGCACAAAATCCAATTAAATTTGAAAATTAGGGTTTTATGACCTAACCACTTAATTTTGAAGTTTGAATTTTGGGAAAAAGGAGGGAAATTGAAATTTTGAATTGTAGGAATAAAAACAAGTCTGAGAACAATCAGAAATCTGAAAATTAAATGGAAATCCAATTTTTGCACAAGTTTAAGACGATTTTTGAAAATTAAGGTTTTAACAAGTAACCGCTTAATTTTGTAAATTTGATTTGCAAATTGAACAAGACAATGAAGAAATTTAATTTGACAAACAAAACAATTTTCAGATCTAAGAAACCACAAACAATTTTTACAAACCACAAGTTCAATTTTAATTTAAAAAACTAGGTTTTTTAATGATTTAACCACTAAGTTTGCAGAAATTTGAAACTTGCAAACGAAAAATATACAATTTTGTTCAAAGGAAAGCATGCAAGAGATTGGGTTCACCAAAATGCAATGGTGAGTGAAAAATGTCTGACTGAAAGATCAAGAGGAAAGCTACCCTTTCCCTCTAAGGAGAGATGTGAGTTTTACTTCGAATTTCCCTTCAAACACTTTTCACGCATTACATTGGAAGGGGGGGATTTACTAGATTCAACCCCCAAAGAAGAAGATAGAATTATGAATGAAATGGGAATGATAAGTTAATTCCCTCTTCTATTTGGAATGGAAAAGAATTGATTGAACTATGTATAGAGACTAAGTGCAAAAGTGACAAAGAACTGATTATAACTTGAGGGAGAGAGAGAGAGGGAGAGTGAGGGAGAGGGGGAGAGAAGGAGATAGAGAGAGGGAGAGAGAGGGAGGGAGGGAGACGGAGGGAGGGAGGAAAAGGGAGAGAAAGGGTGGAAAAGGGAGAGAGAGAGAGAGGGGGGGGGCAAGAGAGAGAGAGAGGATGGAAAAGGGGGAGAGAGAGAGAGAGAGAGAGAGAGAGAGAGAGAGAGAGAGAGATGATGGAAAAGGAAGAGTGAGGGAGAGGGATAGTGAGAGAGAGGATGGAAAAGGGAGAGAGGGAGAGAGAGAGAGGATGGAAAAGGGGAGAGAGAGAGAGAGAGAGAGAGAGAGAGAGAGACTAAAGTTTAATTATCATTAATAAAATATCTATACACACATCTTTTAAAGACCTCTTGTTTATTCTACATGACTGCAAAATGTGAGAATATTTATTTGATGTGACTGCAAAAATGTGAGAATATTTATTTGAGACCATTAGCTAGACCGTCAGCTTGGAAACAACTTCGTCGTGTGGGTCTTAGTATTCTGAGAATTGCAAGGGAACAAATTGGAAAGGAAAAATGTGCATTACTAAATATTGCCCAAAGCCCAACAACAAGAGGAGTGTGGTTGAGGGATGATGCGCAATGGGTTTTGTACACTAATTCAAATGCTAAGAACACTAGGAAAGCATAGCCTCTGTTGCTCAAACTGTGGACCTTGAGATTATTAGGTCTACTATTCATCCAAATGGTGACCACTGCATGGCAGACCTAATTGTAATACAACAATATCAAGTAAGGGAGATAAAGGGGGTAGGGGGAGGGAAAGAGTGGGGAGGGAGAGGGGGAGAGGGAGAGAGAGAGAGAGAGAGGGGGGGGGGATGGAGAGGGGGAGAGAGGGAAAGAGACGGAGAGGGAGGGAGAGAGAATGGAAAAGGGAGAGAGAGGGTGGAAAAGGGAGGGAGGGAGAGAGAATGGAAGAGAGAGAGAGAGAGGGGATGGAAAAAATATGTATTACCAAATATTTCCCAAAGCCCAACAATAGGAGGAGTGTGGTTGAGGGATGATGCACAATGGGTTTTGTACACTGATTAAAATGCTAAGAATATGAAGGAAAGCATAGCCTCTGCTGCTCAAACTATGGACCTTGGGATTATTAGGTCTATTGTTCATCCAAATGGTGACCACTACATGGAAGACCTAATTGTAATACAAAAATATAAAGTAAGGGAGATAACAGGGGTAGGGAGAGAGAAAAGAGTGGGGAGGGAGAGAAGAAGAGAGAGAGGGATGGGGTATGGAGGAAGGGAGAGAGGGGAGCATGTAGGTTTGTTGTTCTTTTAAGCAGTATTGGTACTTCCTTTTATATTATAATAATGGTTCATCTTGCCACCTTAGGATACCGTATGACCCCTTAGGATGTCATATACTCCTAAAGGGTCATGTGGTGTTATGTGGGGTCATATAGTGTCCTATGACCCCTTAGGACACCATATATCCCCTGAGGTGTTGTTATGGGTCATGTAATGTGTCCTTAGGGGTCATATTGTATCCTACCACCCTTTAAGACACCATATGACCCCTTAAGACACCGTATGGTGTCGTTATGGGTCGTATGGTGTTCTAAGGGGTTATATGGTGTCCTGTGACCCCTTAGGACACCGTATGACCCCTTAGGTGTTGAATTTTGTAAGAAGTATTGGCATTGTTTTTTATATTGTAATAATGGTTCATCTTTCCACCTTGGGACACCGTATGACCCCTTAGGACATCATATTCTCATAAAGGGTCATGTTGTGTTATGTGGGGTCCAGAGGGAGAGAGAGAGAGAGAGAGAGAGAGAGGGGGGGGGGGAGGAAGGGAGGAAGGGAGGAAGGGAAGGAGGGAGAGAGGGAAAGAAAAGGGAGGGAGAGGGATGGAGAAGAGGAATACATGTCACATGATGTCATTAGGAGTCACATGGGGTCCTAATTGAGCCACACGTGTTACAACACCATATGACCCCTTAAGACACCATTTGACCCCTTGAGATATCATACATGGTCCGAAGAGGTCATTACGTGTTATGTGGGGTCCTGAGAGAGTGAGAGAGAGAGAGAGGATTACAATACAATACAATAAGATATCGAAAGACAATATATATCAATATATGTACATACACATATACATATAATATACATAAAATATCAAAAGGCAATACACATATGTGTGTATATATACATAATATATTATATATTATTATATAATATATAATATATTATATATATTATATACATATATACATGAAATATCATATTTTACATATTATACATATACATATATGTATGCACACACCCACATTTTAAACATAGGCAGAAGCGCGTACGCATTGTTTTAGCTTTAATACCTCATACCCGTTGCTTATTGTAAAGACACCCCCGTACGTGGTTTTGTTTTAAAAATAACCCGTACGCATTGCTTATTGTAAAGACACCCCCGTACGTGGTTTTGTTTTTAAAATACCCCATACGCGCTGGTTATAGTATAGGGAGCCCATACGCGCTTTTGATTGTTTAGGCTTGTGAATAGGCATGGATGACAAAGATGCGGGATGGAAGTTTCATTTCCCTCCATTTCCCTCCTCTTTGACGTGTTTTGTTTTATCAACTTGGTTTCTCGATTTTTTTATCATCAGGTTTACACTTCATCAAGTGGGTATTTCTAAAATTGCTACCATATTTTCACCCATCTTCTGAGCTTTCTAACCAAATAGTTTTTTTAAAATTTGAACAACAATAACATATTATTATTGAATTTGTTTTACCAGTGTCTCCATAGTTCTCAAAGACATACGTGTATCATTTTTTTAATAACTTTTGATCTACTTATCCAAATTTTAAAAACTTTATATATTATTGTAGTGCACTTGATTATTTACAATTTTAAAAAAAAGTATCTTCGATTGTTTTGGTGCAAGTTATGCTTCATGCACACATAGGTACCTGATTTTCAGGATGTGCTCGATTGGAAAAATTATTAAAAAAAATACTGAACAAAAAATTATAGAAAAATACACAACTTCTAGTGCTCACTCTTAACTATCTTTCTGCCAAAGGATTTGTCAAAATACTAAATCTAACTATGACTTTTTTGATGCGCACGTCAGACACTACGTTATGTTTTTTAAAAAAAAATTAGGGTCTGTTTTTTCGTGCACGAAGGATTTGACCCCCTTAATCTTATCCAATTTTGAAAAAGTTAAGTAGTTTGGAAACAAGATTCAAAGTACTATAATATTTGTTGTTTGATTATCTTCATATCTTGAGTGGATGACATTCAACTTATACCCCCCTTTTTGCACACCATCTTTGTGCACTTACCCAGATGTCCATTTTGCTAAGCAGTTAGTCGCCCTATTCCACTCCTTCAGAATATGAGGGTCACCATATCCATCAAAGAGCTAGCCTGCAAAATCTATTGCACCACCAAAGCCAACTGGCAAATGACCCCCTCTACCTTATGACTAATAAGTAAATCAATCAAAACTTGGGAATTAGACT
Source organism: Cryptomeria japonica (assembly GCF_030272615.1). Classification (NCBI taxonomy): domain Eukaryota; kingdom Viridiplantae; phylum Streptophyta; class Pinopsida; order Cupressales; family Cupressaceae; genus Cryptomeria; species Cryptomeria japonica. The sequence continues at coordinate 712,043,928 of NC_081408.1, read as the reverse complement.
CACAAATAATCCTACTCCATCCCATTACATGAGCCTTCTCAAAATCCCGCAGAATAGCCAATCCTTCCACGAGGTTAATAGTTTGCACCCCTTCATGCAAGGAAAAAAAGAAAATCACTGACCCCGAAAAATCCCTGCCAATCCCTCTTTTACCAACAGGGCTAGGACTACCTCAAGAAGAGGCATCTGTATTAATCTTTAACACACCTTCAGGAGGGCTCTGCCACCTCCCATCCCTTTGAATTTTTTGCTTCACCTGTCGCCCTCTCCTGACATATGTAGAAGCCATAAATAACCTATGAATCCCTAATCGCTCAACCACCCTTGCATCCCTTCTCTCCAAAGGAAAAAGCACCTCACACTTAGCTTCCACCATCTCCTAGAACATGCCTAGAACTCTCTGCCAAACTTATTGTAAAAGCCTCTTCTCTCTTCGGAAAATTCTTCGATTACACTCCAACCAAATCTGCCACAATAAGAAAATAGGCCCCACATACCAGACATCTTGTAGAAAAGAAGTTAAAGAGGGAGACTTACCCAACCTACTCCAAAATTCAGCCAAGGAGGAAGCATGAACACGAGAACTCTACAGAACATCCCACCAAAAATACCAAATTTGGAGAGTAAAAACACAGCTAAAGAACATATGATTAGAGTTCTCCTCATCCATCTCGCATAAGACGCAGATAGAAGGGCCCTAAAAGCCCCTCTTTTGAATATTATCCTAGGTCAAGTACCTATTCTTGGCCAACAACCAAGCAAAGCAACCACATTTTGGCCAGGAGAACTTGTTCCAAACCCTCTTCCACTACTGAACTTCCTCCTCGACCATCCTTTGAGATAATAACACCTGGTAGCCAGCAACAACCATATACGCACCCTTTGGAGTAGTGGACTAGGCAAGCACATATTCATCCCTAAGAGAGCAACACCACTTACTAGAGAGGATATTATGCAACATAGCACAATCCTCATATAGCCCAACATCCGGCCAAGAATCCAAAGCCTTCCAACTTGCAATCTCTAACTTCCCCCTAGAAGTGAAGGTTTTAAAATCACTAACCTAGGACCATCCCGCCTCCATAAACCTCTAGAAAAGATTCTGCATGTTAGGAAACTAAGAAATAATGGGGGGAAACCCATCCCAAGAGTCCAACCAGAATTGAACTGCATTCCCCCTTTTACAAATCCAAAATAAACTTTCCTTAATAAGCGCAACCCCTTTCTTTAGAGTACCTCAAATCACCGAACCTTTCCCCTCAAGGGGTTAACGAGGAGTATCACGTGGGGAGGTTCCCACCAGATACTTTTGAGATAGCAACCTAGCCCAAAACCTCTCTTTCTCAACACAACATCACCAATATAACTTCGCAGCCAACACCATGCCAACCAAAGTCATCCAACAGAGCCCAAGACCACCAAGTTTCTTCAAACTAAAAACCACCTCCCAACTAACCAAACTCCATTTGGAAGATTCCAAGGATCTAGCCCATAATAACTATCTAGTAATAACATCCAAATCCTTAACAAAACCCAGTGGGGTAACCTAGAGCATACACCTGTAGGCAGGCAATGTCTGCACCACAGACTTAATCAACTGAACATGCCCTGTCAAGGATAACCACCTATGCATCTAGTGATTAACTTTTGCATGAAATTTGTCCAAAATATTCTACCACACCTCCCTAGGCATCCTTCTAACTGCAATAGGAACACGAAGATAAGTCAAAGGGAGAGCACATATCTGAGCAAGCCTCTGCTGAATGACAACCAGAGTAGTGAAGAAGTAAATAGAAGAATTATCCTCATTAATCAATTGTTCTGAGGCAATCGGATAAACATCTAACACCCTCCGAATATTAGAAGCTTCTCTAATAGTAGTCATACCCATCAAGGTGGTGTCATCTACAAATTACAGATGCATCTATAGAGGAAAATCACCCCCCACTGCTATCCCTGGATAGAGCCTGACTCAACATTCATTTGAATCAGCCTTCCCAAACCTTCAGCAAGATGGATGAACAAACAAGGAGAGAGAGGATCCCCTTGTCGGAGTCCTCAAAACCCACCAAAAATCTTTGGATGCTCCCCATTAATTATCTCTGCAAAGGAAACTGAAGTAGCACAACTCATAACCCATTGAATCCATGCTTCCCCAAAACCATAAGCACTAAGCACCTTCCTCAGGAAGGACCACCTCACTCTGTCATAAACCTTAGCCATATCCAATTTAATGAACATAGCCTTTTCCCTGGAAGAGGCCATATAATGAAGTCTCCAATGCTATAATAATACCATCCAGAATCTGCCTTCCTACCACAAAACCACTCTACTCCTCAGAAATCATCTCCTTAAGCCCCTTCTCCAATCTATCTGTGATAAGCTTAGAGATTATTTTATAAATCACATTACACAGAGATATGGGACGGCACTAACTCAATCTATCAGCCCCCTCCAGCTTAGGAATAAGAGTAATAAAAGTAGAATTTAAAGCCCTGGGCATATGTTTATTCTTCTAAAACTCTTGCACAACTGACAAAAGATCCAACTTTATAATATCCCAAAATTCTTGAAAAAAAATCAATCGGGAAGCCATTGGGACTAGGGGCTTTCCCTTTCTTCATCTGGAAAATAGTCACTTCAAGTTCCTCAAGAGTGATGTCCTTCATCAGATTGTCATTCATTTCTCTAGAAACCAGAGAGGGAATACAAGAGAGAACATGTTCTTCCTATAGCGAACCCCCCTACGAGTCCTCCCTAAAGAGAGAGGAAAAATACTACACTGCCTCACCTGAGATCTCAGGAAAAGATGAGAGTTGCTCACCCCTATCGTTCATTAGCACTGGGATGGAATTTTCATGTCGTTTAGCTTTCACTGAATTGAAAAAGAATGCTATATTTTTATCCCCCTCCTGAAGCCACTCTATCTATTCCTTATGCTTCCAATACACTTCCTCCCTCATCTCACATTCCTCCAAAGCCTTCATGGCTCGTGCCTCCTCCTAAAGTAGCTCATTAGTCACCCCATTCTACCTTATCACCCTTGTAATACTGTCCAACTCTGCCTAAGTTGCTACCTTTGCATGCAAAATATTTCTGAAACACTTTCTATTCCATTGCTTGAGCTAAGACTTCACAAATTGAAGATGCCTAGCAAAGACGTACATAGATGTACCATAATCCGATCTACCCCTCCTCCACCAATAAGCCACATATTCATACAGAAAAGAATCACGAAGCCACATAAGATGGAACCTAAACGAGGGTCTGCGAGGCACCCGAGCAGATTTAATAACAAGTCTAATAGGCCAATGATCTGATCCTCTCTAGTCCAAGATTTCTTAACAAGAAGACCAACAATATCCCACACAATAACATGAGACCAGAAACCCATCCAATCTCTTCGCAATACAAGACTCCCTCATCTTGTGATTATTCTAGGTGAACTGACCATTACTGAGCTTGATATCAACTAAATTTAGAATATTAATATTATCGCGAAGAAGCATCATCGAGGGCTCCAGCCTCACATTATCCCCCCCCCCCACTTCTCAGTCAGCTCAGATATAGTATTGAAGTCCCCATCCAGAATCCATGGTTGAAAGGGTGCCATTATATGAACAAACCAAATATGGGACCATAATAGTTGCTTACCCCAAAATTCAATAGGCACATAAATATTAGAAAAAAGGATAGCCTCCCCCATCTCAAAACTAGAAGCAATCATGCACGTAGAATATTTAGACACGATCCAAACCATAGGACGTAACTTCCTCGGGTTCCAAAGGTAACCCACACCCCCAGAAGATCCAAATGCACTGACATTCCCCATTCCTCCATAATTTGGGTACTAAACCAAACATAGAATCCACAGTAAGCTTTTTCTCCAGAAGAAAAAGAACATCAGGACCTTGATCTCTAATCAAATCATGAACAACTTTCTATCTAGGGCCGTTGTTCAAGCCCCTTACATTACATGAAACAATCTATCATTTTTAGGGATTTGAAAAGTGTGAATTCAAAGTCTTTACTAACCCTAATTGCACTAAAGATTCACCCATTAATTTAATTTTCTCCAAATCCTTCTTCCTACCATGCTTAACTGCTTTCTTTGTCCCACCTTTCTTGAGGTCCTTTTGCATAAGGCCCAACTGAAAAGAAGGCTTATTGATTTTAGTTTCCTCCAAACTTACAGTACGTCCGAGGAGTGAAGAGTCCCCACCTCCTTTTGGGGCTTCAACGGGAGGAGCAGGCACATTTGTAGCCCCCACGTGTTGATCTGTATCCATGAGCAAAGTCCCATCTCTCTTCGGATCCAAAAAAAATTAGAAAAGAGGCCCTCTTGAATTGAGCCCACCATTACCCCTTGTTCCAGGTTCATCAAGCCTAGATTCACTTCCTGCTGGCTGAGATAATCCAAAATTTCAAACCTATTATAGGTATCCTTCTCCTGCCTTTCCCTAAATGTCCTCTTTTGACCCTGATTCTTGGTGCAAGCTTTGGTAAGAACAAAACCATCCACATCCACAGCCTCACCTTGAGAAATATTATTTCCCTTGTCCACCCCAATAGGGTTTCGAGGAGGTTGTGATGGTTGAGACTCTGAAGGCTTATCTCTTGGACATCAACGTTGTAGGTGACCATATTCATGGCAAAGCCAACAGTGGAAAGAAGAGTTTCATAGTCTAATTACTGCACCCAAGAGTAAGAACCTGCACACATATCTACAATATCTGGCAAGGGCTTTCTTAGATCAATTTCAACACAAATATGAGAAAAAATCATTACCTTTCTCCCTAGGGTTTGCGTCGGAGATTCAACAGGCTTCCCCAGCAACGAGGCTACCATGCGTAGAACCTCCTCCCAACAACACTCCACCGGAAGCTGAGGAAACTGCACCCACACTAGAACCTGATTTGGAAGCTCCTCTGAAGAGTTAAATCCCGCATGCCATGGTTTAACAAAACCCCATCTGGTTGCATAAATATGTGCCACCCTCAAAGAACTTATTGTGATCAGCCATGCAATTAAAAGTAACCATGAAATAATTGTTTGCCAGTAGCATAATTTTCATTTCTCCTTCCGACGCCCAAGTCCACTGAGCCCAAGTTTCCAAAAATTGTAACAAAACCCTCATCCCCAAAAATTTGCAATACAATGAATGTTTTGAAAAATACTCGACATCCTCGATAATCATCTCCGGCGGAATAACCAATTAGGGCCTCTCCTTGCATTGCTCAAGCCAACCATTAATCTTCACAATTTGTGACCCATTAGGCATACTTGTACTAGCAAGCCCCGAATCTAGAGCAAATAGATCATTAACAAAAGACTTAACACCTTGGTCCAAAGACTTAGATCCCAATGCTACACAAAAATCCAATCCAGGAGAAACCTCAATAGTCTCTCTCTGAGAAGCAGACATCTCGCCCAACAGCTAAAGCCACACCCCAAACAAAGGTAGGCACAGAGACCCCACCCCCAGAACCCACACACTACACTCACCTCCCAACCACCACCAAATAGAAGAAAACTCAAACCCTCGTACACTGCAGACACCACCCAGCATTGTCGCAGACCCAGGAAACCCTGCATGACCCACCCACTCACAACCACCATCGTTGCCCATGAAATCACCTACCACTGGCCGCTCAAACACTAGTTGCCCCTCCCTGGGAACACTCCTACACCACCCTCCCCTCACCACACCTTCCTACACAGATCACCCACAGGCTAGGGTGTGAATGCCTTAGCCCGACCCTGCACCTCACGCTCGCATGTGATTCACTCTCCCTCCACTAATACATTTGGACTAGATTTTCGACTGAGGTTTCCGATGGAGAAGGTATATTGTGACCAAATTTGATTTTTTTTTTTAAAATGCCCAAATTTTTCGTAATTCCGACAGAAATTTGCCATTTGGTTTCGACGAAGAAGGCATTAGCAATGAAAATTTTCTTTTTTTCAAAAAAGTGCTCGAGTTCGTTGTAATTCCGACGACAACGGCCATTACTTAAAAAAAAAAAAGAGGGCAATTCATTTGTGCATTGCAATCCCGCATAGGCGTCCGTGGTGACTTCAACCCCCAACAACATCAAACCCGCGTCGAAGGCATTTGTGCATTTCTTGCAATCCCGCGCAGGAGGTAGATTCTTCACCTTAATTTCATGTTGCAAAAAATATACCATTCAAGAGATTCTACAACTTTTGCTTGCTTTTATACATGCTAGCTATGCTTGCATTCTTGTGGGATATTGACCGATTGTGGAAGCAACTCTTGGAGTATGAGAGATTCCTTTTTTATGCAAAAGATGTTAGGAAATGAGACATGTGGTGGTTAATTGCCCTAGTTTTTAATGCAAATTGATCAATCTCGTATTCATATTGATTATCCAATCTTAGGCCAGATGGCTCCTAGTCACAGGTGTGGTTCCCTAAATGCGTAATACCTTGTAGGAATCCACTCCTCGTAAACCCATAGAACTATGATTCAGGAGTGAGCGTTCAATTTTGTCGCAGCAATCGCTTCCTCTCGTATACGTGTTGATTGTTCACTATTGTACGAGCTAATATATAGGGCGGTGTCTGCCTCGTGGCTGCTGAATCGATGGAGATCAAACCAACGCACAAGAAAATAATGGGAATGAATATTATTCAAGTGATTTGCAACCTTCATTCAGTGTTGTTCGAGCAAGCCTTTCTTTCTCTTGCCAGCCAGCCTAACACACCCGACCCGGAAGCCCTAGGGAGATACAATTGTGTTCAGTTCAGCACAATCCTAACCTAGAAGGGGTGGACTAAAAATCTCCAACCACGCAACTTATCACTTTTTAATTAACATACAGTATAAAGCTAGTCTATATGACCCCCGAACCATTTTCTTACTACCTTGGGTTACCCTCGTTTAGAGTATTGGCAGTTTTTACTAAATCTTCTCTATTTTAAGGTATTGGCAACTATCTCTCCTTTTGCATAGTTTTAGGTGGCATACAAAGTCATTGCATTCTTTGGCTTCCTTGCGGCCTCAACCTCAACGATCATCTTTTGCAAACTTACTTTCTTCAATACTCTCTTCCTTATCCTTTCAAAGTTGAATTGTAGCCACTTAGGAACATCTAGATTCTCATCACTTTGGATGGACGGGTTCATGGTAGTTACAACCTACTTTGGCCTTTGTTCTTCATCTTGTTTCTTGTGTACCTAAGTTTAAAATTTTTTGAGGAGTCATCTTGGGGGTGGGGGCCTAGATAGATCCTCTTTTTCTTGTTCTCCATGCTTCTTTGACTCCATATTCTAAGTTCCTTCTGACTTATATTTCATTTTCATAAGTCAACTTATATCTCTTAATTCATTTATAGGCTAGTATCTTGTGTGTTGATTGTACCTCTTAGTTTTATAAGGTTTTGGGTGGAATTTAATCTCTAATTTTGAGGAAAAAGTTTCCCTATAAATGTAATTTCAAAATTCATTTTGAGGGTCTAATAATTGATTATATAATGTCCAAGTTTAGTAACACTCAGTAGTGTGTTTTCTTTCAAAAGATATTTAGCAATAGGTTGTAGATTGAATACTTGTGCTTTGCTAGTATATTTTGAAGAATTCATGGAAATGAAGTTCATAGTTTGCAATGGTATTGGTAGTCTTTTTTGATTGCTTGGTATTCTTTTATTTATTTCATTTTCCTTAGTCCTAAATTAATATTTACGTTTATGAAACATCTTCTTTGTTATAATCAATTTGTGCATCTTTCGTGGTGATTGAGGTTAATAAGGAACATGTGAATGAATAGTAGTAGTTGTTCTAGAGCTTTCCTTGGTCTCATTTTCATGTTAGAATTGGCAATTTTGGCATGATAAATTATTTACATACAAGGTTATTTCTAGATTTTGTTGATAATGTGGATGTAGGTAATACTGATGATTCATTTTCTTGTAGCCTTGTTCTATCTTTTGCAATTTATTTTAACCTTTTACCTTAGGCAGATTGAGAAATTGACATTTCAACTTGATTAGTGACATTTTCCCCTTGAACAACTTGATTAGGAAATGATAAATTCTAAAGGTAGGCTAACTTAACTCAAGGGAGTGAGATGGTATCCTACCATGAAAGATGATAGTTCTAAGCAAAAGACTACCTAGTGATATGAAAGTTGATGCAAGATAGTAAGGACAACAAGGAAATTTATTTTGAACTTTGACAAGATTGAATCTTTGGGTGGAAGTTTAAATGGATTGATAATGAAAAGGCATGCTGATGCAGAGAATCCAATAAACTCAACCAACAAGGGATATATTTATCCCAACTCACCTATTCAATTAGGTGTCAACCCTTCACTTACTCACAAGACCCCTCACAAGGCCACAAGTTACTCAAAAGGATTCAATACCCCAAAACACACCCATACTCACCAACCCTCACCCAACCATTGAATCACACTCAAATAGGACAAATAAACATGTCTAAGTTACAATCCAACTCTCCAACATTCAATCACCACCAACACCCTCAACCCTTATTCACACAAATCCTCCTTCAGCTGGGTCTTCTAATCCCCCCTGGTACTCAACTCATAAAATGTACTAGATATCCAAAAACAAATGTACTTTCGGATACTCTTACAAGAACCACTAAACATATACCACCATGGGTCTTTACCCTCCCAACCACCCAAAGGTCAAAGGAAGATTCACTGCTGCAACACTCAGTTTTTGTGACAGTATCAAGCACTTAGGATAGTAACTCCTTTTATGAAAGTATCAAGATCGGATCGATACTGGACTGGGTAATAACGAAACCACCAACAATGTATTTCTCATCTCAAATAATAAAGAGAATATAGGGATGCATCTATGAAGAAAAAAAATGTTGGAAAAGACTATTTCCACCTACTTGGCCGCCGGAGTGGTTTTTGAGGTGTATTCAAAGCTTTTACTCCTTTTGTTGCATTTTCACTTGAAATATGGTTGAATTGGTTTTGTAAGCTCCTAGATACTTGGTACATGTTCTAATCGAGTTAAAAGAGTCTCAAGACTACCCTATAGTCATGCTCTACCTTATCCAGCTACTCAATTAGCTTCCCAAACTTATAGGACATATGGTTTTATTCCTTACTTTGAGTTGAAATTGTCTTGGGTTAGATATAACTAAAATAAGCCATTCCTTCAACTACTTCAAAAATTGTGAAAAAGACTTCATACTACTATCTACATGTGTTTCTATCCTTAAGAAGTCTAATTTATGCAAGTGAAAAAACACCTAAGAGGTCATAGCTACTCCTTTTGACTTGGTAATATTCATGGTTTTTCTTTGTCTATTTAACTTCAATCCTTGCATCTTACCCACTATCTTGTAGCATACTTTGTTTTCTTTTTTATTGAATTGCATTTAGTGGACTGTTGTTCATCTTTAAAATCATTTTACAACTTCAAGAAATGGTTTTCCTTCTTTATTACTTGACTATATCATTTAATATGCATGGATGGTATTATCATTTAATTTTCAAGATGGACCTTATATGGATGGTCCTTGCACCTTTTCAAATTGAACTTTTGCAAAAGTCCAAATTTGGAGAGGAAATTCCTACTATTTGCGAATCCACCATTCATCTTTCAAATTTTAGGTCCAATTTCCACGAATAAGGGTTCCCAAGACCCTAGTCCTATAAAAATAAGCCATGAGGAACATCATGAATAAGGGAATGAACCAAATTTATGGAAACTTTGTCAAACCAAAGTACAATTAGGCATAAATAAGGCACAACCACTTAAATTGAGTCCAAACTTAGTGTATATTTTTAAAGAGATACAACTTATGATGTAATATTTAGCCCCCTCTAAGCAAGAGTATGGAATTATGCTCATTTACTCTTTGGAAAATATGGAGAAACAAAATATTCTTTCACCAAGATATTGAAGAGTCAAGATGTCTACAAGTTTGGAAAGGTGGTAGCTCCCAAGACTTATGAATTTGTCAATCTACAATATTGAGATAAAAGGGAAGTATAAAGTGAGTAATATGAGTAACATTGGTGACACACCTGGAGCATGCAAAACACAAAGTTATGACATTTAGAACTGGTAAGATTCATATATTCTCACTAGGAACCATATCAAAAAGACAAGGCATGGATCTAGGACTAGTTCCTTATATAGTTACTAGGAGTCATGTCAGAGACACATAAAAGCATGATACCCAAGTAAGATCCTCTAATACTTAGTCATAGATCGCATTCTAACAACAAATAGAGACCTAATTGTGAAAGTTTGAGGTCCATTGGGAAAAAAGTTGTCATATTGCCATGACAACTTTTGCATTTCTTGTAGAAAGGTTCAAACTAGTTTCGGCCTTCTGTTCAATACCCAAATGCCCAAACTCCAATTTCCTCCTACTAGCTCGAGAGCCCCTATTAGCCCTACAATGAGAGAAATTTAATGATAACTCTACAAACTTCCAAGACATAAGACAAATAAAATAGATTTTTGGATACCCTTTTGGCTTTTCTATAACATAGTCAAAGCATTTAGCAAGTTGTTTTCAAAAGTATCTGTTGTTTTTAGACTATCCTTCCTTTTCAAGCAACTAGAACGGTGGATTAACAAAGTAACTACAAGAAATATTACTTCTAGGTACTTCTAACCTTAAAAAATTCTTTCTAAATATCAAATGATGAAGGAATCCACAATCAATTTCAGTTTGTGAGGACTCTAACCCCAAAAGCCCCAAATTTTCATCAAAAAGCCCTAAAATCTAGGGTTTCTCCAATCTCCCACATCCAATCACTCCTGGATCAAATTGGTTGTTGATTCACCTTTAGATAGTTGTTTTACCAATTTCCAAATTAAAAAAACTAGCCCTCATGTAGGTAGATCTCTCCAACCTTCACCCTACCGAGCCTCTTCACTAGGCTTCTCATTCCTTCAAATGGTGATCACCTACACTAAACCCCTCAATTGCACATTTTAGTTGTTAGAATGTATTATACATGTTATAAAATAGTCATCCCATGAGAAACGGGGTTCAACATTCATGGAATGACCCCATGATTGAATTTTGTCAAAGCTACCAAAGAAAAATACTCAAAAAGTTATGACAATCAGCCCTATGATAGAATTTCAGAATGAATAATGAACTCAAATCATCCATAGAGGTGTGGAATGTTGATAAAAGTGATTTACAATGTTAGGGAATGAAAAAATTTGAAGTAAACCTTCACAAAGAATAGAAAATATGAGAAATTACTGTGAGACCTGCTCCTGAATGAGCTCTCGGATATAGTGCATATAAATCTCGATGTGTTTGGTCCACTGGTGCTGGACCGGGTTCTTTGAGATTGCAATAGCACTCTGATTGTCACAATGTAGAACTGTCGGGCGTGGAGTGGTCAACCCAAACTCTGTGAGAATCTGCTGGAGCCAAATGGTCTCAGTCGCTGCGTTAACAGCGCCTCGATACTCAGCCTCAGTCGAAGAGAGAGTAATAGCATGTTGCTTCTTGCTCTGCCAACAAATGGGGCCTGAACCAAGGTGAAAATTGTAACCGGAAGTAGACTTACAATCATCAAGATCACCAGCCCAATCGGAGTTTGTGTAACCAACCAAGCGAAGTCCTGTGCCTGTTGCATAGTGAATCCCATAGTGATGTGTACCCTGGACGTAATGAAGGATGCGTTTGGCGGCTTTCCAATGAAGCTCATGTGGTTCTTGGATGAAGCGGGAAACCATGCCAACTGCAAATGAAATATCAGGGTGTGTATGGGTCAAGTAGATCAAGAGCATACTTGGGCTGCGATAGTGTAATCCCAGAAGGTGACTGTGAAATCTCTATCCTGAGAAAGTAGTGCAAAAGACCCAAGTCATTCATAGAAAATCTGTCATGCAAAGTAGATTTGACCCTGCTAATGATGGATGCGGTACTCCCTGTAATGATCAAATCATCAACATAGAGCACAAGGATCAAGTGAGAGTCATCCTATCGCAAAATATAGACATTCGGATTGGAATGACACCTGGTGAACCTTGCTGAGAGAAGAAAGGAATCCATCTTGGCATACCAAGCCCTAGGGGCCTGCTTAAGGCCATAGAGAGATTTCCTTAGTCTGCAAACCAAGGAAGTATCCTGGATGAAACCCTGCGGCTGCTCCATATAAATCTCCTCATCAAGGTCACCATGAAGAAAAACACTCTTCACATCCATCTGATGTACAACCCAACCATGAGCTACAACAATAGCAAGTGTCAAGCGAATGGACTTCATCTTGGCTACGAGCGCAAAGGTCTCAGTATAGTCAACACCTGCAACCTGAGAGAAACCTTTCGTAACAAGCCGAGCCTTATACTTATCCACACTACCATCCGTAGCATACATGGTCCGATAGATCCACTTACATCGAACCATCTTTCTCCCCTTAGGGAGATGGACTAAATCCCATGTGTTGTTCCTCATCAAGGAACTATACTCTTCCTCCATAACTTGGTCCCACTCAGGAACCCCTGATGCTTCCCAAAATGTCTATGGATCGGAAGAAGTAGCAATGAATGCATGTGGAAGATCCTGATGTTGTGATCGAGTTCTCCATGTATCTGAAGGATACCCAACAAGAGAACCCGCGGACTCAAGTTTCTGTCGAGCCCAACGAGGTCTAGGTGGAGGTGGAGAACGAGGCTCCTCAACTGCAAGTGGACCCTGCAGAGGTGTAACCCTGCGAGTCAGAGTTGAAGGAGTCTCATCATCTGAATCACTAGCATCACTATCCACAATGGAGGAAGGTGGAGGAGGTAGAGAGGCTAAGCTAGGAGAGCTTTCCTCAAAGTGAACACTCCTCTCAATGAACACCTCATGTGTCTCAGGATCCATCAATCTATATGCCTTAACAACCTCAGGATATCCAACAAATATGCAAGGCCGACTCTGAGGTTCCAATACCTTGCGTTTCTGTGGAGGTATGCGAGCCCATGCTGGACACCCAAAGACTCTGAAATGTCTCACAATCAGTTTCCTACCAGCCCAAGCCTCAAAAGTAGTAATACCTTGCAAAGCTTTGTGAGGAACCCGATTCTAGATGTGTGTGGCACAATTGATAGCCTCTGCCCAAAAGGAGGGATCAAGAGAACGTGCATGTATCATACAGCTAGCCATTTCTTTGAGACTTCTATTCTTGCGTTCTACAACTTTGTTCTGCTGTGGAGTGTATGCGACAGAATGTTGAAGATCAATCCCCTCAAATGTACAAAAATCCTCAAGTCTTTTGTTCACATATTCCCTTCCATTATCTGTGCGAAGAATCTTCATCACTTTCCCGGATTGCTTCTCCACACGAGTCTTGAAGTCCTGAAATCTGCCAAATACTTCACTCTTATGAATAAGAAAGTAGACCCAAGTGAAGCGGGAGTAGTCATCAATGAAGGTGAGGACATAGCAGGCCTTACTAAATGAAGGTGCTGGAAATGGACCTGCTACATCGTTGTGAACAAGTTGAAGAACTTCCAAAGCTCTCCAAGCTTTCCCTTTATCAAAATTTTCCTCGGGATGCTTGCCCATGGAACAACCTGAACATACACCCTCTAAAAAATTGATTCGAGGTAGACTTGTGACCATGTCTTTAGTGCTGAGCTACTGAAGATAGCGGTAGTTGAGGTGACCAAACTGCTCATGCCATAGCTTACTTTCTGAATTTGAATGAGTAAGCAAGGCCCTAGAAGGTGAACTTGGCACAAAGTGGGAGAATGAATAAAGCCTTGAGTTGTCATTGACTTGTCCCACTACTACCAAGGCATCATCATCAAGTTCCTTTACCATGACTGAATTTGGTGTAAACTCAACCTTTTTCCCATTCCCATAGTGAGTGATTTGGTAGATAGAGAGAAGGTTGGTAGACAAGTTAGGAACATAGAGAACATTCTCAAATGTTCCATCATCCATGTCAACTGAACCTTTTCCTTCAACCTCTACTTGTGTATCATCACCTATGTAAATGTGAGGTACCTTAGATGGCTCCAATGAAGAAAACTGCTCCTTTATAGAACCCATGTGATATGAGGCACCCAAGTCAAGTATCCACTGTTGTGAAGAACTTGTTGTAGCCACAAATGCTTGCCCTTTTCCCTTAGACTGTGAGGAAGAGGAAGGAGATCAATCCTTCTTTGTGTAGGCGAATGGCAAGTTGATGTTGTTTTTCTTAAGAAGATTAGTTAACTCATCAACTTTCTTTGTGTGGCATCGATGCTCATCATGACCATACTTCTTGCAATATGCACAAGTTGGCTTATCCTTCTTAGGTGGTGTCCCCTTCTTGGAAGAGGATGAAAAATCGCCTTGTGATGGAGAGGATGATTGTCCTTTTTCCTGTTGTGGCTATGACTTAGATTGCTTCTTCTTCTTGTTGGAATCTTTGCCTTGACTTCCTTGATTCCCTTGATTAGCCACCAAAGCCTTGGACATTGAAGACTTGAGAAACCCCATGTTCAACAACTTAGATTGTTCCAATATCAACATTTCTGTGAAAGCATCAAATGAAGGCATAACATAGGAACTCCCCACTGTTAAACGATGAGTTTGGAAGCTAGACACAAATGCTACATATTCTGGTGCAAGCTTGTCCAACAAGTTGAATATCAACTGGGCATCTTTTTTGTCAATTCTACAATCCTTAAGCTTTGCTCTTAGCTCATTTGCTTTGGTGACATAATCTTGGATTGTATCAAAACTCTTGGGATCCAAGTTGGTGAGCTCATTGTCAATCTTATAACCTCTGATTTCATCAACTTGACCATACAATTTCTGAAACATATCCCAAGCATCTTCAATTGTAGTACACTTTTCAATATGAAAGATGATGTCATCTAATACATACTTGCGCAAAGTTCCAAGAGCCATGCAATTCTTAGTGACCCATTCTAATTGAGCATTAGGATCAGCCTTAGGATCAGGTGGTGATGCTATTGTTCCATCTATGTAATGCATGAGACCTTTTTCCATTAATTTGCTCCATACTTTAATTTTCCATGATGTATAATTATGTGGAGTTAAAGGTGGAAATTTATGAGGACTCATTGCAACAAAAATGAAAGAGAACAAGGAAAGAGAGGCACAATCACACAAGACACCCCCCCAGATTCACTCAATCAAAGAACCCCCCCAAAAGTGATGATTTGGCACTTTATACTTAGTGCATGTACAATGGGCCACTTGCAAAAAATGGCAAAGTGAACTTCTGATTTCAATTTTACAACTACCTCAATAAGGCCAAAAGAGACTCAAACTAATAATGCAAGAGATCTAAACTAAGGTCTAAGCAATTTACAAGTACCAAATAAGCCAAATAAGACCAATATCTGAAAGTACAATTTCTACTTAAAATCTTTGAAATCTGATAATAGATTATGAAAGTAGATGAAAAAACACGCACTTTCAAAAAAAATGGCACTTGAAAAGGAGGTCATATGAGCTCAAATGAGGCCTTTGAAGTTGCAGAATTGAGGATTGGACAGGTATAGCTGAGAGAATCTGAAAATTTTGAAAACCCTATGCACCAAAACCAGAAAATAACCACACCAATGCGAAGAGCATGAAAAATTAGCCCAAATAAAAAAAAATTGCACCCAAAAAGGAGCAAAATTGAGCAAGTTATGGGCCTCCAAAGTTGACCCAAAAATCCAAACCGCTCAATGGAAAGGGGTCCAAAAATTACCAAAGAAAATGTTGACTGGGTGCTGATTGGGTGCTGCTGACTGGGCCCTGACTATGCGCTGCTGAATGGGCAGAAGGTACAGATCCCAAAAATAATTTTCAATTTTTTTATTTTATTTTTTTTCAAAAAAAAAATTCAAACTGGAAAATAATTTTCAGAAAATAAAATAATTTTTTTTTTTTTGAAAAAAATCCGAAAATTCCTTACCGTATCGCCCGAATTGGGCAGAAAATTTCCTCCACACCCAAAAATCAATTTTCGCCAAAATAGGTCGAATTTATACTCGATTTTTATGGAAACGACCTCCCGGATGCAATGGTGAGGTTGAAAACGCTCCAAGATGCCTCCAAAAAGTGCAGTTCCTCAGATCCAAAAATAGAAGCCTTCCACGATGTCTCTAAAAAACCAATCAATGAAGCCCCAATGACTCTGATACCATGTGAGATTTTGCCAAGATCAAGGGCACAATGAAAAGTATAAAAATAAAGACAAAAGAATGACAAGAACAAACTGTATTCTCATCAATATGAAAATGATCAACTGGATTCACCAATACAATGAATATAGACCTTCTTATATAGGCAAGGCCATATGGATGTACAAGCACACAATCATGACATGTGGCTCAATGAGAAACAAGGGTAGATAAGAAATACTAGGGGTAGGTAGGAGAAATAATATAATATTCCACAAGAGGTGGATGACCCACCGAATGTGGAGTGTAACAACAAAACAAGACCACAAAAGGTGGAATTTCTCCTACAAGCTCTATCCCTATGTGCACACTTCCCTGAGTGTCTCAAATCCAAACTATGAAGAGATGCATTATCCTAAGTTAACTTAAGTAAAGTGTAATAATATCCATAATGAATATTTATTTACACCAACAATTACTCCAAAATTCTGAATTTTCATTGAGTTTCTACAGCAGTCCGTACTCCTTGGCATTCAATCTGCCTTACAAAGCATGTCTATGGCTTTAAATAGACTCTCCAAGTTTGTTCAACCACCATATGGTTGGTTAAAAAGTTTATTTAACATTAAAACAATTAAAACTTGCTTTTCCCTCCTAATTCTTCTTAACCGTTGGAACTTGAAAATTTGAATTTTATATTTTTTGCAAATGCTTGACAACTTTTTGAATAAAACCTACAATTATTGGATTTTCATCCTTATTGGCATATTTGATGAATCTAAACCCTCCTAAATCCATTTTTGGGTGTTTTGACCCAATATCCAACATTTTACAACATTTTACAACTTTCAGGACAATTTGATAACTTTTGCATTTTTTTAGTTTCAAAAGCCATTATTGGCTTTAGGATCTTATGATTGATTTTATTGAATTTGTTTGATGTTGGACACTCCTCCTTGGTCTCAAAGGTCTTCAAATTTGAATTTGTTTGCCTTGGTGCACCTGCACCACAAATACCTTGTTGTAGTTTCAAAGGGTGGAAAAAGAATAAGAATTTTATTTACCGTTCTAATAGACCATCCATCATAACAATTATTACCAATATTGATGTGTGCATTGCAAACAAAGTTCTAGAGGAAGGCTCTTTCTATTATAATACCAAGTGAGTGTTCATAGACCTTCTGTAGGGTCCTCCTAGCCTAGAGTTAGG
Source organism: Cryptomeria japonica (assembly GCF_030272615.1). NCBI lineage: Eukaryota > Viridiplantae > Streptophyta > Pinopsida > Cupressales > Cupressaceae > Cryptomeria > Cryptomeria japonica. The sequence continues at coordinate 712,026,618 of NC_081408.1, read as the reverse complement.
AGTTCGAAGCCTACATACATTGATTTGGCCTTGTGGCCATCAATGAGTGCTCACCCAATAGGACAAGTCTTGAGACTGGCAATTTTGGAAGTGTGGCATTGTTGAGAGCCAACACTTATGTGTGAACCCCATCTTCACGTATTATGATTAGTTGCCATATTGATACTTCACCCTATCCTCATGGTGTTGGCTCAATTCATATTAGTGTGTTTTGTTGAAGAAACATGATGTGAGAAGTTTGATGCAGAGGCAAGGGTAGAACTCAGTATTTCATATTAGGATAGCAACCACATTGATTAGGCAAGTCAGATAAGGTCTCTCCAATGTTTAGGATACTGAATTCACATTACACACTCATGGATTACCCCAATTAGACATCAGTCAACTTAATATCTTATACAAGGATTGCATACCACAAAGCCATTAGATATGTTTTGAGATGAAAAAGAAGAGTTAAATGGTTTTGGTTCAATGATGATAATTTCTATTTTCAAGTAATTTGATTCGGTATATTATACTGAAACGTGATTTCATAGCTATCATTTCAACTTCTATATAACTAGTTCTATAGCCCGATTTTCTTGCCTGTGAAGAAAGACCATGTCAGACAATATCAACGAACAACAAAATAAGGAGACAATTGCTAGATTGTGGTCTAACTTGAAAAGAAAAGGTGATGGAAAATGTTATTGTCTGTGCAAAATTTGTAAGGGGTTAAAGACTAGAAGACTTCTAATCAAAACAATGAAGAAACATTGTAGGTTGCATGGTCACATTAAAAGTGGACATGATTATCATCCATTGGTAAGTTTTTCATTATATCGTTTTAACAATTTATGTACATAATAAATCACGTGATGATGAGATCATGATCACGGTTTATTTATGTTTATCAATTTTATATAGGTCGAGCACCCCAGAGCACATGGTATGGATCAACACAACCCGAAGAATATGGTTTTCGAAGTGGACGAACATGGAGGTGTGAATATTGAAGCTAAAGATAATGATCCCATGGAAGATGACGATCATGAGCCAGAAAACACAATTGAAGATGATGGTACAATTACATTGATCCATGACTCATTTAGTACTCGCGCAATTGATCATGATGATGAAGATGACCTTGATGTTGTTCATGATGTCCCTCTACTTGAGAAGGCATCTGAGGCCCTTTACGAAGGCTCGCAAGCAAATCTTCTCTCCGTTGTATTGTTTTTGGTGAACTTGAAGGTTATGAATGGTTTATCCAACATAACAATGTCACATATGTTAAGGTATGTCATATATGTCATAATAAACTGTGAATCATGTTGTACCATTAATATTCTTTATATTAACAAATTATATTTTTTTGTTGTAGATTGATAGGTGAGTTTTTGTTACCACCATCAAATATTATACCTCGCTCATACCAAGAATTATCTGCCGTTATGAAAGATATTGGAATGGAGTATCAAGCAATAGATGCTTGTCCCAATGATCATATTATATATCACAAACAACATGAATTTCAAACTGAATGCCCTGAATGTCATATCAGTAGATATCGAACAGATCAAATAACAAAAAGGGTTCCTCGCAAGGTTCTTCGCTATATTCCCATTATTCCACGTATGCAACGATTATTCAAGTGCACTAGCTTGGCACAATTTATGGATTACCATGCACGCAATAGAAGTTGAGATGCCATTATTCGAATGCCTGCGGATGGTTCAACATTTATGGACATAGAGGAAAAGTGGCCACACTTTAAAGAAGAACCTCGTAATCTCAAGGTTTCATTGGCAGCGGATGGTGTCAATCCATTTGGAGAGATGAGATCTATTTACTCAGTGTGGCTTGTTTTTGTTATCAACAATAACATTCCTCCATGGATGTCAATAAAGAGGGAGCACATAATGTTGGCAATGATTGTTCTAGGTATTTTATAATTTAAATATAGTCATCTAAATTTAATTATAAATATTGCAGTAAAATGGTCATAATAATTATGTAATATTTTTGTTCATTCGATTAGGTAAGTACCAAGTTAAAGATATGAATGTATATATTGAGCTTCTTATCAACGAGTTGCTGGAGTTATGGAATGGTGTTACTATGTATGACGTCTCTAGACCAATAGGATAAAGACAATTTCAATTCCATGCGATGCTTCTATGGACAATACACGATGCCCCGGGGCTAACACATTTTTGTGGTATGTTGAGATGGTCCAACTCCCTAGTCTCACTCTAGGACTAAGCTCATGCCATATCTAAATGAAAGATATCTCAAATACATCGTCGGTGGAAAGCTGCAAAATGCCATTTTCATACATAAGCAAGACATACACAATTGGGCACAATCACCAAGAGAACGGTAAAAAGTGTGTTTGATATCATTGTCCTAATTGTGGTGTGGTCACGAAGAGATCACCGTAAATTTGCCAACCTTTCCTTCATTTACGGTGATCTCTTTGTGACCACACCACAATTACAGTGATCTCTTCGTGACCACACCACAATTAGGACAATGATATCAAACACACTTTTTACCGTGATATCATTGTCCTAATTGTGGTGTGGTCACGAAGAGATCACCGTAAATTTGCCAACCTTTCCTTCATTTACGGTGATCTCTTTGTGACCACACCACAATTACGGTGATCTCTTTGTGACCACACCACAATTAGGACAATGACCTCAAACACACTTTTTACCATTCTCTTGGTGATTGTGCCCAATTGTGTATGTCTTGCTTATGTATGAAAATGGCATTTTGCAACTTTCCACCGACAATGTATTTGAGATGTCTTTCATTTAGATATGGCATGAGCTTAGTCCTAGAGTGAGACTAGGGAGTTGGAACATCTCAACCATGGTGTGCTTGATCATATTAGCTTGAAACCATGCGCCTCATATTAGCCTCAAACCTATGCCCCCTACTGGTAGGTGGTGGGGATAGAATATCATTCGTTGTACATATCAATGATTGGATAATAATAAATTTTTTTGATAAAAATATTATCATTGTCAGAATTACGACGAATACCAAGCTTTTGACCGACGATGAAATCGACGGACATACAACATTCTCGTCGGTGAAATGTTCTGGAGTCGTCGCACTTCCGACTCAAACCACACAAACATCCAACGAGGATGTTGTATGTGCGACAACACTTCGTAGTCGGACGGTCGTCGATGTCTTCGAATGGATCGACGACACAAGCGTCGGACAAACAACATCACTGTCGGTGCGAAGTTCCAAATCGTCATCGGCTTTGCAATGAAATCTACTGAAGCATCTGACGGGGATGTTGCATGTCCGATGACTTTTTTGACCGGAAGAGTGTTCATGCCCATCGTCGGTAGAGTCCATGGGATTGTCGTATTTTTGATGGGCAAGGCATTGTCGATCAATCCGACGACGAGTTTTCGACGACTACTTTTGTCGCAACGAAAATTAGTCTCAAATCCGACAATCGGCCGTCGAAAATTAGCTCCGAATGTACTAGTGCTCCATTCAGGAAGCTAGAAGGTTTAAATTCATTTATTCCAATTAGTTTTAGAGATGGGTTTAGGATTTAATTTATTAGTTTAGGGTTATTATTCAATTTGGAATAGGGTTAAGGTTCAAATTGATTTTGTGTTAGGGTTCAAAATTTGATTAGGTTTAGGGTTGGGTTAGCTTTAGGTTCAATTTGGTTTACTACAAGATGCTAATAGATTTTGGTAAGAGAAATTGTAAACCTTGGAGTAGATCATCTTGATTTATTCTAATTAGGTGTACTAATGGATTTAGGGTTTAATTTATTGGTTTAGGGTTACTATTCATTTTGGAATATAGTTAAGGTTCAAATTGGTTTATTGTTGTATTTAGGGTTCATGTTTGAGTTAAACACCTTGATATATCTCAACATAATTTATATAACAAATGGGACCTACAAATAATGCAACAATGGGCCCCCCAAACATGGGTATAATGTTATTATTAATATTAGTATTATATTAATATAGTTAAGATTACTATGGTATTATTATTACTATACCATAATAATTATACTCATGATAATTTTAATAAATTTCCTCTCATTAATAATTCAATAAGGGTTAGAGTTAGATTTAGGGTTTAATTTAGTTTCATTATCTGTACACATCAAGATAGACCATAATATAGTGACTATATAAAAATTCATCGAACATGGCAGTAGATTTGGGAAAGCCAAATACTCTAAACCTTAGAGTAGATAATCTTGATGATGATGGTTTTAAGGTTTAAGGTTTGATTTAGTTTAGTGTTAGGGTTGGAGTTAGGATTGAATTTTGATATAAGATTAAGTTTAGGGTACAATAAAGGTTCAGGTTTAGGGTTCGATTTTATTTAGGGTCTGGAGTCAATTTAGTATAGGGTTAAGTTTGAATTTGGTTTAGGGTAGAATCTGGCTTAGGTTAAGGGTTAGCATTTCATGTGGTTTAGTATTAAGATTCAATTTGGTTTAATGTTAGGGTTTGGGTTAAATTTTCTATAAGGTCAAGGTTCAAATCGGTTGTGTTAGGGTTCAATTGTATTTAGGGTTAGGGTATTTGATTTAGTAATTAGTTTTAATTTTGTTTACTGTTAAGGTTAGGGTATAATATTATTTTGTGTTAGGCTAAGCGTTCCATTTCAATTAGGGTTAGGGTTCAATTTGGTTTAGTGTTGCAATTAGTGTTAGGGTTCAATTGTATTTATTATTAGGGTTATGGTTTCATTTGGTTTATTATTTAGATTTAGTTTGGTTTAGGGTTAGGGTTCAATTTTATTATTTGTGAAATACTTGTTATGGAACCTACTTGTAGGGGTAGATATGGGTATTTTTTAAATTGTTGTTGAGAAACTTTAACAAAAATACTAAAGTTTTGATTGGTTATCATGCACACCTAAGTGTTATTCATTTCATTGCAAATCTAGGTGTTATTCATTTCACTAAAAAATCTAGTTGTTATTCATTTCACTCATCTTTGCTTGTTATTGAAACAATATAACAATCTTGATTTCAACTTGGCTGATTTGGTGGTCACTATGCATGGGACAACTTTATTTTTTATTACAAGCTAATGATGGTTTAAACTATTGATATTAGATGGAAAGCAATGTAGTGGAGAAGAATGTAGAGGATTATTATTATGTCAAGAGTGTGGCTCTAAATACAAGATTACATGTTCCAACTTGCACAACAACTATTTCACATTTGTGAATACTTTATCTAATTCTATTAACAATCTTCCATAAAAGAACATTGACAAAGTATTTTTGGTATTTCTTGTTTTACTACATTGCCAATTTGGGTTTCTAGAATCTATTTTTTTGTTAGTCAGTACCAAATATGAAAATAAAAGTGTGTAAAATATTATATAATATATTGTATTGCAGATTGTATTGCTCATGATATAGTTATATAAATATTTGATTTTACGACTAGTTAATTATTATTATTATTGGTGTTGTTGTTGTTGTGCTCATCATCATCTTCTTCTTCTTCTTCTTCTTAAATATAAATGTGAAAAAAAAATCTTTCTTTAAATATTTTATTAAAAACAATTATTTAATAGGTTGTAGTTTATAAAATTGTTATTGATTTTATAAGAAATTAAAATTGGTATTCTTCATAATGATTAGTTGTGTAAAAAGATTTGATTTAACATTGACAATATAATTTAATTTTACATTGACAATATAATCAATTTTATCATGCATATATTTGTAAACGAATTTTACTTGATATTATTTTGACTTGCATCAAAATTATAACATTCAACTGTGTTTATAAATGACATTTAATCTATATAAGTTTGATCCTCATGAAAATTATAATATGCCAACAACTTAAATTAAACAATTGAAATTCAACAAGTCTGAAAAAAAAATCTTCGTATTATGAATTTTTCTTCCAATGTCATGTTGCTTTTTCTAAGTGCATTGAACTAATAGTGAAGCATGGGTTTTTTCTACATACATAAGTATCTAGCAGATCCACCACTATTTTTAAAGTAGATATCTGTGTATTTTACCTAAATATTTAAAATACAAGTAGACTAGTATATAATCTTTCATTAAATAAGAAATAAAAAATACATTAAACAATAAAAAATAACAACTTTTTTTTAAGGATATTAGTTATGATGATGTAGCTTTAATAGTATGCTAATTTTGTTAGAACATCATCATAATAATATGTAATTTGAACAAATACTATAACAAATTATAAAAAAAATAATTCAGGTTATTGAAAAGAAAAAAAAATCATGTTTTCTTGGAATATTGCTCACTCTAAATTGTTTTCAAGAAACAATGAGTATCTCCGAAGGCAGGTGGTATCTCTTATGGATCTCGTTATCGATAGAGTATCTGAAATTGATATTAACTCCAATCCTGAGCTTTAGATGGTAAAGATTGTATCTAGTATTTATGTTATCAATGAAGGTGGTGATCTAATTACATCTAAATTGTGCTAAATAGAAGTTTAGGCAACCAGAAGGTTTCTTGTTAAAGTACTCCAAGGTGGGTTACTTTGTAAATTAATTCAAAATGCATGCAACTACGAGATTTACAAAATCCCAGAGTGAAACTAACTTAAAAGAAACAATATTATTGACAAAATAAGATTACAATGAGCATTGAACCAGCCATTTAGTTGACAAAATAACATTACAATGAGCATTGAAGAAGCCATTTAGACCTCAACAATTGCATTTTTATTTCGATATATAAGAGTTATGAATCATTCTTTTAAATGTACAATTTTAAGATAATTTTAGGCAAATTGTACGCAAAGCTTTGTGAATCCTACAATGAAACTCTTAGGGATCAGCAACAAGAAAACGTCCATCCATCAGTTGGTTGCTCTTGAATAAAAATGTTGCTTCTTTTTAAAGCCACATTATCTACTAATAAGCTTGGAGTGTCCAAAATCTGTATCCCATCCAAATCAAGGTACCTTGGAGTTAAAATAAAACAATATAAAGCTTATACCTTTTTCTACAAACCATTTTAAACTACCAGTTTCCTCAGTTTTCAATCAAATCACTCAATATTCAAATCTCATAACAAATATGACAAACTCTAAATACAAGAAACTTCAACTACGGGAAAATAGATTGAGATTGAGATACTTCAATCATTTGGAGACCACTAATCTTCAGACAAAAATCTAAACTTCGGGCAATCAAAAATAGCATTTTTTTTTTAGGATATTTGGTATGGGAAAATCATTTTAACAAAATGCTAATTGTAATGTTAATTTGTTGGAAAATCCCCAAGACATGTTGGCTTTTGTGGGTAGGGTGATCCACCAAAACATTGTTTTTGGTAGTATGTCAGTGTTACTGATAGGTATAAGTATGTTTGTGTTTAAAATAAAGAATAATTCATAACCCAAGTTATTGGGTTTGCAACGTAATACTAAATGATAGTAATAAGTGTTATTAATTGTGTAATGTCCCTACTTAGTACCTTGGAAAGAATACAAATAGTTGGTGAACTAAGACAAGACAAATTACCTTCTTACTTAATACATTTAAAAATTCCCTATAAAATACCCTGCAGAAAACATTCAGATTATTATATTCATTTGGCATATTGAATTTGAATTCTTATAATTGTCTTTCATTATAAATATTTTTTTGTTGCAGATTAATGTTTTGGAAATGGAGTAATGATTGGGTTGATTATCATAATCCCTCCATTAGACTACGGGAGTTTCCTCCCTATAGCCTCCATCATGTAATCACATTTATATTACCTTTCACAACTTATTACTATTTTCCATTCCTTAATCTACATTTACATATTCCTAGTATTCCATAACATATATTCCGAAAACTATCCATTAACATATATTCGTGAATATCCATTATCATATATTCACAATTATAATAACTATTCCTAACCATTCATTAATATGTATTTATTACATATATCTACACCTATTCATTAACATATGCTTACACCTATTCATTAACATATTTACACATATTCATTAACATATAAAAAACCATTCATTATCATATATGTTAAAGTATTCATTACTTATATTCAGAAACATATATATTAAATATGCATTTAATTATAATCATTAACATATACATTAAAATATTCATTTATTAACATGTATATTAAATATTTATTCATTAACATATAAATTACAATATTCATTACTTACCTGTTCGTAAACTGCAGCAGTGGTTTCTATTTCTACCCTTGCCGTTCGCAGTCTGCTCCTTTCCCAGACTTCCTTCTAAACTCTTTTCCCTGTCCACCTCTCTTTTCTCCTTATCCTTGCGCTGACCCCCCTTTTTATATATCCCGTGGGAGGGGAAAGGTTGCATCTCTCGAATGTCTAAGAGACATGTCACTTCCTAATTGCATCTCTCCATAAAATGGCAGATCAGTTTGTTATGAAAATCGTATCCCTTTATGCTTAATGATTATTTGCTACCCTTGTCTAATCGTTGTCATTAGATCGCACATGTTCATCATAATCGCTGCTTAGCCTTAGTTGTCTCTTAATTGCTGCCATCCATAATCATTCAAATCACCTACGTTTAGTCGCTGTCTTATGAATGGTTGTGACTAATCATTTGATTAGTAAACTTCTTCCTTAAGGCAATAATAGTGATGATCGATCTTCTTGTTCCTCTATTAGTTTGCTAATAAGCAATGGGCAACGAAGGATGATCAATCTGCTTTGCTGACTGTTAATACATCGACACCAAGTTTATTTGATCGATGCTTATCATCTGATTAGTATGCCAATTGATCTTTTTTGACGATGATACCATTCGACTTTGCTCATGGTAAATGATTCTCAATCAAGCTCTTTCTGCGATCATCTCATCACAGCGATATTACTGATGGATGCTTACGATGTCTTCATCATCTTCATTGGTCTGATAGAGATATCGAAGAAGACTTGCCCTCATGATCAATGCTACGAGTCTTTATATAATGTTATATCTTCAGCATACTTCCTTAACTTTAACATCATGATTGTTGCAATGTTGGTATCGATATGAATGCGAGACGTTCCAGTTACGCTAGCCAACTCTTGTATTTAATAAATAAATAAATAAATATTTAATAATTTTCAAATAATTATTCATTGATAAATATTATATTAAATAATAATAATTATTGTTTCATTTATGCTATATATAACGATCAAGGAGGGGACATGACACTTGTTAGGAAGGCGGCAATTTCTACCTTCAATAATATGAAACAAGTTCATCATGGGTCAATCTCCTACAAGAGTTACGTATGTTAAGATTAAGGGAAGGAACAATTCCAATAAGTGAATGTGTAATGTCCCTAATCGTCGTCTTTCAACCTTAGAGGAAAAACGTGAAGTCTCATAAATGAGACGATTTTTTAATATTATTAGATGTTATTTAATAAATGTTTTAATTATCGTATTTATTTAATCACAATAATCCAATGTCTAAAGAGGGGTTATGACAAATTGGGTAGTCAATTTGTTAGGTAGTTGCAAAGTTGGTTCTCAGGAAATACAAGAATGTTTTTAAAAGCCATTCCAAACATTGCAATCAATAATCCTACAAAATAGAAGACCCTTGCTTTTGCATATCATATATCTCTATTATTTGAGTATAGTTTCTTCAATTCTTTCTTTCTTTGATCCTACAAGCAATAACAAAACTTCAAAGAAACCATAACGGAAGTGGGTAAAAAGAATTTTGTTTACTACATTTCAATTGTTTATTTTGTTTTGTTTTGTAGATGAAGGTAGGCTTTATATGCGGATTACAGAGATGTTTTCATCCACTTAGAAGAGGAAATTTTGAATCCTGCAGTGGCGTTCTAAATTCCTGTCTACATGATTGACCGCTTATGATATTAGCAGTTGCTCTACTTTTGAGCCACTTGCCCCACTTCATACAGTTATTGAGATAGTGCACACGCTAGATAAGTTACGGAAATGCCATTGAGAAAGTATATATATATATATTCTCTTAGCCATGAATTAGCTTTCGGTACTGTTCATTTGGAGTGATCAATTTTTTGTTCCCTAATCCAGTGACAGATCCAGACAAAAGGATTTTCTCTATGTCGAGTAAAGAAATGCAGTCCAGCAAAGCTTTAAAGCACTCAGCTTCTTTACTTTATATTCAATCTTGCCACATTATGCAGTTACACATTGCACATTCCCACACCGGAAGAAGAAAATTTGATTTGATTTCGCAATTCGACAATTGTGCCACTTTGTTTTGGTAATTTTCCTAATGATGAAGTGAGTAATTTTTTGACATGTTGAACATCAATGAATGACATTACTGTGAAATAAGATATCGAGCACATAACACTTTGTTTTATTTCTGTTATAGTTGCTACTGACGTTGGAAAACTTGTTTGACTTTATTCCAGCTTAATTTGATAATATTTATCTGTTTAATGCTTGCTCACAACGAAAAGCCATATTACTTTGTAGCTACAATAGGTTTCTTAGTTTTCATGCCGACATGGTTAAACAATGTATTACCTTCTCTTGTTTCCAGAGGAGTCTTCGAACCAGATTCAGGATAATTAACTTGCAAGTGTATAAGCCTTTCAGGTCTATATATATATATATATATATATATATATATATATAGAGAGAGAGAGAGAGAGAGAGAGAGAGAGTAGCCTACATGCATATTATTCGAACATACTTATAAATCCATAGTCTCCCAATGAAATTTGATCTGGATTCGAGTATCATTCCAGAGGACAAAACACTATAGAGGTAGTCTGTATTGATATGCACAAGCAAGAATCAATGTCCTTACACACACAACCATAGTGTAAATGTGAACAAACAGAAATCGGAAAGCAGGACCAAGAAAGTACAAGAAATTTAGACCCATAATTAAGAATTGCATTATCTGAGACATTTGTACAGTGATTTATGTGAAAACTGTGAAAGGATTTATACAAGTCTACAACTCTTAGCATTGAAGGCTGAACAACTTTGGATATTTGTATCTATAAATAAATTTCCACTTCTAGGAGAGACGTGGGAAGATGGAATGGTTCAACATCCATCATTGGAGACTCTTGGTGGCACCCTTTAGGCATTTGCACAAGGGCATTTGGTGTTGGTTCAAACACTAGCCTCGACATTGACTGAAGATCAATGCTATAACCTTCTGAATTCAAACAGCTGCCTAAATAGAAAAGCAATGTTGAGGCAATGTTTTCATTTATTGATATGACAATTCACTGTGTTTCGCATTTATGTTTACCAAGTTACTTACACTTGAACACTGCTATCCTTTAAAATTTATTTGTATTTTTCTTTTGTATACAGGAATTTGGGAAGGAGTAATCTATAGTAGTGGTATCAAAATCAAAAAAAAAAAAAAAATCTGACCTGCATCATTATAAATGACAATCAGAAACCAGATATTGGAGTTTAAAGTGTTAACTTGTGATTGATGTATTTCATTATTGCCAAATGTAGGCAGTGTTCTATATCATGGTTCGCCACAAAGCTCTTATATGATACTTTCCAGTTTCCAATGATATGGTTCCCATATTATGAATCTTCCATGGAATCTATTTATATGTATTTGTTTTTATGGGACCACAAAGTGTCTCACCAGTTTGTTGAGATGAATATTGTGTTTTATGTTGTCATGAAGTTTCGGTTGTAATATCAAATGAAAAAGATTGCTCAGAGGCAAGGAAGAGGACAATATTTTACTAAAATAAGAAAACAAATCGTTGTGCTTTCTTATCCGTTTATCTTTTGAAAAATTATTTTGCATTTTCCTATATGAGTCCTGATCAAGACAACTTGCATAGACTAAATTTATTTGCTTTTATTTTCCCAAATAAACCACTCACATATAGACATGACGGAAGAGGGCTATACATAGCTCTACAAATGACCAAAACAAGCATCATTAATTCATTTAAAGGTGAATATACCTTTAACGCAAGCTCCTCAAAGCAATTTTCTACATTGATGCAATTTTTGGCACTGCATTCAAGATAGATGCAACCATGTTCCCTTGCAAACTGAATACCCTCTTGCTTACTTACCACCCTCTCTTGGACCTGTCACATAAGTCATATTACATATTGGAAATTTGAGTGCTGAAATTGAAAATGACATGTCACACTATTTTAGAAAAAAATGTAAATGTAGATCAAACTTACCAACACGATGAACTTTATTCTTTACCCAGTAATATTATACTGAAAACTAAATGTTATATACATGTGTGCAAAAATATTTCATATCAAATGGCCTATTAACATTAGTAAATTAAAACATTTAATCAAATAAGGTCATATAAAACAAAACTCGCATGCCATGATGCATAGTACCTGTATTACCAACAATTTTAAAGTATCACACAATTATGGTACAAAAGATTTCAAAATATGTAAAAACATAAACAATCAAAGTTAGGATTCAATATACTATAGTCTTTAAACATCAAATGTGAAATGTGCCAACTCTTAACTCAGATTTTAAACGCATAATGCATTCAGGATGACATTATCTATTTACAGAATTGGATTTGTATGGTTATGTAAGTTTGGGCACTGATACTGACCACGCCCATGACTTATATGAAGGAAAATCCATAAAATAATAATAGATGAATTTACATTACTAATCTATAAGCTATGTTTAACATGTAATGGCAATGAAATAAAAAAAGTGGAAGAAGCACTACACATTCAATAGATAAAGGGGAGACAACACAAAGATCTTGTATTCAACAGCTTCAACTCCCTGAACCATTCCTTGACCTACAAGTTAAGGGTCATTTAACCATGTAGACATGTACTCTAGGGTTGGCAAGGGCTTGTCTAGTGCATGTGGACCCCAATGTAACAATGTGCATTATGCAGTGTTCAGTACTCTGCAAATTTGGAATTGTTTTACCTTGCATAATTCACAATGTAGTAGAGGTGCAAATATGCCTTTGAAAATGTTGACCCAGACCTAAGGTACTTGTGCTGCAGAGATCATTCACTTTTTCTTGAAAACCGTGGGCCTCATTTCATGGGTAGCCAATTGAGGTAATTGTAAGTTGGAGCTACAAATAAGTCTACCACTTCACAAGATCCAAATCCGACAGATATTGGTGTAATTTAACTATTGTGTACAAGGTAGTAAATAAATAAAAATGTGGGTGCATATGCTTTGTAAGTCATCTTGCTAATCAATTAGAATAAAAATATTTACCCCACATCCATGGGATGGTAGTCGTTGTCTTTAGCAACACTACATTCTACAGGCTTCACAAGTGTAAAAAATCAATCTTGAATATTTTAATTGGAGGTCCGACTCATTGAGAGGCCTGCCCCCTCATAGTGGCTATTGTATGGTGTTGTCCTATCTCAAGTATTTGTACTTTTCTAAATATAATGGAGCATTTATATTATTTTATGTGAGCTTCATAACAATTTTACTTTAAAAGACTGAAGCAAAGGTGGTGTGCAGAGCTTGAGAAATTTAATATTAAAGATTGGATGCATTTTTAAGTGTGAACAAAATCTTAGACAAATGCATTTTCACTAACTTCCAAATCTATGTTGTGAGAACCATATCACAATGGTTTAATCTTATGATGAGGACTTGGAAAAACTCCTAGAAGTGCAAGCAAAGTCACTAAGAAGAAAAGTAGATGATATCCAACGTCAATCATTATGTGTTTTGTAGGTTGTATTGTTGGTAGGTCAAAATCTATAGAATTTGTTGATGTTATTGAACGTGTTAAGAGGAATTTCTCCTCTTTTCCAATTCTTGGCCTTTGTACTAGATTTTGGTATAGGAGTGTGATAAGCAATGTCAAGAGTGTTTACACATTATCTAGAAATAGAATTACTTATGTACAACTAATTGGTTTATACATTCATGTTTGATTCATATGAGAATTTAATAGTAGATTTCAAAAGATATAACAATTATTTCATTATTCATTTTATGCTTCAATGCTTTTATACAAAAATAGGGAAGGGAATGATTATCCAACAACACAATCCTTTTTCTCAACTACAAAGGAAATATATGAGCTTGCCGATAGTTGCACAGAATTCCAACTATCAGTAACTACAGAAAACTAATTCAGCTGATGACACATAACAATTCTCACTGACTAACTGAAATTACAACATAACAAATAACTAATATACATTTTATGCTATCCACATCAACCCACAAAAGAAAATTTTATCTTCCAGATGTAGTTAGTGTACAATGACTATTATTATGTTTTGATAATATAACTATTCAAATGTATATTATTTGTTTGTCTACTTTTGAGTTGTTATAAGAGTTTGCTAGTCAACAATTGTGTTTCTCTTGGCAACCATCGGTTACTTTAAATAGATTTTGTATCGTCAAGGAAAACAAGATGATCCAATACAATTCAGTCTAATCCTTGGCCGACCATCTTTGGTCTACTTTAGTAATAATTTCACGTGCAAATAAAGATATACTTACCCCTCTATCTATGTTAGGTTCCTTTTTCTAAAAATAGATAAGAGGTAATTCACCAAGTTAACTGTTGGAGATCAGGTATCCGGTATGCTGCTTGACTCATGTCAGGAAGTTGTTGGGCATCGACCTTCGGCAATACCCTCCAACATATTCCAAGGAGGCATCAGTGGTTGGCAATCAAGGGACCTATACCGCCTAACACATGCCAAGAAATCATCAACTATGAAGGATCGAGAGCTTAACACATCCCAAGGATCTGTTGGAAGTCAAAAGGAAGGAGGAACTCTGAACCTCTGACAAGAAAAATTTGTAGGGCCTATAAGGCCAACCTATCATATACCATGGAGGATTCTAATGTAGGCCTTGGTGCCATTTCAGGTATAGGTCAATTATTTTGATCTTTGTGTAGGAAGCCTATAAAACTAAGAAAACATTTCAATGGTAGGTATCCATGATGTTAATGCATTCTCGGGGCACGTTGTGTTCAAGTGTTCTTTGGATGAAAACCTATAGGATGCTGGAATCAGAGGATGAAAACCCTTTGGTTCTTGGGAGCATTCTCAGTCCAGTCCATTGGTGCTTCAAGGATCTCCCAAAAAGTTTAGCGAGTCAGTGTGAACATTGTTTAGCAATGTTGTGTGTTGTTGTTGTAATGATTGTCATAATAATCTCTTTTTTTGTAGAAATTATACCATAGTCAATATATGTTACTGCTGGAGTTTGAATCAATTGTGTAACTTTATTTCTGCTGTTTGAGTAAATTAATTACTGTTGATGTAATTTGGTGAAGATTGTGTTTTTGCTATTTGGCGAATATTGTTTTTGTGTTCCAAACTATTGTTTTCATTGAAAAATCTACTAAGGGAATTTACAGTGGTATCAAAGCACCTTTCTTGCCATTCTATGAGTGTGTGGTGATGTAGGTGCATGAAAGCAAGCGATAGGGAAATCAAGTACTTTCTAAGGGAAAAGTGAAAACAGGCAACTATGGGTGATAGAAATGAGGAAGCCAACTTCAGGGAGTTCATTAAGATTGAAAACAAAGACTTGCCCAAAGAATTTCAATCTACCTTGAAGGAGTCTAGCAGAGATGGTAAGGACATTGAAAGAGATGTAACAACAATGGGCTATTGGGAACAACTGAGACAAAATGAAGTAAATTAGCGAATTCAACTATCCCAAACTCGAGGACATTCATAGCCATTTTTTAGAGAGAGATGAGACAAAACTCGTTAAAGAACAACTATCACGGCCATGGAAAAAGACTGAACTGACGAGTATCATGTTGAATATAATGCCCTAGATCCAACCAAGCGTCAAGTCATATCTTTTGTTGAGTATTATGAGTTGAAGACAAGAAATGGGCATAGAAGGTGAAGCAATGAGGAACAGCCCTATAAGGGCATTCAACATTGTTTGGGGAAAATCAACATAACCAAATACGATGCATAAGGCAATTATTCTATCAAGGTACGGTTGCATAAGTTGGATACATATTTCTCCTTGAACCCTATTTTTTGAGGAAGAGACCATTAAGTTTGCCACTTAACACCTAGAAGGTGTGGCTCATGAGTGGTCCTACCATGGCATGGTGACCCAAGGACATGGTTCAATTACTACCCTAGGGGAGGAGTTCAGCCAAAGATTGTTGGAGAATTTTGACAAGAAGGATCTAGAGATTCACTTTAGGGAGCTAGCAAAATTGAAGCTAGAGGGTATAGTTGAGCACTATGTCATAGAATTTCAGAGGCTATTAGTGATGGTTCTAGATGTGACAGAAAGGAGACTCATATTTATTTTTGTAGAGGTCCTGTCTAATTCACTAAGGATTTGGTAAGAGCATTTGATCTGCATTCCTTGCAAGAATCCATCAAAGATCCCTAAGTTTGGAGGATTCAGTTGCCAAAATCAAACTCTACACCAAGAATGCACCACCAATACGGCATTAGAAGAATCTTCATAAGAATCTACCTCAACCTAAGGCATTACCTCCAAAATCACGCAAAATGGAAGGGACAAAGAATGATCTCGGAGGAAGAAGTAGTGTTTTTCTTGCAAAGAGCCATGGACTCCTAAATATGGATGCTTGGGTAAGGGGCAAATACAGTACATTTAAGTAGTGTCAAATAAAGACTTAAAGTCAAAGAATGAACCAAAGGTATTTGAATATTTTCTCGATCATTTTGTTGAACAACACACAATCACAAGCGAAGCTATGCATGCTGCTCTCTATAGCCCCAAAATATCTTCCCTTCATGGTTTAAGTAGTGCTAGCCGGACAAAGGATGACTGTCCTCATCGATAGTGGGGCTAAGCACAACTTTATCGACGATTTTTTGTGATGAAGAGAGGATTGAAGGCAAAAGAATTTGATCATTCTCACAGTAGCTAATGGATCCACCATTCCATGCACTTGAGTAATTGAGCAACTCAATATCACTCTGGGAGACCATAAGGAATCTGATGAATCTTATGTGATTGGTTTGGGAGATACTAATATGATCTTGGGAGTACAATAATTGCAGTCTCTAGGAGATTATTTGCAAAGCTACCAAACTATGGAACTAAAGATCATGAAAGATGGAAAGACGATTGTCCTTAAAGTGATCTCCAATGGAGAGACTCTTCCATAAAGGCCAGCTAGCCTAAGAAAAAAATTGTTTGATTCATCCCACAAAGTCCCCATCAGGCAGAAAGGTATTCATCATGTTGATATTCTAAAAAATTCTAGTCAAACAATGTGTAGTTTTTAGCAACATGCCTCTAAGACTACCACCAGATAGAGGATTTTAACATACTATAAAGAGGACATAAACCTATTATCCCTAAACCATGCCGCCATCCAAGAGGATATAAAAAGGGGATAGAGAAGGCTATCAAAGAACTTCTTGTTATGGGATTCATAAGACCTAACTTCAGTCCATTTGCATCTTCTCTAGTTCTTGTGTAAAAATAAGGATTGCATTATGAGCATGTGTATTGACTAAGAGACTTGAAAAAGAAGACCATCAAGAATACATAACCTATTCCAAGGATAGATGAGCTCATAGATGAATTGCATTGAGCTGTGTACTCCAAGATTGATCTAAGATTAGGATACCATCAAATCCACATGAGGGGAAAAGATGTTGACAATATAGCCTTCCGACATCATCATAGACACACTGAGTTTTTGGTCATCCCTTTCAGAGTCACTAATGCTCCAAGTACATTCCAATCATACATGAACCAAACATTCAATAAGAAGCTTAGAAAAAAATTCTGGTTTTCTTTGATGACATATTGATCTACAACAAGAATTGGAAGGAACATTTGAAAGTTGAAACACCTAGACACAATGTTGGGCATTTTGGAGCAGCAAACTTTCTATGCTATTTTTTGCAAATATGAGTTTGGATTTTCTGAGCTTCTATACTTGGGTCATATCAAAAGCTCTAAGGGTGTTCAGATAGATCAACAGAAGATTCAAGCGACCCTTTGATTGTCCTCCACATACCAATTGAACTCAATTGAAATTGGATGTGTTGTTATTATAGTAGATTCATGAAGGGATTCTCTCAATTGGTTGCATGCTTGATTAATCTAACAAAGTAGGAAGCTTTTGTATGGTCTGACGATACTCAAAAAACTTTTGACAAGCCAAAGGAGGTAATGAGCTCAATAGTTTCCATTCTTGGTTTTTCATTACCCTTTATTGTTGAATGTGATTGTTTTGGAGAAGCTATTGGAGCTGTCCTCAATCAAAATGGACATCCAATAGCTTTCAAGAGCAAAAACTTAAGCAGTTTAGATAAGGGATATTCCATCTATGACAAGGAGATGTTGGCAATTATGCATGCACTAGAAAATTTAGATAGTACCTTGTGAAAAATTTATGGTGAAGACTGCACATAATAGATTGAAGTTCTTACATCCAAAAACTTTGAATGATTGCCAACAAAAATGGGTAAGCGAGCTGCAATCTTATGATTTCAAAATAGAATATGTGAAGGGCAAGAGGAATGTGGCAATTGATGCACTCTCTAGGACACCTACTCTATGCTCACTATCTGTCCTTTCTACCAACTGGAAGGTTTCCATTATTTCCAAGTAAGTCAAGAATAAATTTGCAGTTGACATCCTTGATGATAATTTCTTACAAAAGTATTCTTTCTCAATACAAGATATTTCTCTCCCTTTCTAGAATCCTTTGTAATCTATTATTACCCTCTTGAACGATGAATAATTATGGAACAAACCCACACTTTGATATCTCTGCAAATTACCTATTAGTTATTAGATTATAAATAGCTTTTCACATTCTACAATACCACATATGTAACTAAAATTTGAGCACATGAAGCGTTTAGCCACCTCCTCTTAACCAATTTCCTCAAACAATCGCAAATGGGACTATTTATGAACCATTATTTATTTAAGAGTGAAAATTACGATATCAAACTCTAAAAATCTAGGAACGAGATTGAATATAAAAGGAACAACTTCAATGGTTATTGTTGTCACAAAAGTTTGCACCCTTGCTAAGCTATCAATTTAGCAACCTTGTGAAACATAAAAACAATCTCAAAGTGTGGGACCTTGCATAAAGGGTTGAATCTCTGGAGAGGGCCGATTTCCTTCTCAATCCAGGTACAGGTGTTGAACCAACTCAAAATCCAAATTCTGCTTCTAAACCTACTCTAATAGCTTGTTGGAGACAAAGGAAGAAGAAAATGCAGAAAATGGAAGGGGGTGATGAACCAAGATAAGAGATATTCCTGTACCTACCCCTAAATGACACAAAGAATCAATTGAAATACCCTAGAGATGCACAAACTTCAGTTACATAAATGAGCCCAACGCATGTATGGAGGTTAGAATTTGCTAAATGTCAAAGGGGAGAAAGTTTCCCACAAGTCACAACCAGAAAACAAGTTAACATAGTATATGTGAGAGAAAGCCACAAAACACACACTTATTATGAAGGTAAGAAAATATACACAACACGCATAAGTCGAAGAGAGGCAAGAATGATGATTTCAATTCATTCTCAAGCCAATGGCCAAACTTACAATTGCAAGAATGCAAGAAATATGCAATATTTTAAAAGAAGTGAAAGAGCTGAAAGTAGTTCAAGGCAACAAGGAGAGATCCCTTTACGATGAGGCTTAAGAGCCTATATATAGAAAACTAGTTGTAGAGAAGAGACCAATGGTCAAAGAGGGTAAACCTTGACCCTGACGTACACAAAGGAATGTCAATCCAGGAAGATATGGTAGTGTACTGATCTGACATGATTCTGCATGCAAGCAACCTAGCCATACCCTGACAAGGCAATCCGAAGAAAAAAAGTTCTTCTAGAAGGTGGATTGTCTGGCATTCCAAAGTCAGAGCATGAAGGCCATCAAGTACCATAAATAAGCATGGCCTTGGACTCCACTTGATAGCAATCCTGCAAAACCTATAAATGCGCCCCTACAACTCCATGAATGAAAGTAGACAAGTCGCAGGAGTTGGTGGACCATTGAGAGCCTTGAGTGTTGATCACGCCATTTGGAAGTGTTGTAGCCACCGAAGGTCGGACATTGAGCCTTCAAGAAAATGTTACAAAGGGCAAGGAGTCAGGAACCTCGGAGTCCAAAGGGATGAGAGGGAGGAGACAAGAAGACTCCGGGTTTTGGGGTTTGGGGAGACAAGATACCTCTTCCCAAAAGGCAAGGGGTAGACTGGTTCCCTGAATCCTGAAATCCAGAAGGAAAGGGAAGTCTAGATTTCAGGGTTCAAGGAGACAAGATACCTCTTCCCAAAAGGAAAGGGGTAGACCGATTCCTCGGATCCCGAAATCCGAAAGGAAAGGGAAGTTTGGGTTTCATGGGTTGGGGAGACAGGATACCTCTTCCCAAAAGAGAAGGGGTTGTAATATCCCCCTTAATATTTTTCAGCTTATTTCCAGTTACAATCACAACAAGATTCACCCGTTAAGGTTAGAGTAATCAAACTTGCGCATAACGGAAATGCTGAAAGTAACCCTTTCACTTTTTGATCATCAAAAAGCCCAGTATGGGAGGGTGAGAGCATACGGTGTAAAGAGGATTGTTAGCTCAAATAACTACTGGAAATGAAATCTTAAATACAATACTAGTCGACAAGCTAGCCCCTTCCACTTATCCAGCGGGTGTAAGAATTTCTACAGCAGTATACCGATGCAACTAGCCAATTAGAAAATTACAACTGAAAGAACAACAATCACTTGACCGCTTATGCAGCGGCAGGACTAGAAATGAATAGCAATCAACTCAACCGCTTATTCAGCAGGAGGACTGTGTTACAATAGATAAGAAGGTGGTAGGCCAGCCTCTTCCAATTATGTAGTGGGACAAATGTTGGCATTATTGGCATTAAGTTGTCATTGATGTCAAACTGGTTTGGCAAGGTCACCGGTAAGTAAGAAGTGGTGACCGGTACAAGAAGAGAAAGACATATGATGGTAATGCACATGTGAGTGAGCAGACAGAAGGAAGGCTATTGGTACAAATGAATTGTGTTATCTGTCGGTAAGGCAAGCTTACCAGTAAGGCACAAACCGGGATGAAGGTCGGTTGCTTGTTTGTGATGAAGAGGCAAAATGCTAAAAGAATCACAACAACACTCGGTGAACAGAACAAAGAGGTTGGCATGAAGACATACCGAAAGGTAAGATGACTTATCACGAGGATGTGCTACCGGTACAAAGGATGTTTGTTGGCCATACCGGTAAGGTGAACTAAGCCGGTAGTCAACCTAGGTCGACAAAGAATGTCAAACCGACATAGAAATCCACGCAGAGGTGGATGTCGACAAACATAACAACTGGATGCCAAGTGGTGATATGCACAGGTCAATGAAGTGTGCATTGACGTAACATGTCAGCAAGAAGATCGACTTTTATGAAGAACCCGCAAGTCACAGAGGATGCTAGAGGATTGTGGCTCGAGGAAGGCAAGCTGGCAAAGCGACTGAACTGATTCTGCAAGAAGATTTGATCTTCGTACCCGTTTGCTGAAGGAAACAACAAAGCCATTAATGGTGTATGACAGAGAAAAGCAGAAAAGCATGGTGCAGATCTCCAGATTTAGAAAACGCACATTGGAATGCGAAGCTTTGTTGGTGTTGATCGATGTCATGAAGATCATATCCCTGGAAAAGCAGATCGAATCAAATCGGATTTGGTTCAAGTTGGAGAAGGCAAAACCTAACACGGCATTGTTGAATGCGGTTTTAGGCGAGAATCCAAGATTATAAATAGATGAGCTCGAGATAGAAATGATTGATGCTTGATGTGAAGAAGGAGAGTGAAGAGAGCTTGAGCGTAGAGAAGGATCATCTTCCTTAGAATTTACTCTAAGAAAGTTGCAGAGTGAGTTAGTAGGCAAACCGGTGAGAGGGTTTAACCGACAGTGATAGAGTATCGGTAAACTGTTGCAGGTCTAACAGTTGAGCTAACAAGTAAGGTGTGATCGATCAAGAAGGCATCCAAGTGTGACTAAGTGTGTTGTGAGGCTGAGAGAGAAGAAGAGAAGGTTTTTAACCGGCATAAATCTATTTGATCAAGTGTTGCAGAATTCATTTGCAACCAGAAGCTATAACTATATCAAAATTGTATTTCAATATACATCACCAAGTTGGAGCTTGGTGTAGGGGTAGGTGCTCCTTGGGTTGGTGCCCTAAATCTTTGTAATTCATTGTTTCACTTGTGAGGCTGGATTGGAGCAATAGTCTCCAGCAACATTTCTCATCGAGGTTTTTCCCATATTGGGTTTTCCTCGTACATCTGGTGTTGTGGGTTGCATTTGTGTGTTTGTCTCTATTGGTATCCTCATTTTTCTTACCGGTTTGACTGTTTAGTGCTTAGGATAATAACGGTTTTCAAAGGTTGTTTTAAAAAGAAAAGAATTTAGGAACCACTGATTCACCCCTCTCAGTGGTACAATGTGTTCAACAATTGGTATCAGAGCCTAGGTTCTCGATTGATTAAAGCTTGGGTAGATTCTAGACTAAGAACACAATGGCAAGAAATGAGTCTGCTTCCTCAAAAGCCTCCATGTTTGATGGATCCAACTATGCCTTTTGGAGCAAAAGAATAGGGACCTATATTTCCTCCCTTGGTTTTGATGTGTGGATGTCTACCAAGAATGGGTATGCTATCCCTAGTGTTCCTCCCACTGATCTGGATGCCAAGAAGGAGTGTGAGAACAATACAAAGGCCAAACATGCTATCTTGAGCAGGTTGTCTGATAATGAGTTTGTCAAGGTCATGCACTGTGCATTCGCCAAGGAGACTTGGGATAAAATGTAGAGGTTATTTGAAGGAGATGCAAAAGTCAAAGAGGCCAAGCTACAAGCACTAAGAGGTCAACTTGAAGGCATCAAGATGAAGGATGAAGAAAAGATTGCAGACTACCTTCATAGATTTGATGAAACCATGAACACCATCAAAGGACTTGGAGAAGAAATTGCAAATGAGATTCTTGTCAAGAAGGTACCCAGATCTCTCACACCTAAGTATGATACTAAGGTTTCTGCCATAGAAGAAGCCAAGGATCTGGAGATCTTCACAATGGATGAGCTATTTGGCTCACTAACAGCCTATGAAATGAGAACAACCGGTGATGCATCCTTAAGGAAAGAGGCAGCGTTCAACTCCACCCAGAAGGGCAAAGAAGTAGCTACTCATATAAGATCCAATGAAGACTCTGATGCAAAGGTAGCAAACTTTGTCAAAAAGCTCAAAAGAGGATCCCACAAGTATAAATGAAAGCTACCACTCAAATGTTTCAACTGTGGTAAAGTTGGACACTTTGCTACAAAATGTCCTTATAATGAAACCGGTGGAGATGAGTTAAGAGGTTTTAGCAGATCTGTTGGTAAAGATAAAGAAAGAAATGTCTACCGGCAAGGAAGAAGAGGCTATCGGAAGCAGAACAACCTCTATACTATTGAGGATGATGCCACAGATGAAGAAAGTGCATTAGAAGATGACCACCATGAGAATGGCAGAGAAGTTAATCTCTTTATGGCACTTGATGAACCAATTGGTGAAGATGAGGAAGAAGAAGACATTGAGGCTGAAGTAGATGTAGAAGGTGAGCTTATAAGTGCTCTTGAGGAGCTGAGTAAAACAAGAAGAGAACTCAATAAGATCAAGCTTGCTGCGGTAGATGAACAAGGTCTCTTGAAGGAATCCCTGGATGACTCCAATCAAGTTATATCTGACTTGAAACTGCAGTTGGAAGAAGCCAAGAGGATATGTGAAGTTACATCCTCTGATCTGATGAAGAAAGAAAAGGAGCATCAAGATCTGGAAGCATAAATAGTGAGGCTCAGAAAGGATCTTGAATAAAGTAAAGAAGAAATAAAAGTGAGAAGCAAATATGAAGGCAACAGTGAAACCTTAGACAAGATGTTGAGCAAACAGAAGCAATCCAAAGATACCGGTGGCTTAGGATTTGAAGAAGGTCAAAGTTCAAATAGCAAAGACACATCTAGTAAGGAGATACAGCTCACCTCTTCCAATGAAGGTGAAGAAAACAAGACGTTCATAGTAAGCAAGGATACATGTAAGAAGACATATGCAGATGCTGTTAGAAACCACCACACAAACCAGTATACACAATTAATGAAACGGAGGCCACACTCAATGTACCGACATGCAAATCTAAGGAGAAATGCAAGAGTTGACCATGAAGGATTCACCAGAGTCAACAACATGAAGGGAAGACCCCTGATGAGGCAGTCGTTTGCCGGACCAAGGCAACCTAACCGGTATGTTTCAAACTTTCATGGTTACTATTACCGGTGTAACAAATTTGGGCCTGACTGTAGATTAACCAATAAGCCCACTATGAGTTATGAAAGTAGAAATTCTTTTAATGCACTGTGGGATATGAATGTTGTTTGTTATTAGTGCAATGGATTTGGTCATAAGAGTTTTGAATGTAGGAAGAATAAACCGGTGTCCTACAATAATTTCAAAGATTTATCTTTAAATGAAAATATGAAATGCTATAGCTATCAAGAGTTTGGACATATAGCAAAGTTTTGTAAAAATAGGAAGATCAAGCAGAAGAAGACAGATCCTGATCAAGAACCGATAGTTGAACCGGAGCACAAAATAGTAGTTAACAAGAAGGAAACCAAACCAGTATGGATTGAGAAAGAAAAAGAAAAGGCAGAATCAAGTCTGATAGTGCAGAATGCTTTGCGTGTTGAAAGGAAAAATCTATGGGTTGTAAATAGTGGTTGTTCCAACCACATGACCGATGATAAAAGGAAATTTATCAAGCTTGAAGACTGGAATGGTGGTTCAGTAAGATTCGGAGATAACTCATCCATCAAAATAAAGGGAAAAGGTACTCTAAATATTGATGGAAAATTGAAGGCACGTGATGTATATTATGTGGAAGGCCTAAAGCACAATCTGTTGAGTGTGAGTCGGATGTGTGACAAAGGCTATAAATTCACCTTTGACTCAATCGGCTGCCAAATAAAGAAAGAGAGTACCGGTCAGGTTGTGGCAGAAGGAAAGAGAACAGATGGTAATGTTTAAAATTTGAAGGAATGCTATGAGTCCCAATGCATGTTGGGACAGGTTGATGAAAGCTAGCTATGGCATTGAAGATTAGGCCACATAAACTTTGATAACTTAGTTGCAGTAAGCAAAATGGGGTGTGTAAGAAATATTCCACCCATCATCAAACCAGTAAGCACATTTTGTGATGAATGTGTGAAAGGGAGCAGACTAAGGTGAGCTTTAGGACAAAAGAGCACAACACCTCAAGACCACTTGAGATTGTACATACAGATCCGTGTGGTCCAACTAGGACAAGAGCTCTTACCAGTGAAAGATATTTTATGTTCTTTATTGATGATTATTCAAGAATGACATGGGTCACTTTCCTGCAAGATAAGTCACAAGCATTTGACAGATTCAAGATCTTTAGGAAGATGGTGGATAAGGAAAGTGGGTGTAAGCTAAAACGTCTAAGATCAGACAGGGGTGGAGAGTTCACATCAAATGAGTTTGAAGATTATTGTGAAAGACATGGAATTAGAAGGCAGTACTTAGCCCCTAGGACACCACAACAAAATGGTATGGTAGAAAGGAAGAACAGGGCAGTCAAGGAGATAGCCAGAACCATGTTAAATGAGGCTAGTCTGCAAAACATATATTGGAAGGAAGTTGTTCATACTACTGCATATACCTTAAACCAAGTTCAACTAAGAACAAACAACAAAATGACACCTTATGAGTTGTGGTATGACCGAAAGTCATCAGTAAAATACTTCAAGGTATTTGGAAGTAAGTGTTTTATGAAGAGAGATATGGGTGGTCTAGGTAGTTTTGACTCCAGGAGTGATGAAGGAATCTTCCTTGGTTACTCATCTAATAGCAAGGCCTACAAATGCTACAACAAAAGACTAAGAAGAGTCATTGAGAGTGTGCATGTAAGAGTTGATGAGGATATGCACAAAAGAAGTCAATCACAAGTGAACCGGTATGATGATTTTGGTGATGAAAGTGAAGAAGCTCCATCAGACAATGAGCCAGAAGAAGCATCCAAAAAGTCTCCCAACCGGTATGTGCAGATGAACCACCCAGAAGAGCAGATTCTAGGAAATAAGAATGATGGTGTACAGACTAGGAGAAGACTTGCACGAAATGATGAACAAGTCAACTTCTGCCTCATGACTAAAGTAGAACCTAAAACATTCAATGAGGCCTGCGAAAGACAGGAATAGATGGATGCCATGGAAGAAGAAGTGCAGCAGATTGAGAAGAACAAGACTTGGGAATTAGTCCCTAGACGAGAAGACAAGAACATTATTGGCACTAAATGGGTCTACCGGAATAAGATGAATGAAGAAGGTAAAAATGTTAGGCATAAAGCTAGACTTGTGTGCAAAGGATACTCTCAAGTAGAGGGCATTGACTTTGAAGAAACATTTGCACTGGTAGCTAGATAAGAAGCAATTAGAATGTTTCTAACTTTTTCTGCCTACAAGGGTTATAAAGTATATCAAATGGATGTAAAATCTACCTTCCTAAATGGAAATTTGGAAGAAGTGTACATGGAGCAACCGGAAGGGTTTCTGCTACATGATAATGAAACCTTTGTGTGCCGGTTGAAGAAGGCCCTGTATGGTTTAAAGCAAGCTCCTAGAGCATGGTATTCAAGATTAGATCAGTACCTGAAGGAGCAAGGATTCAAAAAGGGGAGTGTTGACAGCAATCTATACATAAAGAAAGATGGAAACCACATAATCATTGTGGTTGTGTATGTAGATGACATTATTTTTGGAGGAAATAAGGACACCCTTTGCAAAGAATTTGCTAATCAGATGCAGTCAGAATTTGAGATGTCAATGCTTGGTGAATTGACATACTTCCTTGGTTTGCAGATATTACAACAAGATAAGGGAATCTTTATCTCACAGACCAAGTATGAAAAGGATATGTTGAAGAAATTTGAAATGGAGGATTGCAAACCGATAAGTACTCCCATGGTGATCGGAAGTAAATTAAGCAAGAATGATGAATCACCGGTGGTGGATCAGGCATTGTATAGATCCATGATAGGCAGTCTATTGTATCTAACTGCTTCTAGAACCAGATATAGTACAGGCAGTGTGCATGGTGGCCAAATTTCAAGATGCACCTAAGCAGTCACATATGAATGTTGTAAGCAAAATATTTAGGTACCTCCAAGGAACACTCAGTTATGGATTGTGGTACCCTAAACAAAGGAAATTCATCTTGGAAGCATACACTAATGCTGATTGGGCAAGTTGCATTGATGACCGGAAGAGCACAAGTGGTGGTGCATTCTTCCTAGGTGATCGGTTGGTCTCATGGCATAGCAAGAAGCAAGATTCAGTCTCCCTATCAACTGCTGAAGCAAAATACATTGTAGCAGCTATGTGCTTCTCTCCGGTGCTTTGGATGAAACAAACCCTCAAGGACATACAGGTGGACATTATTGATCCTATTCTCATCCGGTGTGATAATTTGAGTGCTATCAGCATATCAAAGAATCCGATGATGCATTCCAGAACAAAGCATATAGCCATCAAGTATCATTTTCTCAGAGAGAAGGTTGAAGGACAGGAAGTAATGATGGACTATGTCCCTACCGGAGAACAAGTAGCAGACATCTTCACCAAACCATTGCCAATAAGCAATTTTGAGTACCTAAGACACAAGTTGGGAGTTGTGTCATCTACCTTCTGCACTTGAGATAGGAAGGATTTATATGGTTTAGGGGGAGTTCATAGCAGCATCTATAACTCTTGAACCACATCTCAGTACCGGCTGCAATCACTGCTAGCAGCCAAAGGGGGAGCTAGGTATGGATCAAAGGGGGAGTATATAGTACCCTTTGTCATTGTCTCAAAGGGGGAGAAATCTACTAGTATGAAGTGTCTTGTAGTAAGTTGACATCAATGCCAAAGGGGGAGATTGTTGGCATTGTTGGCATTAAGTTGTCATTGATATCAAACTGGTTTGGCAAGGTCACCGGTAAGTAAGAAGTGGTGACCGGTACAAGAAGAGCAAGACATGATGGCAATGCACATGTGAGTGAGAAGACAAATTGAAGGCTACCAGTACACATTAATTGTGTTATCTGCCGGTAAAGAAGGCTTACCGGTAAGGCACAAACCGGGATGAAGGTCAATTGCTTGTATGTGATGAAGAGGCGAAATGCTAAAAGAATCACAACACTTGGTGAGCAAAATAGAGAGGTTGGCATGACGACATATCGGAAGGTAAGATGACTTATCATGAGGATGTGTTGCCGATACAGAGGATGTTTGTTGGTCATACCGATAAGGTGAAGAGAGCTTGAGCGCAGAGAAGAATCATCTTCCTTAGAATTTATTCTAAGAAAGTTGCAGAGTGAGTTAGCAGGCAAACCGGTGAGAGGGTTTAACTGGTAGTGATAGAGTACCGGTAAACTATTGCAGATCTAACAGTTGAGCTAACAAGTAAGATGTGATTGGTCAACAAGGCATCCAAGTGTGACTAAGTGTGTTGTGAGGCTGAGAGAGAAGAAGATAACATTTTTAACCAGCAGAAATCTATTTGATCAAATGTTGCAGAACTCATTTCCAACCAGAGGCTATAACCGTATCAAAATTGTATTTCTATATACATCACCAAGTTGGAGCTTGGTGCAGGGGTTGGTGCACCTTGGGTTGTGTTGTGACGTTTTCACACATCGCCCCATTGCAAATGGGGACCCTTGCTTTTTTTGCTTTTTAGGGTTTTTTTTTTTTGGTCTTTTAGGGTTTTGTTAGCTAGCCTTTGCATTTTGAGTGTCGCCCAGGTGATCACATGGATAAGCAAGTCCGGCTTGAATGATGTCTTGATTCTGAAATTTGGCTAAGTCTGGAATGTCCTGAAATTTGGGCTAAGTTTGAAAGTCTTGATCTTGAAATTTGGCTAAGTCTGGAATGTCCTGATCCTGAATTTGACTAAGTCTGGAAACTGAAAAACCTCAAAAAACTAGATTTTGCAATATAACTCCTGGAGGTCTGAAACCACTCTCAAACATCCTGAAAGTATATATGGAATATAACTTAAAGTATAAGAAAGAAGAAAGATAGAAGGAAATGTCACTTATACTCCATTAAAATTGTCCTGATAGAGAGTTCGAAAAGTCAAATTTCGCTCCTGACCTTCACTGAGGATCCAGAGCGAAAAACACTCCTGTCCCTCTCCAAGGGTCCAAGGCGAATCGCTCATGTCCCTCACCAAGGGTCCAGAGCGAAAAAGCTTAGTGGAGTCATTCCTGACCTTGTTTGGACAAATTGAGACATCAAAGGCATGATGGAGGACAAAATGAACGTGATAGAGCATCCAGACTTGATTAAGGACGATGAAATGATGGAGTATTTGTCTAGAAAGGTAAATTCGCTCCTGTCCCTCACCAAGGGACCAGAGCGATTTTATTCATATACACATTTTTAGACCTTGTTTGGACTCGAACTTTTATTCATGGCGTGTAAAGAGATGATATTTTCCTCAGCGAAGGAAATTTGAAGTGAAAAGTAAAAAGATTTGGCCTTGAGAGCAAAAATCGCTCCTGTCCCTCACTGAAGGACCGGAGCTTGAATTCCAATTTCGCATTATCCTTGCAAGATTTAAGTGGTTTCGCGATTTGAGGAGGTCAAGGGAAGTATGTTTTGCCCGTTGAATATAACTTAAGTACGCCACAATGAAGAAAATCGGCCTAAGTAACAAGTTCGCCCCTGTCCCTCTCCAAGGGACCAAGGTGACTGGCTAGGGCGCTCCTGTCCCTCTCCAAGGGACCAGAGCGATTTTCCCTCAAGACAAGATTCGGGCAAGAGAAAAACAAGTTTTACGTTTGAGGTGGGTGAAGGAAGACGCAATCGATCCGTTGAAGATAATTTTCGAAGCTAGCAAAGGACGAATTGGCTTGTAATTGCAAAAGTGCTCCCGTCCCTCACTGAAGGACCGGAGCTTGAATTTCAAATTTGCACTGTTCTTGCAGGATCAAGACAATTTTATGATTTGAAGAGACCAAGGAAAACATGATTTATCCATTGAATATAATTTGGAAGGCTAACAAAGGACGGATAAGCTTGGATTTGCAAAATAGCTCCTGTCCCTCACCAAGGGACCAGGGCGAAAATGCTTTAAAGTGTACTCATTTCAAAGATCGAATAAATTGAACTCAAAATTCTAAGTAAAAATGCCATCTTGGACGTCAAAAATGAGGTCTTGGACGTAAAAAAAAAAGAAGTGTGAGGTCTAGAATGAGATCGCTCCTGTCCCTCACCAAGGGACCAGAGCGATCTTGTTAATAGCCATTATTTTTCATGATTGGGCGCCAAATATCCTTCAAATTACATTAAATGCCAGATTCGATAAAACCTTGAAATATTTTTGGCATTTAATAAAAGCGCATGGTATTTCATAATTAATTTTGAGCCTAAAAATATCGAATTTTTTAATTATAAAGGCATTTAAAATTAATTATTATTATTTTAAAAAAATAAAATAAAATTGGAGCGCTTGGGGTATTATTTAATGTTTTTATCAAGTCGGCCTCTTCTTTTATTAATTTTTATTTATCTTTTGGCCTATTTTTCCAAGTCGGCCCATGGAAATAAAATGGTGAGCGCTCTATATATTTGAGGCATGTTTTTCATTATTCAAATCATTCACTCATCATTTCAAGTGCGATTTGGAAGAGCAATTTGAGGAGCGAATTTCTACCAGGAGTGGGGACTAAGAAGGGTGAAATTCATCTTGAAGGCTATTGGAGAGGCGTATTTCTTGCTAGATTGGAGGATAAATTCCAGATGTTTTGAAGGTATTTGAAGGCGAATTTCCAGATCTTGAAGAAGCTAGTGGAAGATGGAGTTCTTTTCCAAGCTAAAGGGGGCGCATTTTGCTAAAGGGAGTCTTGATCTACATTTTGCCTAGCGAATCCTCCTATTTTTGCATCATTTTTTAGAATTAATTCCCAAGTGGAGGTATGGCGTAATCACCTTGGCACCATTTTTGAAGATTTAAATTTTGCTTTGAAAATCCTAAATTAGGAAATGATAACTCAAGATTTATCATGAGGTTTCCTAAATTAAAATCTTGAATCTTCCTTTTAAAGTTTAATTTTTAGATTTCAAGATATATTACTAATTTTGAAATGTTGTGTAGGTATCAAGATGGCGACTCCAAGCTCGAAAGATCTACAAGTCGGAAGACTCTCCTCAAGGACGATCAAGCAAGGACAAGGACGATCAAGCGAGGACAAGGACGACCTTCTTCGATCCAGCCTAGCATTGACAAGGACGGCCTTCTTTGGACTATCGTCATCAAGGGCGACCTCTTCCAATCCAGCATTCGAAGGCGAGGTACATCATCATCCTGCAAATCAAGGACACAAGAAGTTAGAACAAGGGTTCGTTGAGGAAGCCAATAGTTCCAGATGAATTAATTAAAGCTAGCTTCTCAACAACATTAAGTTGAATATCTACCAAGTTACAAGTGTCAGACAAGGTGGCATCCCAGTCATCGCTCATCCAGTCAGTGTGGTCCACCTCAGCATTTCCAGATTCAATGTACCTAACTCATGGAAGGTGGCACAAACTTCTATGTACCTACCCCAGCTATTCATTGGTCGAATTTTCTAGAGAGGACATGTGTCCAAGCAATACAATTTTATCATTGGTCAAGCATTAAATGTTATGTAATGGTTGTAACAAACCCTAATTAGGGTTTTCATTGTAAAATCTTGGCCATTGATCTCAAATTGATCTAAGCCATCGAATTGTATTGAGGGCACTATATAAGCCCTGGCATTTCATTTTGTAAAGGTAATTAGCAATAATTAGGAATAGTTAGAATAGGAATAGTTGGAAGCAGTTAGAAGATAGAGAGAGAATAGCAATTAGAGTAGAGTAGAGAGAGAAGGCAAAGATTGTTGCCAAGATGTTGTTGTAAAAGACTTGTAACTTCATTGAAGAAATGGTGAAATTTATGGGTCGATTCGACAATTTGCATGGTCTTTATACTTCTCATGTTTGATTTTATGATTAGATGAGTGGAAGAAATGTGCTTGATTGATGGTGAAATTCGTATATCCATACTACTAGCAGTTTGTTGATTGCAGACTTGCCTTGCGTAGTCAACTGGAATCATTCAGCTTAAGCTTAACTTCAATTGTCACTTCTTCATCGATATGCATCAACCTGATGGTGTCTATGCCTGCAGTGATGATTTGAACATCATAAAGCTTTCCTTCGAAGATCGCACTAACCTTGTGGAGATGTTCCTATGATGTCAAAACAAGACTTAGTTAGAATTTCATCAAAGATCATTCATTGCTCTTACATTCTTAGTGTTAGGATTAGATCCTCTCCTTGCCCTCGTCTTTTTTTCCTTTTTTCAAATCTAAGCTAGTGAAAATCCTGTGTTCCAGCAATATTCAAAGCAAATCAGAAGTTCAGGCATCAAATGTAAGTCCCCTTGTGATTCCAGCAAATCACATCATACCACAGAGAGCTTATCCACACGTAGAGACCCTACATACAAGAACCTTGGAGTCATCCTGATTGATCCTTTTTCGCGATATCTTCAGCAATCAGAGGCTTTACTCAAGAGAGGATAAGGTACCTTTAGGTATTTTATTCTGTGTTTGATAGTGTACAAAATACACGTCAATCAGGATGACTCCAAGGTTCTTGTATGTAGGGTCTCTACGTGTGGATAAGCTCTCTGTGGTATGATGTGATTTGCTGGAATCACAAGGGGACTTACACTTGATGCCTAAACTTCTGATCTGCTTTGAATATTGCTGGAACACAGGATCTTACTAGCTTGGACTTGAAAAAAAGGAAAAAAGATAGAGGGCAAGGAAAGGATCTAATCCTAATACTAAGAATGTAGGAGCAATGAATGATCTTTGATGAAATTCTAACTAAGTCTTGTTTTGACATCCCAGGACCATCTCCACAAGGTTAGTGCGATCTTCGAAGGAAAGCTTTATGATGTTCAAATCATCACTGCAGGCATAGACACCATCAGGTTGATGCATATCGATGAAGAAGCGACAATTGAAGTTAAGCTTAAGCTGAATGATTCCAGTTGACTACGCAAGGCAAGTCTGCAATCAACAAACTGCTAGTAGTATGGATATACGAATTTCACCATCAATCAAGCACATTTCTTCCACTCATCTAATAACATGAAATCAAATATGAGAAGTATAAAAACCATGCAAATTGTCGAATCGACCCATAAATTTCACCATTTCTTCAATGAAGTTACAAGTCTTTTACAACAACATCTTGGCAACAATCTTTGCCTTCTCTCTCTACTCTACTTTAATTGCTATTCTATCAACTAGCTAACTACTCTCTATTCACTAACTCCTTTCTAATTGCTTCCAACTCTTATTCTATTCTATCTATTCCCTAACTTCTAGCTATTTCTAATTGCTTTTACAAATGAAATGCCAGGGCTTATATAGTGCCCTCAATACAATTCGATGGCTAAGATCAATTCGAGATCAATGGCCAAGATTCAATAATGAAAACCCTAATTAGGGTTTGTTACAACCATTACATAACATTTAATGCTCGACCAATGAAATAATTGTATTGCTTGGACACATGTCCTCTCTAGAAAATTCCACCAATGGATAGCCAGGGTAGGTACATCGGAGTTTGTGCCACCTTCCATGAGTTAGGTACATTGAATCTGGACATGCTGAGGTGGACCACACTGACTGGAGAAGTGATGACTAGGATGCCACCTCGTCTGACACTTGTAACTTGGTAAATATTCAACTTGATGTTGTTGAGAAGCTAGCTTTAATTAATTCATCTGGTACTATCTGCTTCTTCAACGAACCCTTGTTCTAGCTTCTTGTGTCCTTGATGTGCAGGATGATTGATGTACCTCGCCTTGGAATACTGGATTGGAGAAGTCGCCCTTGATGACGTTAGTCCAAAGAAGGTCATCCTTGTCGATGCTAGACTGGATCGAAGAAGGTCGTCCTTGTCCTTGCTTGATCGTCCTTGATCTGGCTTGATTTTCCTTGAGGAGAGTCTTCCGACTTGTAGATCTTTCAAGCTTGGGAGTCGCCATCTTGATACCTACACAACATTTCACAATTAATAATATATCTTGAAATCTAAAAATTAAACTTTAAAAGGAAGATTCAAGATTTTAATTAGGAAACCTCATGATAAATCTTGAGTTATCATTTCCTAATTTAGGACTTTCAAAGCAAAATTTAAATCTTCAAAAAATGGTGCCAAGGTGATTACGCCATACCTCCACTTGGGAATTAATTCTAAAAAATGATGTAAAAAATAGATGAATTTTGCTAGGCAAAGTGTAGATCAAAGCTCTCCCTTGGATAAAATGCACCTCCTTTAGCTTGGAAAAGAACTCCACCTTCCACTAGCTTCTTCAAGATCTAGAAATTCGCCTTCAAATGTCTTCAAAAATCTGGAAATTATCCTCCAATCTAGCAAGAAATTCTCCTCTCCAATAGCCTTCAAGATGAATTTCGCCCTCCTCAAATTGCTCTTCAAGTTCGCATGAGAGATAATGCAAGAATGATTTGAATTGTGAAACAACACCTCCAATATATAGAGCGCTCACCTTCTACATCTCTCCATAGGCCGACTTGGTGGAAAAAATAAACAAAGATTAATAAAAGGAGAAGGCCGACTTAATTAAGCAATAAAAAATGATACCTCAAGCGCTCTTCTTTTTAAATTTTAATTTAATAATTAATTTTAAATGCCTTTATAATTAAAAATTTCGATTTTCCAAGGCTTAAATTAATTATTAACTACCAACGCACCCTTATTAAATGCCAATTTAATTAAAATATTTCAAGGTTTTAGCGAGTTTGGCATTTAATGTGAGTTGTTTGAAGTAAGTGCTCAACTCGTTTTTTCAAGACAAAATGAGCTCTTCTAAGGATTTTTGCCCTGGTCCTCCAGTGAAGGACAGGAGCGCCCTACCATTTATCTTTGGACTTCATTTTCCAAATCGCCAATTCATGATGTGAGGTAGGCAATGATCATCATCTCTCGTTCTATGCATGTTTTGCTTGCTTTCTCAAGGCAAAATGAGTTCCTCTCAAGGTTTTCGCCCTGGTCCTCCAGTGAAGGACAGGAGCGAATTTTGCATTTGTGCTTAAGATAGTCGATTTTTAGGGTTGGTTCCTTGTTCATCATCCTTCGAAAGACATTTTTGACTTTTGCATATCCTTTCCTTGACGTGGTTTTGGAAGGGAATGGTTGATTCTATGAAAATCGCCTTGGTCCTTGAGTGAAGGACAAGAGCGCCTTAGCCATTTTTATCAAGTCTTGTGGCCTTTGTTACTTCATTCCTCCGTGAAACTTTTTAAACATCATTTTGACCTTGCGTCTTGACTTGGATTCGTCCGAATTTGGAGAGGAAGGTTAGCTAGTGTGTTTTTCACCCTGGTCCCTGGGTGAGGGACAGGAGCGCCTTGGCCAAAATAGGCTCCACTTGTGTTTTGCAATCTTTCAAAATTATCTTCAATAGAGCGATTACGCCTTCCTTTACTCATCCCAAACGTAAAACTTGCTTCACCTTTGCCAAAAACTTGTCTTGAGGGAAAATCGCTCTGGTCCCTTGGAGAGGGACAGGAGTGCCCTGGCCTTTATGAGCTCATTTATGCCTTGTTAACTTTCAAAACTATCTTCAATGGGTTGATTACATCCTCCTTCATGCCTTTGATGTCTCAATTTGTCCAAACAAGGTCAGGAATGACTCCACTAAGCTTTTTCGCTCTGGACCCTTGGTGAGGGACATGAGCGATTCGCCTTGGACCCTTGGAGAGGGACAGGAGCGCTTTTCGCTCTGGATCTTCAGTGAAGGACAGGAGCGAAATTTGACTTTTTGAACTCTCCATCAGGAATAATTTTTATGGAATATAACATTTAAGTATAAGAATTATACTTTAAGTTATATTCCATATATACTTTCAGGATGTTTGAGAGTGGTTTCAGACCTCCAGGAGTTATATAGCAAAATCTAGTTTTTGGAGGTTTTTCAGTTTCCAGACTTAGTCAAATTTCAGGATCAGGACATTCCAGACCTAGCCAAATTTCAGGATCAGGACTTTCAGACTTAGCCAAATTTTCAGGACATTCCAGACTTAGCCAAATTTTCAGGATCAGGACTTCACTCCAGCAGGACCTGCTATCCTATTGATCTCCCCGACAGCACTAAAATGCAAAAGCTAAATAAGCAAACCCTAAAAGACCCAAAAAAAACAAACCCTAAAAAGCAAAAAACAAGGGTCCCCATTTGCAATGGGGCGATGTGTGAAAACGTCACAACAGTGCCCTAAATCTTTGTAATTCATTGTTTCACTTGTGAGGCTGGATTGGAGCAGTAGTCTCTAGCAGCATTTCTCACCGAGATTTTTCCCATATTGGGTTTTCCTCATACATCTGGTGTTGTTGGTTGCATCTGTGTGTTTGTCTCTATTGGTATCCTCATTTGTCTTACCGGTTTGACTGTTTAGTGCTTAGGATAATAACCGGTTTTCAAAGGTTGTTTTAAAAAGAAAAGAATTTAGGAACACTGATTCAACCCCCTCTCAGTGGTACATTGTGTTCAACAACAAAGAGCAGCAATCAAAGTATATGGCTGTTAGTACTCCTAATCAGTGGCATAGGAGTCGTCAAATATCATCAATTGGTGGCCATAGGAAAGTTCAGCAAGGACAATCGAATTAATTCCAAGTTCCATTTCAATGTTGTGATATGCTTTTGATACATCAGCCCTTAGAAGTTTGTGAAACATTCAATCAACAAGTTATCAATGTTTGATATAGCGCCTATGGTTATAAACTTCATAGATAGCATTGGCTGTAGCATTTAATTTGGTATTCATGACAACTAATTGTCTAAAAGTCACTAGCTAAAAGTCAACATTATACTATAAGGATTGCATAGCATGTGTTTGATTAAATGCCCTATGTTGTAGATGAACACTTCAATCATGAGGATGCATACAAGTGTTTGCATTAATTCCTTATAGCTGTAGATGCATTTTTCACACATAGGAATCATATATATGTATTTATTTGAAGTCAGAGAAGCCATGCATGCATTTAGACTATTGCTTTGACATTTTAGTTGTATTTATAAGCAATTAGAGTGCATTGATATCATTACTCAAGCATAAAAATCAGACTGAAATCACAGACCAGCAAGCATTGAGTGTGTATGCAAAGTGTTTGACAATATCCTTTGAGAGAAAAACTACATCAGATTAGACAAGGGATCTTATAGTGGTATCAGAGCCAAGATCCTGCCATCTTGTGAACAGTTTGATGCAGTTGTCAGATGAGTGAAAGAGATATCAGATATTATAACAGAGAACAAAGAACACAGCAGTATCAAAATCCACAGGTGTCTGAAGTTGAAACTTTTTCAAAGGCTTTGAGAGTAAGAGATACCGAGAAAACAGTACAGAACATGGAAGAAGATGATAGGGATACTATAGCTAAAAGGAAGATTGATACCATGATTGATATGATGTCACGCTTGCAGGCTAATCAAAATCAGCAGAACAACATGGGAGAAGATAGTGGTGTTCATGGGAATAATAGCAACAATGATATGAATTAGCTTGAAGTCACAAAGCAACAAGCATGATATGGTATTGGAAGGGATAGAACAGTGAATCAGCATGATGCATACTCTAGAGGATCAGCCTCTAGACCCCTTTTTCCCACCCTTTACACCACGACAAGAATAACCACAAGCCGCTGCCCCTGTACCTTGTGCAGATGAAGTACGACAGCCATACTTAGAATATACCACCTTGCCACCTGATTTAAGAGAGCAGTAGACCTTTGATCAGTTCATGAATCAAAGGAGCAGGAGAAATGGTGGAAAGAATGAGTATCATATTCCAGCACGAAATGATTACTAGAAAGCTCTTGGGAAAGTAACAATGCCATTTTTTGATGGAAGTGAAAAGTCCACAGCCAGAGCATGGGTACAAAAGCTAGACAACTACCTCTTGTTGAGACCGATGCCTAAATAGGATGCTATTTGACTTGCCACACTACATCTAGAGGGAGTTTGTAATGTCCCCTTCTCAGGCATGATGTTTCAGTTGACGGACGGCCTATTTCGGAGACCCGTAGGCTACTCAATGGGTGAAATTAGGGTTTCTAGTTTTGGAGGTGGTTGTTGCTCGTGAATTAGAGTTTGGATCGCGGATTCTTTCTGGGTTTTCAGAGGGCTTCGCAGTGGTATGTCCGGCTTTACATTCCGAGCACTTTTTGGAATTTACTATTTCTACCCGTGGTCCTGATTATTTCGGCACAGTTGGTTCTCTTCTTCAGTTGGTTCAGTTGGCTTCGTCACTTTTGTCCTTGGGATGTTTTTGGAGATATAAGTTCATTTCATTTAAATAATGTTATATTTTAAAGTTGACCCCTTGGCCTAGCTTCATCACTTCAAGTTGTTTTAAAAGGTGGTCTTCAAGGGTGGACGCATCATGGAAGGGATTTAATATTTCCTAGGGTCTAAAATCTTGCTTATGAAAAGGGGTGCCAACTTTTTGAAGAGAAGTGAATTAAAATAAAGGTTAATTAAAGCTTTTAAAAGTGGCGCTATCTCTTGGAGGAAAATTCAAATGTGAAATTAGAGCGCACTTTCTAGAAGCCTCTTGAGATTCCTTGTTAAGCTTATAAATGGAGGCCTCTTCCCTTCATTTGGGCATCTTATGTCTATTATAATGTTACTCTGCCGGAATGGTATTGGGGTTGCTTCGAGGAATGAATGCCTCCTAGCCTTGGCATTGCTTATTGCTTGAAAGATAGCAACTAGTGGTGATTTAGTGTAGTTGTGAGAGTTTGTAGTGAGGATTGCATTGTAGCTTGACTTGTGCTGGAAGTTCAGTTATTTGCATTTCATTTCATTTTTGAAAGTCGTGGTTAGCAGGGCAGATTTGTAGTTTCACTCATATATTTCAAAATAAAAACATATTCATTCTGGGTATTGCATATTTCCTCTTGTTTTGGCTGGGCGCTCCTTTGTAAAAGTTTGCAAATTCTAATATAAAGTGTTTTATTTTATAGAGAAGAATCACCATTCTTGCCTGGCGTCACTGCTGGGAATTGCCTTGGGGTTCGTGTTAAATAATCTGTTGGTTTAATGTCTGATTTCTTGGTATTGGTTTGGTCGCCTCCTTCATAGGAAGCCATTGCTTTTGGTTTTGGGTCATTCGGTGAAAGATCCCTGATGGATCTCTTTTACCAATCTGCTGTAATTTTTATTTATTTAAATTGATTTTTCCTGCTTATTAATATTTTCTTTCAGAAATAGACAGAAGTTGCAGAAGGGTTGAATTCTTTTTGTATTTTGATGATTTTTCAACAAGTAAATAATGAAGTACAAGTACATGAACAAAGTACTGAAAATGAAGTTCATATACAGCCAAAACAAATTCGATTCAAGGCAGATTTCTGAATATAAAATCAAATATTTGACCAGATGAAGATTTCCAATAATTTCAGGAAAATTACAATCAGGAATAATTCCAACCTGGATGCTGAAAGAGTAACATAACTAGGAATGAAGTTGTGGCAAGATTCCAGCCCTCCAAGTGCTACACGTGGGAAGGAAAGTGGCTGCCAGGTACAGCCGTACGGCTGCCAAGTACACCCAACTGGTTAGAAACCCCAAACCCCACGCTGAACTCTGTCAGAATTGCTGAACCTCCAGAAAGAATGCCGTACAATCTCCAAGATGCTAATAGCTGCAAACAAATCCAAACCACTGTATTGGGGGCTACGTCCCAAACAGGCAAGGCATTGGGGTTGGCGTCCCAGATGCTGAAAAGCTCTTCCAGAGCCAAATCTCAAATCCAAGATGTAAAATGTGTAAAAGATAATAAGAATTAGGTCTCAACTTCCTTATAACACCTTCCCACTAAGCTCAAACCCTAAAAGTGACTCAATGGGGCGTTTAGGGTTAAAATGTTATATTTCTCATTTTAAGTTGTCAAGTGCATAGAAAATGACCTTTTTTCAAATATAAAGAAATCCGTTCACCGAAAGGATCTGAGTCAAAAGAGAAATATTTAGAAAAGTCCAAGACCTTTCCAACGAGCTATCACACCAAGGGATACGCATCCAGATGAGGCCAAAAACCCCTTATCACTCCAAAATGGCTATAAACATAGCCTTATTTAAATAATTAAACGCTAACTTAAGAAATATTTAAATATATTAAAAATATATCCCAAATAGCTGTAGAAGGCTCAAATGACTCCAAAAACCTGAAACGGAA
Organism: Cryptomeria japonica; assembly: GCF_030272615.1. Taxonomy (NCBI): domain Eukaryota; kingdom Viridiplantae; phylum Streptophyta; class Pinopsida; order Cupressales; family Cupressaceae; genus Cryptomeria; species Cryptomeria japonica. Next base: position 711,986,291 of record NC_081408.1, on the reverse strand, counting down.
TTTGCCACCTGTCTGTGACTGAAGTCGGAAATCATGGATCAACTGGCAGTCTCATCCCTAAAATCTAGGGATGCTCCTAGAAACTAGGAAACACACCCAAATCTCCTGAAACTGAAACCATCTAAAAGGTCATGAATAACCTCACGACTGGCAACTGTCACGACCTCCTAAAATTTAGGGATACCCCCTAAAATCTAGGAACTGCTCCAAACTGCCTGTAAAGCCAAAATCCAATCACTATATGCACTGAATGAGTCCCAATCAACCTCTGCTAGCCTACGAGACTCCAATGATAGGCCAACTCCTCCGTCTCCAATGTCCACTCTAGAAAGGGGACATGACAAGCCTCCCCTCTCGGAGTTGCTTGCCCACAAGCAACTGAAACACCAATCCTCCACCATCCCAAATAAGATGTAAACAAATCATTGCATGTAACTGCTGCTCATCTCTGATATAAACAACATGCAATGCCCCGGTTTGGAATGGCTCCTCAAAATGCTGAAGCACCTGTGCTGTCAAATCAACACTGTCTGGGTCCCAGAGCGAAGCATAGCTCCCGCTGAATACCTCAAGTGAGCAATGGAAAACTATATCATCTCCATAGATCAAATATCCATAAATGCCAAGACCACTAGTGTGTCTGTGATCACCAACATGCATAACATCCGTCATAATATCCCCCATCTGACACAAGTGACACACAACTGCCACACACTGCTGCTGATGTGCCGGAAGATCTAATGCCAACTCACTAGACAATATATAATACTGACTAAAATCATCACTGTCCAAGCTGGCATCTAAAAATATGTAATCACCAACTAGCAATGAAACAATCACCCTGTCTAGAGAATCAGGTGAAATTGCCACATCAACTGGCTCAAAGTACTCACTAGGAGTAACATCACATAACTCATCCACGCCAGCTATCTGATGACAATCAACTTGTGGATCAACTGTCGTCCCACTCTGCTCGATAAACTGAGATGGATAGTGGGTAAACTCCAGCTCCATCCTCGTGATATTCCGAACATACCGTCCAAGTGTCAACAACCATTGTACACCCACGACTACATCTATACATCTGAAGTGAAGCAACCCATGTAGGATCCACGAAAGGAAGGTACTACACATGTCTATACCATGATCCCACACAAACCACCTGTAGGACATAAACTGCTCCTGCTGCTCTCCTCTGATATAAGTGCCATATAATCTTAATATCTGGAGCAACATACTATAATCCCTATAAGACGCTGTATCAAATGAATCAACACCTGGATCCCAAATAAAACTAAATCCACATCCATCTGTCATGAAGAGACAATGATAGTAAGAGGCATCCTCGATACCGTGTCTCTCTATAGCCACTGTGAAACCATAAATACCACCAATCTTCAATGTTGAAATGGACCCATCAATAAGACAATTTCCAACAAGCAAAGTGTGATGGAAACCTCTCCAAAACCTTTGATCAGCGGTTGCAACTTGCTCAATTTCTCCACAAGTTAGTATGTCTTCATTGGAGGATGCCAAATAAATATATTGTTTAGCCATGCACCAAATATAGTCTCTTACACGCTGATCTTCATAGCCCACTATCACATCTAAGAAAACTGAGTCACCAATTAATAAGTACATCGCTGCCCTATCATATGAAAGAGGTGACAAGTCCACAAATGAATAGTAGATGTTTTTGTTCTGCAACATGGATAAACCTTCAGTGGCTGGTCCACTATGAATGCCACCTAACAACTCATAAACTTCACACCTAGTCTTCCCAACTTGAATGTTCTCAATGCAAGGTTTCAAATTTGACTCATTAGATGAAGGAAAATTGCTGATCAAACTCAGAAAATCAAACTGATTTCTATTTCCATTCAATATATCTTCGCTGTCCTTTTCTTCCCTTGGAAGAAATAAAGATCTAATGGATGATTCTCTTTGTATCCTTCCGTCATCTAACCGATTGTGACGCTCTTTGACTCTTTGGAGGTGGTGTCTTGCTTGGGCAGCAAGCGTTTTTGCTTGGGCAGCTCTATGTAACCAATCTTCGTTCAACTTTTGGCAATGTTTTATATCAGCTGCCCCAAAGTACACAAAATCAGACTTATGGTGAGTTGTATTATTTGCATCAGCATAACCCATGCTTGTACCATAAGCACCCGCAAATGTAGAATGCAAATCTCTATTCTCTTCATGACCAAAGGCTGTCATATCTTGAGGAAGATAAGTTACGTCACTGCTGTTATGGACTTCAGAATTATGATCATACTGTGGTGACAAATCTTTGGATTCACTACACACCATTAAATTTCGACTTTCCTCATGGTCTTCCCAATTGAGAAGAGGAAGTAGTGTGACAAATGAATCCAAACTTACGCTGTCCATTTCAACCTCATGTTCTTCATCAATTGCTGATTCAAAATCAGTCTTTGGGCAATCTGAAAACTCATCAAACCTCTCATGAATGTCTTGTGTATTGCTTGAAGTTACAAACTCTTCCTTCACATCTTCCACCAAAAATGATGGGACAGCGTTGTAACCAACCAAAGAGGCACCAATTGGATCTACATGTCTCTCAAAATCTTCAAATAGTTTCCTACCAATCTCACTGGTAAACATCATATCTGCTCCTCTTCCTTTGCTTCCCTTGCTCTCAATTGACTCTTGTTTTGTTCTTGGTTGATGACGTGGACTTGAAAACATCAAGTCATCTTCCTCTGGTACACCCATGAATTGTGTGAAGGAAAGGTGGTCACGTATCTTTTTAGGAAGAGAGCAATACTTATCATAGTTGTTCATAACTATATCATTAAATGTCTTGGCAGGAGACCTTCTCCTTGTACTTGTTGAAGGAGTTGTACCCTTAGACTGTCTGGAACTCCTTGAAGGTGTTTGTTCAAATTCTTTTCCTGCTTGTTTATTTCTAAACAACCCTGTCATGATGTCCAATTTGATTTTCAACCAAACTAAACTCAAATCTGAATTAGAACTCTTGATCTTCACCCAACAGGCTGGCAAGATCAAAGCTCTGATACCACTGAAAGATCCCTGATGGATCTCTTTTACCAATCTGCTGTAATTTTTATTTATTTAAATTGATTTTTCCTGCTTATTAATATTTTCTTTCAGAAATAGACAGAAGTTGCAGAAGGGTTGAATTCTTTTTGTATTTTGATGATTTTTCAACAAGTAAATAATGAAGTACAAGTACATGAACAAAGTACTGAAAATGAAGTTCATATACAGCCAAAACAAATTCGATTCAAGGCAGATTTCTGAATATAAAATCAAATATTTGACCAGATGAAGATTTCCAATAATTTCAGGAAAATTACAATCAGGAATAATTCCAACCTGGATGCTGAAAGAGTAACATAACCAGGAATGAAGTTGTGGCAAGATTCCAGCCCTCCAAGTGCTGCACGTGGGAAGGAAAGTGGCTGCCAGGTACAGCCGTACGGCTGCCAAGTACACCCAACTGGTTAGAAACCCCAAACCCCACGCTGAACTCTGTCAGAATTGCTGAACCTCCAGAAAGAATGCCGTACAATCTCCAAGATGCTAATAGCTGCAAACAAATCCAAACCACTGTATTGGGGGCTACGTCCCAAACAGGCAAGGCATTGGGGTTGGCGTCCCAGATGCTGAAAAGCTCTTCCAGAGCCAAATCTCAAATCCAAGATGTAAAATGTGTAAAAGATAATAAGAATTAGGTCTCAACTTCCTTATAACACCTTCCCACTAAGCTCAAACCCTAAAAGTGACTCAATGGGGCGTTTAGGGTTAAAATGTTATATTTCTCATTTTAAGTTGTCAAGTGCATAGAAAATGACCTTTTTTCAAATATAAAGAAATCCGTTCACCGAAAGGATCTGAGTCAAAAGAGAAATATTTAGAAAAGTCCAAGACCTTTCCAACGAGCTATCACACCAAGGGATACGCATCCAGATGAGGCCAAAAACCCCTTATCACTCCAAAATGGCTATAAACATAGCCTTATTTAAATAATTAAACGCTAACTTAAGAAATATTTAAATATATTAAAAATATATCCCAAATAGCTGTAGAAGGCTCAAATGACTCCAAAAACCTGAAACGGAATTTGCCACCTGTCTGTGACTGAAGTCGGAAATCATGGATCAACTGGCAGTCTCATCCCTAAAATCTAGGGATGCTCCTAGAAACTAGGAAACACACCCAAATCTCCTGAAACTGAAACCATCTAAAAGGTCATGAATAACCTCACGACTGGTAACTGTCACGACCTCCTAAAATTTAGGGATACCCCCTAAAATCTAGGAACTGCTCCAAACTGCCTGTAAAGCCAAAATCCAATCACTATATACACTGAATGAGTCCCAATCAACCTCTGCTAGCCTACGAGACTCCAATGATAGGCCAACTCCTCCGTCTCCAATGTCCACTCTAGAAAGGGGACATGACATTCGGACTAGTATTGAGAGAGTAATGAGCATTTTAGTGATTCCATGGTGTTGCTGATTAAGCATTTCAAGTGCAGGTCTGTCATAAATCAGAATATTAAGATTGATCCTTGAGAAGAATTTCTTGGACTTATCATTTTTGTTAAGCCCGGGAGAGTCTTCTATATTGTTGCAGCATTGTATAGTCTTAATCTTATGATCTTGGCAAGCATTCGCTATCAAATTGTAAGTTGAACAGTAGTACTGGCAGCATTTCTTCTCATTTTCATTTCACGCTTGTTATTTACATTTAATTCCATTTCTAAGTTCTTAGCATTTTCGCCATATGGTAGCTCCATTCCCACCCTGGGTTTGAAAGCACATGCTTGGTGTCGAGTTTTCCTTTCAGCAGTTGTAATTGTAAAGATCCTCTGACCATATCTTAGTCCATCTTGGGCACATTCTTGGTTAGAGTTGCTTTCGGCATGCACTAAGATCCTCTGACCATATGTTAGTCCATTTTGGGCACATTCTTGGTTAGAGTCACTTTCAAAATGCTTTAAGACCCTCTGACCATATGCTCATGCCTTGCCCAACCCTGGATCCTGGTGTACATTCTTGGTTAGAGTTGTACTCCACATCGTTTTGGTTTAAGTGCTAACCCTAACGGATGTGTGTTGCATTACTTTTTGTAATTGAAAAATTGAAAAAATTTGTCTGGGATATTTCAGTGGTATCAGAGCTTCACATCCTGCCATCCTGTGAAACAAACCTTCTATGAGTGACAGAGAAAGAAGATACTTAGCAAGGGAAGATAAGAGGGCTACAAGTCAGTTTCAATTTCAGTGGTATCAGGTTCCTGAAGGTCAGACAGCATCAAAGGTTTTGAGGGCTCATTGGGAGTCTTCTCCGGAAACAGAGATGGGGGGCAGTGAGAGGCCAATGGGTGGTACTGAGAGGTTTACAAGCAGTCGAGATGAAAGTGGAAAAGGAAGGGAAAGAACACCAAGTCCGGGAAGGAGGTTCGAGAGGAAGATGGATGCCTTATTGGATATGGTATCTCTCATGATGAGGAAAATGGGTCAGAGTTCTAATTCACATAGTGAACATGCTGCTCCGCATACCTCAAATAGAACAAACATTTCTTCCAGGCCTTTTAAACCCACCTTCTTGGCACCAGTGAACCCTCAACCTGATACGGGAGAGAATGCATCATTTGTGGAACAGTTGAGACTTGATCGTGCTGAGTATGAGTCTCTTCCTGATGAAATCAAGTTAGACATGTCTTACAATGATTTCGTGGACCATAAAAGGAAGAATAAAGGACATGGGAGACATCGTGAACATAGGGAAGCAACAGTATAGAGGGATTTGCATCAAGCAATCAACAAGGTTATGCTTCCACATTTTGACGGGAGTGACAGTAGTTCAGCTAGAGCTTGGATACAGAAGTTAGACAACTATCTAGCTCTTAGACCCATGACAAAAGAGGAGGCAATCAAGTTTGCTACGCTTCATTTAGATGGGGTAGCACACGAATGGTGGTACCATGGTCTAGTCACCTTGGGGCATCGGTCGATCACTACCTATGATGAGTTCACCAATAGGCTCACAGAGAGATTCGAGAAAAAGGATCCAGAAGTGCATTTCAAAGAATTGGCACAACTTAGACAACATGGCACAGTCGATGCTTACATAGCTGAATTTCAGAGGCTTCAGTAATGGTCACGGGAATCACCGAGAGGTGGTTAGTGATCCTATTCAGTGAAAGGCTTATGGAACCACTCAAGGGTTGGATTAAAGCTTTCGATCCACCCTCCTTACAAGAGGCAATGAAAAAAGAAAGAAATATGGAGTGGGCTGCTCCTAAGGCAAAAATTCAATCCAAGCCATTATTTCACAAAAAAGGATAAAGGAAAGGGACCTCACCATAAGGAGTTCAAACAGCATAACACTCATGTCACAAGGCTGGATCCAGAGACACTTAACGAACTCCGAAGAAAGGGATTATGTTTCCGGTGTAGAGAAAAATGGTCCCAAGATCATATTTGCGCAAAGGGAGTCAAAATTCATCAAATTGAATACTATTCAGCTGGAGAAAGCGATTCTGATTCTTTAGACCAAAAATCAAATTGTGATGACAGCGAAGTGGAAAGAGTTCTCGAAGAATCTGAAGGTGAAAAAGGAAGTGGAGGTACCTTGGCTCAACTTTCGAGCTTTCAAAAAAATGAATCCTTCAAGGTTCGAGGGATGATTAAGGGGCAACGAATAGTTGCTTTGATTGATATTGGAGCAATGCATAACTTCATTGATGAAGTGGTGGTGGCAAAGAAAGGGCTGCAAATAGAAGATTTTGAAGGCTTCAAGGTTATGGTTGTTGATGGGTTTCACATTTCTTGCACCAAGAAGATCCCAAATATGTCTATGCAATTGGGCAACTACGAAGTCAAGGATGACTTCTATGTAGTCAGCATTGGAGATACGGATGTCGTCCTAGGCATTCAATGGCTGCGTTAACTTGGAGAGATCTCCCTAAATCTGCAAACCATGGAGCTCAAGTTTCAATCCGATGGGAAGAAGGTGGTGTTAAGAGGAATGTCTAACGATGGACCTCGGATCGTGTCATTCAAGCGAATGGCAAAGTTGATTTGACATGATCAAGTTGAGTGGGCTGCGGAATGTATGATTCTCCCAGCTAGTCTGGTTGAAACAAAGAGGGACTACCCTCCTGATATCCATTCCTTACTCACCAGGAAGAGTAAAGTGTTTGCTGATTTACCTCCTGGGCCACCTCCCGAACGAGGCTCAGAGCATGTCATAGAGCTCAAGGAAGGGGCTAGACCAGTTATCACAACTCCATATCGGTACCCTAAGAAGCAAAACGATGAGATTGAGAAAAACATTAAGGAACTCTTGGAGATGGGCTTCATTCGTCCAAGTAAGAGTCCTTTCGCTTCAGCAGTTGTTCTTGTGAAGAAGAAGGATGGTACCATTCGCATGTGTGTGGATTATCGTGCTTTGAATCAAAGCACCATCAAAAATCGATACCCCATTCCAAGGATAGATGAGCTACATGGAGCCAAGTTCTTTTCAAAGATTGATCTGAGGTCAGGCTACTACCAAATTCGGATAAGAGGGTCTGATGTTGAGAAGACAGCATTTAGATGTCACTATGGTCACTTTGAGTTTTTAGTCATGCCATTTGGGTTGACTAATGCTCCTGCTACCTTCCAGTCTTGTATGAATAGAGTCTTTCAGAAGCAGTTGAGGAACTTCGTGTTAATCTTTTTTGATGACATTCTGATCTACAGCAGGACATGGGAAGAACACCTCAAGCACGTAGAGGAAGTGCTTAGCATCCTTGAATCAGAAAGTCTGTTTGCCAAAGAATCCAAATGTGAATTTGGAATGAAGGAGCTACTTTACCTTGGTCACATAATCAGTGTTGATGGAGTGAAGGTTGATCCCGAAAAGATCGAGGCAATATTTGATTGGCCACCCCCAGAGAACTTGACTCATTTGAAAGGGTTCTTGGGTCTTTGTGGTTTTTACAGAAGATTTGTGAAGGGCTATTCACAGAACGCTGCTCCTCTTACTAACCTCACGAAAAAGGGAGCTTTTTGTTGGACAGAAAAGGCTCAAACTACTTTTGATAAGTTTAAGAAGATCATGAGCTCTTGTCCGGTTTTGGCAATTCCAGATTTCTCCAAGCCCTTCGAGCTACAGTGCGATGCATCTGGAGAAGGTATTGGGGCTGTTTTGATGCAAGGCAAGCATCCCATTGTGTTTGAGAGCAGAAAATTAAGAGGTGTTGAAAGGACCTACTCCATCTATGACAAGGAAATGCTTGCAATCATGCATGCATTGGCTAAGTTCAGACAGTATTTGGTGGGGAGCAAATTTGTGGTCAAGACTAATCACAATAGTCTCAAGCACTTCATGCATCAGAAGGATTTGAACGAGAGACAACAAAAGTGGGTGAGTAAGCTTCAAGCTTACGATTTTGACATTGAGTATGTGAATGGGAAAAACAATATTGTGGCTAATGCTCTATCTAGGAGACCTCATCTGAGTTCATTGTGTGAGATTACTGCTGATTAGAAGGACATGTTGCTTGCTGATTATGCCAAAAATCAGTTGGCAATCAGCATCATTGAAGGTACTTTTCATGACGAAAGGTACAAAGTGGTTGATGGGCTGATACACTACAAGGGTAGAATCTTTGTGGTGGCTAATTCTAAGCTCAGAAAGAAGATTTTGATGACATTCCATGACATTCCACTTGCTGGTCATCAGGGTCTCTTCAAAACATATAGGCAGATTCGGGAAAGATTTGCTTGGAAAGGGCTGAAAGGGGAAGTTCAACGCTACATCCAGGAATGTCCTACTTGTCAGATGAACAAGAATGAGCACACTCTACCTGCTGGTCTGCTGCAACCTCTTCCCATTCCCAACCAAAAATGGGAAAGCATATCAATGGACTTCATCACTGGGTTGCCAAAGGCCCAGGGCAAAGATTGTATCTATGTTGTAGTGGACAGATTGAAAAAGTTTGCTCACTTCTTTGCCATCACGAGCTCTTTTTCAGCAGCTCAAGCTGCAGATTTGTTTTTTCATGAGGTGTTTAGATTGCATGGGTTGCCGAAAAACATTGTGAGTGATAGGGACAGCAAGTTCCTAAGCACCTTTTGGCAAGAAGTCTTCAGGATGAGTGGTACGGTGCTTACTCCAAGCACTAGTTATCACCCCCAAACCGATGGACAAACAGAGATAGTGAACAAGTGGTTGGAAGGCTATCTAAGAAACTATGTTTCGGAGCAGCAAAGAGCCTGGGTGAAATGGCTCCACATAGGCGAGTATTGTTACAATTCTTCCTTTCACATATCAATAAGGATGTCTCCCTTCATGGCTCTCTATGGTTATGAGGCTCCTAGCTTTGCTGATTTGGTGTTTGGTGATAGCAAAGCCCCTCAAGCCAAGGATTTGTTGCAGCAAAGTCAAAACATCTTGAAATCCAACTTGCAGATTGCTCAGAATCAGCAGAAGATGTACGCTGATCAACGATGCATTGAGCGCTTTTTTGAGATTGGAGATATGGTTTATCTTCGACTACAGCCGTACAGACAATCTACTCTCAAGAAGAGTGGAGCTGAGAAGCTCAAGCCTCGTTTCTATGGGCCATTCCAAGTCATCAGAAAGGTTGGAGCAGTAGCTTATGAGTTGGAACTACCTTCGAGTAGTAAAGTGCACAATGTCTTCCACGTGTCTCGCCTCAAGAAGGCACTTGGACATAATGTTATTGCTTCTTCACAATTACCACCTTTGGATGAAGAAGGGCAGTTGATTTTGATTCCGGAAGATATTATTGATTCCAGAGAGTGTTCTTTGAGAAGAAGAACAATCAAGGAATACTTGGTGAGGTGGAAGAATTTGCCTTTGGAGGATGCAACTTGGGAGAATGAGGAGATTTTGCAACATCCAAACTTGCAATTGCTTGAGGACAAGCAATCTTGGGGAGGGCGGACTGTAATGTCCCCTTCTCAGGCATGATGTTTCAGTTGACCGATTGCCTATTTCGAAGACTCGTAGGCTACTCAATGGGTGAAATTAGGGTTTCCAGTTTTGGAGGTTGTTGTTGCTCGTGAATTAGAGTTTGGATCGCGGATTCTTTCTGGGTTTTCAAAGGGCTTCGCAGTGGTATGTCCGGCTTTGCGTTTCGAGCACTTTTTGGAATTTACTATTTTTAGTAAATTCTATTTCTGACAGTGGTCCTGATTATTTCGGCACGGTTGGTTCTCTTCTTCAGTTGGTTCAGTTGGCTTCGTCACTTTTGGCCTTAGGATGTTTTTGGAGAGATAAGTTCATTTCATTTAAATAATGTTATATTTTAAAGTTGACCCCTTGGCCTAACTTCATCACTTCAAGTTGTTTTAAAAGGTGGTCTTCAAGGGTGGACGCATCATGGAAGGGATTTAATATTTCCTAAGGTCTAAAATCTTGCTTATGAAAAGGGGTGCCAACTTTATGAAGAGAAGTGAATTAAAATAAAGGTTAATTAAAGCTTTTAAAAGTGGTGCCATCTCTTGGAGGAAACTTCAAATGTGAAATTAGGGCGCACTTTCTAGAAGCCTCTTGAGATTCCTTGTTAAGCTTATAAATGGAGGCCTCTTCCCTTCATTTCGGCATCTTATGTCTATTATAATGTTATTCTACCGGAATGGTATTGGGGTTGCTTTGAGGAATGAATGCCTCCTAGCCTTGGCATTGCTTATTGCTTGAAAGATAACAACTAGTGGTGATTTAGTGTAGTTGTGAGAGTTTGTAGTGAGGATTGCATTGTAGCTTGAGTTGTGCTGGAAGTTCAGTTATTTGCATTTCATTTCATTTTCGGGAGTCGCAGTTAGCAAGACAGATTTTTAGTTTCACTCATATATTTCAAAATAAAAACATATTCATTCTGGGTATTGCATATTTCCTCTTGTTTTGCCTGGGCGCTCTTTTGTGCAAATTTGCAGATTCTAATATGATGTGTTTTATTTTATAGAGAAGAATCGCCATTCTTGCCTGGCGTCACTGCTAAGCATTGCCTTGGGGTTCGTGTTAAATAATCTGTTGTGTTAATGTCTGATTTCTTGGTATTGGTTTCGTTGCCTCCTTCATAGGAAGCCATTGCTTTTGGTTTTGGGTCATTCGGACTAGTATTGAGAGAGTAATGAGCATTTTAGTGATTCCATGGTGTTGCTGATTAAGCATTTCAAGTGCAGGTCTATCATAAATCAGAATATTAAGATTGATCCTTGAGAAGAATTTCTTGGACTTATCATTTTTGTTAAGCCCGGGAGAGTCTTCTATATTGTTGCAACATTGTATAGTCTTAATCTTATGATCTTGGCAAGCATTGACTATCAAATTGTAAGCTGAACAGTAGTACTGGCAGCATTTCTTCTCATTTTCATTTCACGCTTGTTATTTACATTTAATTCCATTTCTAAGTTCTTAGCATCTCCGCCATATTGTAGCTCCATTCCCACCCTGGGTTTGAAAGCACATGCTTGGTGTCGAGTTTTCCTTTCAGCAGTTGTAATTGTAAAGATCCTCTGACCATATGTTAGTCCATCTTGGGCACATTCTTGGTTAGAGTTGCTTTCAGCATGCACTAAGATCCTCTGACCATATGTTAGTCCATTTTGGGCACATTCTTGGTTAGAGTCACTTTCAGAATGCTTTAAGACCCTCTGACCATATGCTCATGCCTTGCCCAACCCGGGATCCTGGTGTACATTCTTGGTTAGAGTTGTATTCCGCATCGTTTTGGTTTAAGTGCTAACCCTAATGGATGTGTGTTGCATTACTTTTTGTAATTGAAAAATTGAAAAAATTGGTCTGGGATATTTCAGAAATGGTGGAAAGAATGAGTATCATATTCCAGCACGAAATGATTACCAGCAAGGTCTTGGGAAAGTAACAATGCCATTTTTTGAAGGAAGTGAAAAGTGCACAACCAGAGCATGGGTACAAAAGCTAGACAACTACCTGTTGTTGAGACCGATGCCTGAATAGGATGCCATTTGATTTGCCACACTACTTATTTGAAGTCAAAGAAGCCATGCATGCATTTAGCCTATTGCTTTGGCATTGTAGTTGTATTTATAAGCAATTAGAGTGCATTGATATCATTACTCAAGCATAAAAATCAGACTGAAATCACAGACCAGCAAGCATTGAGTGTGTATGCAAAGTGTTTGACAATATCCTTTGAGAGCAAAACTACATCAGATTAGACAAGGGATCTTATAGTGGTATCAGAGCCAAGATCCTGCCATCTTGTGAACAGTTTGATGCAGTTGTCAGATGAGTGAAAGAGATATTAGATATTATAACAGAGAACAAAGAACACAGCAGTATCAAAATCCACAGGTGTCTGAAGTTGAAACTTTTTCAGAGGCTTTGAGAGTAAAAGATACCGGGAAAACAGTACAGAACATGGCAAAAGATGATAGGGATACTATAGCTAAAAGGAAGATTGATACCATGATTGATATGATGTCACGCTTGTTGGCAAAAACGGATCAGCAGGCTAATCAAAATCAGCAGAACAACATGGGAGAAGATAGTGGTGTTCGTGGGAATAATAGCAACAATGATATGAATTAGCTTGAAATCACAAAGCAGCAAGCATGATATGGTATTGGAAGGGATAGAACAGTGAATCAGCGTGATGCATACTCTAGAGGATCAGCCTCTAGACCCCTTTTTCCCACCCTTTACACCACGACAAGAATAACCACAAGCCGCTGCCCCTATACCTTGTGCAAATGAAGTACGACAGGCATACTTAGAATATACCACCTTGCCACCTGATTTAAGAGAGCAGTGGACCTTTGATCAAATCATGAATCAAAGGAGCAGGAGAAATGGTGGAAAGAATGAGTATCATATTCCAGCACGAAATGATTACTAGCAAGCTCTTGGGAAAGTAACAATGCCATTTTTTGATGGAAGTGAAAAGTGCACAGACAGAGCATGGGTACAAAAGCTAGACAACTACCTGTTGTTGAGACTGATGCCTGAATAGGATGCCATTTGATTTGCCACACTACATCTAAAGGGAGTTGCTCATGAGTTGTGGTATCACGGTTTGATTACCCTAGGCCATAATCTTATTATCACTTATGCAGAGTTTACTAACAGCCTGATATAGCGATTTAATCGCAAGGATCTTGAGATGTATTTCAGAGAGTTGGCACAACTGAAACACGTGGGTAACCTAGAGACTTATATTGGTGATTTTCAGAGGCTTGCAGAGATGGTGCCAAGTATTTCAGAGAGGAGACTTGTCATTTTATTCATGGAGGGATTGATGGAGCCTTTGAGAGGTTGGATTAAGGCTTTTGATCCACCAACATTGCAGGAAGCAATGAACAAGGCAAGGAACATGGAGTTCGCAGCCCAAAAAGTAAAAAGTGTGAATAAAGATGCTCCTTCTACTGGCAATGAGAAGTCTCCACAAGTTGCTGATAAGAAAAATAAATCAGCTACTCTGATGGATGAGGTGAGAAAAAAGAAACTATGCTTTTGGTGCAAAGAACCCTACAGTAGAAAGCATGATTGCCCTTTGAGGCCTAAGGGCAAAGCGAAGCGCGCAATGTGGGTGTCTTATGAGGATTCAAATGCTAAACTCTCAGATCAACAAGCTGTTGCAGGCGATGATCTGGGAGGGAAGGCCTCAGTAGAGTTAGAGCCTGATGGGAACATATCCCCTTTGGCAGTATTTGCAGACAAGTAAGTTGAGATTACTTTTCGATTAAGAGGAACAATCAATGGCCAGCGTTGCATCGCTTTGCTTGACACTGGGGCAACACATAATTTTATTGATGAGGGATTTGTGGCTAGATGCAGATTGTAGACAGAGGATTTCAAGGGATTTTGAGTCAAAGGTGCAGATGGATATACCGTCATGTGCACCAAACGGATAGGTAATCTCACCTTACGGCTGAATGATTATGAGCTACAAGCTGATTTTTATGTGGTCAGTATGGGTGCAACAGATGTAGTCTTGGGCACGAAATGGCTTCAAGAAATAGAAGAATTTACCCTCCAAGTTGGAAATAAAATTTATAATGAACAACAAAAGTTATGTGTTGAGGGGAATTACAGATGGGAGTTTACATTCTATCTCTAGTTGGTTGAAAATTTTGTACACTTGGGGAAATATACAAAATTGTGGTTTCAACCACAACACATGAGTAAAAACTCTCCTAATTAAGGGAAGGCTCCCCCTATCTAAATAAAACTGAAATAAAAACAGGATGGTACAGCAGTCTTCCTTCTTTCTTCAAGAAAGACAATATTCTTTTCTCTTCATAGAAAAGGATAGCGATTGAAAATGAACAGCAGTAACTACTTTCAAGTGAAATGAGAGAAAGGAAATGAAGTTTCCTGAAAGCGCAAAGACTTCCGTCACTTCCTTCGGGACGGGACACCAATATCAAGCTCAAAGACTTGATTATTGGAAGTCCTATCTACCCTTTGCTATACAAAATTTTTACAACGAATAAAAGATAACAGCTCAAAGATTGGAATAATCTATTCTTTCAACACAAAGACAAAAACTAATGCAAGCTCAAAGACTTGCTGCTATTTCTTATCAAACAGTAATTTTTCCTCAAGAATAGACGCAAGCTCAAAGACTTGCTGCTCCTTCAAGAGATTTTCCTATTTTAATTAATCTTCTCTACTTGCAGCTCAAAGACTTCAAATCAGATTGGACTAAGCTCCTTTAGAAACACTTTGCATAGAAGAAATAAAAAGATTCAAACTCAAACATGTAGGTCAAAGACTCAAAACTTGAATAATCCTTCTTTATTATTCTTCAAAAACTTTCAATCCACATACATAAGCTCAAAGACTTCTTGCTGTAAATTTGGCAGAAGTTTTGCTTGCTTTCCAAAAGATATCTAATACAATGAACTCCTCAAGTATTTATAGAAGAGGAGCCTTGAGAAAAAGGTGGGAGGATCCTAACTAACTTGAGAGATTCTCTCAACCACCAAGACTCATTCAATAACTAACTGAGACTTCATTAACTAACTAAGAGTTACTCCAACTAACTAAGACTTATTCCAACTACAGTCCTAATTGGACACAACTTGTAGTTGCCTTACATGTAATTACAAAAGTGCAAGTAATGTGTAACTTGCTTTTTACAAAAAATACTTTTACATGTAACTTGTCAAAACTAAATTACAACTAAAGATTACAAAAAGGAATATTCAACTAAGTGTTGAAAAACACTTAAGTTGCATTTTATGAAGACACGATTCCTTGAAATTTCCGGATGCTTGCTTGTAGTTCCTCCGGATTCGGTTTATGGGTGTTCTTGGCAACAACCATAGTCTTCACAATAGTGTTGTGACAGCGGAAGAGCACAGAATTGTTTTTATCCAAGATAGACTGGATTTCATGTAGAAAGGCTTGGTGTTTCATCAATGCTTGAATCGAAGCTGTCGAGAATTGTTCGCTCCTCCATTCATTATGAATCCTCATTTGTAAATCAACAAGAACTTCTTCTTCTGGAATCAGCTCTCCATCTTGACTTACTATGTTGTAAGAGGCCCTTTCACAATGTGAGACAATATCTCGGTAAACTTCGCCCTGAAATCTCTTTGCATCACCGATCTCCTCAATGAGGGATTTAAGAACAAGGGTCTTGTTTTCCAGGAGTTCTTCAAATTCCAAGTACATAACCTTGGAAGAGATGATAGCATGCTCCTGCAAAATACTCAGCTGTTGCTGGGGCATGGTACGCCAGATTGTCAAACTTTCTTCAACACTTTCCAGATTCTTTTTGAAAGTATTAGAAGTTTGATCTAGTTTCTCCTCAACAATTTCCAACTTAGACACTATTTGAAAAATGTCTTTCATTACTTGTACACATTGATCATGAAGCTGATCAACCCAGGAATCCAGTGCTTGTACTTTCTGAGCAGCCCTTTCCACTCCACGAATCGATTCTTGGGAACCAGAAGAACCTATGGAGTTACTCCCTTCAGCAGCAGGTTTTGTGATTTTATGAATGGCTGCCATAAGTTGTCGGTTTTCCTGTTCTAGCTTGTCTTTCTTCACTAGAAGATCATCACACCTTTGCACCAATGAAGCAACAGAAAATTGAGCATCATGTTTAATGACCTCATGTGTTTGCTTGCCCAACTCTATCCTCGTAACCTTATAATCAGCAGCTGACATTTCATCAAGTGGCTTATCTGCAATAGGTTCCACAATTTCAGCTACCTTCATCTTGTTGCTATCAACAATTACCATAGAGATAGTCTTGGCCTTCTTAGCAACTTTGGATCTGGACTGTTTCAGTTGCTGATAGTCAAAGACGTCAGGTGAGATTTCTTGCTTCTTCCTTTTCGGGGTGAAAGAACTAAGCCATGGAGGCAAAGTCATCAACTCCCCTCTAGTCACGGCCGTAGGCAAAGGAGAAGCAATTTCTGTTTGAATCACCATGGTCATCCTGGGAGGAATATCTGTTTAGATAGTGACCACGGTTTGCTCAATTACCAATGGGCATGAATATTGCCTCATGAATTCTTCAAAACCAGAAGTGGAAGTATCAATTTCTGATAACTGAATGCAAGTAGGAATATTCTCAGGAACTTTCAACACACTCTCTTGTTGATGATCAGGAGATGGCTCGTATGCTGAAATGGGAACTGCATTCTGAGGAGACTCATCTGCAAGCAAATCAGGAGGAGAAAGAGGCGTCTCAATGGAAACTGGAGGAATGACCTGATGAGGCAAGTCTGAAACTGGAGACTTAGGAGCATCATCAGATTGCTACCTCTCTTCTGGATTATCCAGATCGATCACCTGAACATGGAATGGTGATTTTTCCTTCCCACGAATAGTCGTCTCCTCAGGAGGAAGCACTACTGCACGACTGACTCGTAACTTGATCCTTGTGCCTGAAGATGAAGCACACTCCTTGTTGTCAATCTGAATCTCAAATTTCCGTCCAAGAGGCCCCGTAGAATCATCTTCTTTACCAACCTTGATTTTGATAAGTCTAACAGCATTACTTTTCAGCCATGAGTTGGTGTTGGCCAAGATAGGCTGAAATTTATCAAGGATGGAGATGCACTCCTTGTGTGACCATTGGATCAAAGGAAGTGTAGCTTCCTCAACCCTCCGTGAAGTGTATTCAGGATCAAGTATATGCCCGTCATCAATCATCCCTTGTGGGATATCCGCCAAGTTCAAATCAACAATTTGCTCAACAGTGAGCCTGCAGTAATCCATCTTCAAAACTTCAGCTTCTATGCGGAGATCTACCCAAATGTCTTCAATGCGATGAACATGCACAAAGGATTTCTTGATCTTCTCCTTCATACCTCTATAATCAAAAATAGCTCTAGGTTTGAACCTTTTAAGCTTGATTTCCTGCAATTCAGCCTCCATGGCCTTAGCCTTCACAGATGTGACAAGGGAGTATCGACCAATTTTCAATGGGTTTGTGGTAGAGATCCCCATTCCAACCTTGTGCTTAGCAGACTGAAAAGTGTGAACAGCCATGATCTGTCTTCCCAACTCCATAAGAATTATCTTATCGGTTGGGTATCTTGGAAGCATGTATGGCTAACCATCATAGCATCCTATCCTCATATAGGTGAAAGTGAGAAATTGCAGGAACAAACACCCATACTCAAACACCTTGACCCATGCCTCATCTGATACTCTTTTGTTCCTGAGATCTCTGTCAAACTGACACATGAAATATCCGAAGAATGCATCTTGGACCCTTCTAAAATGCAGTCTGCTGGGTTTCAATGGCAACTGGTCATAATATTCCCAAACTGGTATAAGCGAGCGATCACCCTTGGTAGAAAGACCTGGAAAGTGTCTAAGTGATGCTACTAAATATACCAAATAAGAATTCATGAAGAAGGTCATAGTGGTAGGAACTGCTGCAAGTTGTTCGCACAAGGCATCGCTGATGACTTCCCCCCATGAAATGTGATGTGACTGTCGTATGAACATAATGAACTGATACATCCATGGCTCAAAGACATTGGAATGCTCAAGGCCCATCATCCTGCTGAGAAGAGTGATGGTGTCTCCTATCTCCCATTTGAAATCACAACGGTACAACTTTGCCCACCTTGAGAAGGAAGGACGTGGCTCTTGGATCCACCTATTGATGTGTCGCTTGCAATCTTTTTCCCTCTTCACGTAATATTCCGCTGCACTTTCTTTGGTGATTTCCATATAAACAGGTGCAGGAGGTATTCTAAAGACCTTCTCGATTGTATCCGCATCAAAACGAATTATAGCTTCACCATCATCGTTTTTGATGACTCTTGATTCCTTGTCAAAATGATGGGCGCATGCAATAACGAACTCAGGTTCTAGGGCAGCCACCGGGAAGGAAGATGCATGATGGATATGGCTGTCCAACAGCCGCTGCAAGTTATTATCCTGTGGATCTTCTACCCTGTTGATGAATTCTGCCATATCAACGTGCCCTATCTCCGTGTCTCTGATGCGATCCAAAGGAGAAGAAACCTGGGAAGGTGCAACCTCATTCTAATATTTGTCATATTTGTATTTCATTTTCTTTGGAGTTGGAGATGTCGGCAAATCTGACATTGATTGTGAACCTGGAATGTTGTGACGAAGACTTAAAAGAGTTAAGGCAACATCATAGTCAGCTGCAAATATCATTCTTCCTTCTCCAAATGTGTAAAACTTTGATTCTTGAATTTCACGATTTTGTGAGAGGAAGAGGGGAAATATGTGGAAATGGGAAAATCTTGACTTTGACCAATTTCGGATCTTTGGAGAATTTTCGCAAGTATACAAATTGGAAAGGACTTACATGTAATCGAGGTTTTAAAACCCGAATACAAGTACACTTGTAAATTCGAAAATGGAGAAATGGACGAAAAATGAGATTTTGACTTGCGGGAAATGATGGAAATGGAAAGTACGGATATGGGGAACATGAATGGATAGAAATGGGAAAATCCAGAAAAGTCATTTTCATGAAAATGGGAAGAACTCTTCAACATGTAATCCGGTTTTCAAAACCCGAATTTGCAAGGGAGGGGTATTTCATACTTTTTACTTAGAATTTTAACCAAAAATGGTTAAATTCCTTAACCATAGGGGAAGAACAAGAATTTCCAGCAAACTTGTAATCGAGATTAAAAATCCCGAATACAAGTAAAGAGGGAATTTTGGGAAGAACAATGCAATTCAAAAATTGCATACTAAGGAGAAAATTTCTCTCACAAAAACCAATTTTTGGGGGAAGAACAACACATGCCAAAGAAAGCAACTAAGAACGAAAATTAAGAAAACAAGAAAATAATAAAATGAAGGAAAGAAAGGAAAGAGAACATACCTTTCTTGAAAATGCAAATGCTTCTCCAAAAATGCAACCAATTCTTAGAATGAAGAAGCAAAATCAAGAAATAGAAGCAATCCATAATGCCAAACCCTTAACACGTTTTTGTAAAAATTCCCCAAACTGATAAATGTAGCAGCAATCCCAAATTTGGAAGATCAAAGTGCCAATGAGAGAGCACGCCTAAAAGGATTGGAGCAAAATGCCTAAGGAGGAAGTAGAAGAAATGATGATTTGTGCTTGCAAAGCATAGCCAAAGGAGTCGTGGAAAAAACGTGGCCATCATTTGCACACCAAATGGCATCATTTAATAGCTCAACAATCCTCCTAAACTCCACGCCTAGATGAGAAAGGGCAAAATGATTTAGGAGAGTGGAGTTTGTTGAAGATTTAATCCCTCAAAAAGTGGCATTTATGAAAAACGTGGTTGCTGATTTAGGGCGAAAAACCAGTCAATACAACCTCCATTTGGCGTGAAAGATGTCCATGAATGCATGAAAATAGGATACAAACCAAACGCCTCCTTCCTCCAACAATCTCTCCACAAATTTTGCCTTGAAATTGTCAAAAATCGTTTTTCATTGCATTTTGGGTTTTTTGGAGCAAAAGACAAGTTCGAATTTGCATAAAAGAATGCAAATCGGGTTTTTGGGAGAAGAATACAAGTTTTAATTTCACTTTTTCCACTTACAAGGCAAAATCGGGATTTTTTAGACAAATGACAAGTTTTATTTTTTACTTTTTCACTTGCCAAGCCAAAATCGGGTTTTTTTGGACAAATGACAAGTTTAAAATTGTAAAAAATGCACTTGCAAGCAAAATCGGGTTTTTTGGAGCAAACTACAAGTTTTAATTACTTGTAAAAGGGAAATAAAATCCCTACAACAAGTTAGAAATACTTGCACATATGTAATGGGGATTTAAAATCCCTATTACATGCAAAAACCATTAAAGTAGGGGTTTTTTGACCAAACTGCAAGTTTACTTGTAATTGAGTTAAAAAATCCCTACTTTAACTAAACAAGACCAAAAAACAATAAAAAAAACAAAAACAAGAAAGGGAAATTTAAAACAAATTGCAAGTAACATCTTTTAATAAAGATGCACATGTAATAAGCTAAAAATTCCCCTACAACAACCAAAACAATGAATATCATTAAAACTTGTAGTTTGAAGAAAATTCTCCACCTGCAGTCGGGGTTTTAAAACCCAAAATTGAAGGAAAGACATAGCAAACGAACCCAGAATTTGACAAAATTTGAAACGTAGTTCAAGGATAGACTGAGGATTAAGCCAGTCCAAGGATTCATCAAAATTGTGCCTCAGGAAGCGTTCCATAGAGTAAAAATTTTCATTTTTTCACAAAAATTTCATGTAGTGGTCCTTCATTTTTGGAAACAAAAATGAGGACAACATCTCTCTTTGTGGGAAGGGAAGTAGGAAGAAAGAACAGAAGGTTATTTAGGAGGAGCATGAGATGGTGGACAATCCATTGTAGGAATTTGATGCTACATGGTTGTTGGATAATCCACTCTATGATACGGATGTGGATCACTCCCTTGATAGTGACATTTGGGAACCTTCTAGTGCATCAGGATTTCACACAGGTTTCATAGAAGGAAATTCAAAGATGTATATAGTGAGGAGTTTATACAGCTTCACCTTTGATCCTCCTGCTTATGACTTATTACAGATGTACAATTCAGGGTCACATGTGATGGGTGGTTTATTTGATCGCTCACTTTCTACAAAGGTTGGGAGCAAGAATGGTTAGTCACTTGATTTTCTTTCTCATGAGGCTTATGCTCCTGTAGCACAAGATGAGATGTTTGACTTGGTTCAATAGATTCAGTCAGATGAGATATTGCCACAAGAGCTATCAGATTATGACATGGACATTACACAGATTCTTACTTGGGATCCAGGTGGAGGAATTATTTCTAGTCGAGATTGCTTGAGGGCAAGCAATTTCAGGAGGGGCGGACTAAAATGTCCCCTGTATGTCCCCTGTTTTTTAGCAGACATGGATTTTGATTGGATTAGCCTATTATATGGCCCTCGTAGGCTAATGAGGATGGGTAGAGGGTCTTCTGAGGGTTGTACAACCTCCAGTGTTCAGAGATTTGCAGGATTGGCTTTTGTTTGGCATCATTTGGACTCCATTTGCTATACTTTTGCCATACTTACTATTTATAGTAATCCAGAGGTAGATTGAGTAGGGACCTTTCTATTTTTAGAAAGTGTTTTTGGTCACATGGAAAAATAATTGGAGAGAGTCATGTTTCAGACAACATATTAAAATGTTGAGTATTTATGGAGTTATTAATAATTTTGTGGCCAAATTGATAATAATACATTTAATGGCTTATTATAAAGTTATAATTTAACTTTATAACTTCACTTAAGTTGAGGGTCTAGGCATCATGCGAAGGGGGCTACTTTATTTTATTTAATGACGCCAACGATAAATTATAATATTTAATGTTATTAATGTGCTTTTTGGGAATATCGACTACACGAGAGAAATATATATGCTTGCAATGGAAAATGGGATTTATTGTTGTTGTTGGATGCATTGTTTACTTGTCTTTAACGGAGCTTTGGAGTTTGTAAGAAACGAGGGTTTCTGCAGATTGCCATATTAGAATAATACTTTATTATCTATTTAAGGCTCAATTATATAATATTATGTAAATATTTCTAATAAGATCTTTCTAATCTTATTCATAGTTTCTTTTTAGAAACTTGCTTTTATGTACATTGTGTAATTCTTTATATTGAGCGTATTTGCTCATTTGTTAATACAACAATCATTTTTTACCAATTATGTTTTTACATAATATGGTATCAAAGAACTGTTAAAAAAAATTCATTTTTTTTTTATTTTCTCGGTTTTGAAAAACGATTTTCGAACCCAGTTTTTCACGAATTTTTTGAGAGGCTCGTGTAACAGAAGGGTTGTTCATGTCATTTTGGCGTGTTCGTGCTGCGACCTTTGTGTTCTTTACCGCTAGTTTTGCATTTTCTTCAGCCCGCAAACATTTTTTTGTTCGTCCGATGTGGGTTTTGGGTTTTCCGCCTAGCCCGACATTTATTTCCGCGATCTTCAACGACCTCCAGACCCGTCGTTTTTGCATTTCACGATGCAACGTGATTTTGTGGATTTTCCTCTACAAAAATCACGATTTTCATTTTCGTGTGGTGGAAATTTTTTGACAGAACTAGGCGACGAGATTTTGTGGTCTCTCCTCTGCAAAACCACGATTTTCATTTTCGCGTGCCCTCTTTTTCTACGACCTGAGCTTTTGATCTGCCTTTGTGCGGCCTACATCAATTTTTTCTACAGATTCAGACTTGCGGCTAGGATTTTGACAAAAACCCTCTGTTTTTTGTTGCCTTCAAAAATCTAACACTAGATTCTTCCTGGGTTTTTCGAGAGCTCAATTGGGTTGTTTTCAAAATTTTGTGGGTGCCTCGAATTTCATGCCAACGGATTTCAAGTCCGATTTTAGATTCTTTTTGGGTATTTTGCAAGGATTTATGGGTTGTTTTTGGATTTCTCTGGGTCAACCGGAAAATTTTCTCGAAATCTGTGTCAGTCATACTTCATCTGTTTTTGAAGTCTGTACCTATATCTTCCTCTGTTTTTTGCATTGGTATTTGTGCTTTGTATTTCATTCTATCGCCTATTCTTTGATTTTTGTTTTTTTGTGCATTGGGAAGCGTGCAAGATGGCGTCATTGACCAACTTGATGTTGGAAGGTAGTCAGTGATTCAACGGCAAAAATTATAACACCTGGAAGCAATGCATGCTAACAATCTTTGAATATCGCCACCTAGATGATTTTGTCTCGGGAAAAGAATCTCATCCTTCTGCAGCCGAAGCCGATCAAGACAAATTTGATGACCGCAATAGGGAAGCTGTCATGCTTCTCAAGCTCTCTGTCACAGATGACCAGCTACCTCGGATTCCTTTTGGTCAATTAGCATCAGAAATTTGGAATCATCTGAAAGAGTTGCATGAGACATCCGACAAAAGATGAGCGTTCTTCTTGAAGAACCAGTTGTTCTCCATCATGATGGATGAACGCATGTCCTTACAGGAGCATCTCATGAAGATTAAAGACATTCGAGATCAGCTTGAAGCTATTGGTCGGAAAATGGAGAAAGAGGATATGGTAGTCATAACCCTCAAAAATCTACCAAAATCCTACAAGCACTTCATAGAGACTCTTAACATTATGTCTACGAATGTTGATCTGAAATTTCCAAAGCCGTGCACCAAACTTTTGCAGCTTGGAAACAACAATTTGGTAGCAGTGCCACTTCATCCTCCTCTAAGCAAGCCTTTGCAACCAAATCCTTTCACAAGGATAAAGGCAAATCTCAATCATCTCAGTTCTCTCAACAGAAGGGCTCTAGTCAGTCACAAGAAGGCTCGAAAAATTAGAAGGTTCAATGCAATTATTGTCACAAATATGGCCATTTGATTAAGGATTGTCGCAATTGGATAGCTTCCGAACAGCAGAAGTAGGGAGGGTCTCAGCCTAAAGCCAATGTCGCTGAGCACACAGAGCAGAAAGAGTCTACCTTTTACACCTTCATGGCTAAAAGAACTGCAAACCATGTGAAATCTTCTGCTTGGTATATTGATTCTGGTGCTTCTCGGGATTTCACTCACAGGTGTGATTGGTTTACAAAATTCTCTCCCTATACTGATTCAGTTATTTTTGGAGGAGGTGAGGAGTATATAGTTGTCGGCAAGGGCAACGTTCAGATACAATCTAATGGGAGGAATCTCATATTCCTCAATGTATACTATGTTCCTGGCATGGAACTGAACCTACTCTGTGAGTCAGAGTATGTGGCATTCTCCTCAGCTTGATGTCATCTTCATTGCACATAAGTGTTCTATTGTTGATCGTGCAACACGCACTATAGTTGTTGTTGGTATTGAGGATCATGGTCTTTATAGACTTGTGGATACAGGTGATTCTCTTAAGGATGCCTTCGTAGAAAAATCCTCCTCTATCTCTCATCTATGGCATCAACGATATGCTCACCTGAACATTCATTATCTTGCTCAGCTTGTTCGGGAAGGTTTAGTACATGGCCTACCTGAAATTCAAACTCAAAATCAGCAAGTTTGTGAAGCTTGTCAGGCTGGGAAGCAGCACAGGACAACGTTCAAGGATGGTGACTCATGGCGAGCCTCTAAGGTACTGCAATTGGTCCACGCTGATGTATGTGGTCCAATGAATACTACTTCTGTTACTGGGTTCAGGTATTTCTTACTTTTTATTGATGATTACAATCGTAAGATGTGGGTGTACTTTCTTACATAGAAATCAGATGTGTTTCCTATATTTCAGAAATTTAAGGCCTTGGTAGAAAAAGAGTCTAGTTGTTCTATTATTACTCTTAGGTCTGATAATGGGGGGGAGTTTTGTTCTATTGTTTTCTCCACTTTCTGTGATACACATGGCATAAAACGTCAGTTAACCACACCATACACCCCTCAACAAAACAACGTCGTATAACGTCGTAACCGTACCATTACAGAAATGGCTAGCTCTATGTTGGAACACAAACATGTTCCTAAGAAGTATTGGGCAGAAGCAGTGTTTACTGCAGTTTACCTCCTTAATAGGTCTCCCACTCATGTTGTTAAAGGGAAGACTCCTGAGGAAGCCTGGACTGGTCGCAAACCCAAGATCAGTCATTTGAAAGTTTTTGGCTCTCTTGCATATGTTTGGATTCCAAATGCCAAGCGCTCTCAGTTGGATTCCAAGAGTCAAAAGCTCATGTTTACAGGATACAGTGATAACCATAAGGCCTACCGGCTGATTGATATAGACACTAATTGTCTCATCTTCAGTAGCGATGTTGTCTTTGATGAAGATCACGGACCAATTCAGCTTTCCTCGTTTGAGCAGAATTTCTGAGGATCTGCCTTTGAAGGCTTCTGATTTAGGTGTTTGTCTTCCATTTGGTTCACCTGATGGGAGGGATGATGCAGAATCTGAATTTGGTGATACACTAACTGAATTTCCTCCAGATGATGCTAATCTTCCACCTGTTGCAGATCCTCTTCCTCCAGTTCCAGTTATTCCTCCTCCATCTGATGTTGGCACATCTACTCTTCGGCCTAAGTGGTGGGCTAAGACCATCAGTGATCTTCGTCCTGATGAGCTCATTGAGGGTAGATCTTCCACAAATAAGGGCAAGCAGCAAAATACAATTAACTTTGCTCTCATGGCCAACATTCACAGCATTTATGAGCCTCAAACTTATACCGAAACAAAAGGGATTTCAGAGTGGGAACAGGCAATGAATGCAGAATACCAAAGCCTTCTGAAGAACAACACCTGGGTTCTCTCTGATCTTCCTCCATGGAAGAAACCCATTAGCTGCAAATGGGTCTATAAGGTCAAGTATCATGCAGATGGTACCTTCGATAAATACAAGGCCAAATTAGTTGCTCAAGGATTCACACAACAGGAGGGCATTGATTATGAGGAAACATTTTCTCCTACTACCAAGATGAGTACCATTTGTCTTCTTCTCGCTATTGCAGATCAGTTTGGATGGAAAGTCCATTAGATGGATGTTAAGAGTGCCTTCCTCAACGGTGAATTGCAAGAAGAAGCCTACATGACATCTGGTTTCAAGGTTGCCGGCAAAGAACATCAAGTATGTAGACTCGTTAAAGCACTCTATGGACTTAAACAACCTCCTCGAGCGTGGTACATTAAGATTGATTAGTACTTGGTTGCTCATGGTTTTCAGCGTTGTCTTTCTGACAATAATCTGTATATCAAACACTCTGGTGATAATATTCTCTTTCTTGTTGTCTATGTGGATGACTTAATCATTACTGGCAGTTGAGCACATTTGATTGTAGAAATCAAATAGGATATGTGCCAGGATTTTGACATGACAAATTTGGGGCTTCTCCATTATTGTTTGGGTGTTGAGGTTTGGCAGACTGATGGTAGCATTTTTATTTCTCAGTCTATGTATGCCACAAACTTTCTTGACATTTTTTGAATGCAGGATTGCAAACCTGCTTCCACACCTATGGAGACTAGCTTGAAGTTGTCAACCAACTCTGATTTTCCTCCTATAGATGAACCCCAATTCACGCAACTAGTGGGCAGTCCCATCTATCTTACTGCTACTAGACCTAATCTCAGTTTTGTAGTGAGCTACATTTCACGCTTCATGACAGCCCCCAAGGCTGATCATTGGGTAGTAGCGAAGTGTGTGCTGTATTATGTGAAATGAACCTCTGATTATGGACTTCTTTACACTAGGAGTCATGATCCTAGACTTAGTGGGTTCACAGATTCAGATTGGGCAAGTTCGGTTGATGACAGGAAGTCAACCTCTAGATATGTGTTCAGTTTGGGATCCGGTGCAGTACTTGGACTAGTAAGAAGCAGCAGGCAGTGGCTCTCTCCTCGACAGAAGCAGAATATCGGGGAGCAGTTAAGGTAGCTTGTGAGGCAATTTGGCTTTGTCGGATGCTTGAGTATATGCAAATATCTCAAGCAAGTCCGACTCCCTTGTTCTCTGACAATCAGGGAGTTCTCAAACTTGCCAAGAATCCAATCTTCCATGAAAGAACCAAACATGTAGAGCTTCATTTTCATTACATTCGACAGTTGGTTGAAGACGGATCCATTCAGTTGTTGTATGTTTCTACAGCGGAGCAGCCAACAGATATTCTCACTAAGCCCCTCAGTCCAGATAAGTTTGTAAAATTCAGGGGGTCTATTGGTGTAGTTGATAGATTGAGCATTAAGGGAGGGTATTAGAATAATACTTTATTGTCTATTTAATGCTCAATTATGTAATATTATGTAAATATTTCTAATAAGATCTTTCTGATCCTATTCGCAGTTTTTTTTTAGAAACTTGCTTTTATGTACATTGTGCAATTCTTTATATTGAGCGTTTTTGCTCATTTGTTAATACAACAATCATTTTTTACCAATTATGTGTTTACATAATATGTCAGAGATTCCAGACTTTGGAGAACGTACACTCTCCATTGATCAGCATACTGAGGTTGCGAAATATCAACCAAGGGTTGCAGAGTTGATTGGCCTCACTCAGAGGTCAATACTGAGCAAATTAGTGGAAGAAAATTCAAGGTTTCAATCTGATTAAAAGAGCTGGGCGAAAGAGGAGTTGTTAGAGAGTTTAGAGAGTTCACCAGCATTATTTGCAAGCAGCTACACTAAAATTTTTTAGCAGTCGCAGATTGCAGCAAGGGCACTAAGCTAGGAGGGCCGATTTTGTTCAAGAAGGCATAATAAAATCTCAGAAAATTGCAAGAGGGTGCGCTGGCATAGGAGGAGTCAAATGTCATCAATTGGTGGCTTTAGGAAAGTTCAGCTAGGACAATCGAATTAATTCCAGGTTTCATTTCAATGTTGTGATATGCTTTTGATACATCAGCACTTAGAAGTTTGTGAAATATTTGATCAACAAGTTAACAATGTTTGATATAGTGCCTATAGTTATAAACTTCATAGATAGCATTGGCTGTAGCATTCAATTTGGTATGCAAGACAACTGATTGTCTAAAAGTCACTAACTGATTGTCTAAAAGTCACTAGCTGAAAGTCAACATTCCACTATAGGGATTGCATAGCAAGTTTTTGATTAAATGCCCTATGTTGTAGATGAACACTTCAATCATGAGGATGCATACAAGTGTTTGCATTAATTCCTTATTGCTGTAGATGCATTTTTCACAAATAGGAATCATATATATGTATTTATTTGAAGTCAGAGAAGCCATGCATGCATTTGGACTATTGCTTTGACATTGTAGTTGTATTTATAAGCAATTAGAGTGCATTGATATCATTACTCAAGCATACAAATCAGACTGAAATCACAGACCAGCAAGCATTGAGTGTGTATGAAAAGTGTTTGACAATATCCCTTGAGAGCAAAACTACATCAGATTAGACAAGGGATCTTACAGTCTAGATCTCAGCTGTCGATCTTAGATTGATCTCAGCCATTTATTTTGCTTTCAAAAACTCTATATAAACTCTCTCTCTCAATTCATTTCAGTGTGGAGTGATTTATGAAATTGTTGTGCAGAGCTATTTGAGTAATAAAAGTTCATTATCAGTATTGTCTTGAAATCTTTTTATTGCTAAATGGTTGCATGGTTGCATATTCCCTTCAACACTTAGATTAGATTTTCTTAAGTAATTTGTTTTCAAAGTTTTTAGATAAATGATAGATTTGATGGTATTGATTGGTGAAATCTTGCTCATACTTTTGTTGGATGAATGATTTTCATTCAATGTGCAAAGTTAGTCTGAGATTTTAATATGGATGTTTAACTTCTACTTGGAATGATATTGTTCAATTGTTGGTATTTTTCCCAAGTGTGAAAATCTTAAGCATAACCCTAGAAGATTGCACCCACTTTGCGTAGTTGTCCGAGTGTGGCGGAACAAAACGTTGTTACCGGTTTCACCCAATCTTTACCGTCTCTTGAGTTCATAGGAATAGCTTAGAAGTAACATAGAATCCCTAAACCCTCATCCTTTTTATCTTTTTTGAAGTCCTAAACCAGAAAATCCAAAAAACATAGAGCATAAATTGTTAAACCTGCCTAAGTTCAACTTGAATGATACCAGTTAATAAGCGTAAGTCCCCCTTGAGATTTCAGCATACACTACCCGAGAGACTATCCCACTAAAGTCGCTTGTTCGCACATATAGACCTTGGAGTCACCTTGTGGTCTTTCTTGCAATCTTGGCACAAGTAGTGATTTTGTTCAAGAGAGAATAGAGTAACCTAGTGGTATTTTATTCTAAGTGTTTGGTAGATGATAAAACATCCACCAACAAGTCTCTTCTGCAGTATTATTCCTGCACTAGCATCGTGTTATTGGCAGCTGCATGGGATTCTCCTGTGTGACCCTCTTTTATTCTCTCTTTTCTATGTTCTCTATTTTTTAGAGCTCTCACCTTTCATGGTTTCAACTGCTACCTCTCTAAATGCACTACTCCCTTTTGATCGACATACCCCAGCTTGCATCTGCAGCTATCAAATCTCATCACCTATACACTATTCTCGGTCATCTCTGTACCTATAGGATTTCCTTCCAAAAATGGGTTCACAATCTGATCTCCTCGGCCTCTGAGAGATCATGTCTACATATCAATCAAATTCTCTGTACACATCACTCAGACATATAACCACCCATAATATATGCATTCCCTTTTGAAAACATCTGTATTCAGATCATGCTATCAATATAGGATTGCTATACTTAGCAAACTTCAGCCTAGCAGATTTCCTTGAGCCTCAAAAAGGCTCAACAACTCCTACAACATGATCATATTAATTGCTTCCTCGTTCATCTCAGTCAATTGATTACTATCTTAAGTAATCTTCATTTGTTAGGTGGGATTTGATCATCTCTTTGTAGATCACCTCGAGCCACATAAACAACCTGCAATGTGGTCGCCATTCATGCATTCTTCATCCTTTGTCAACCTGCCTTGAGGAGATTGACAACAACCTCATTAAAATCGACCATCATCTTTGTAAGCACCGACCTCTGCATACTGGATTTCAACCTCGACCACCTAGGAGCCACATGTCTTCATTTTTGCCATCCAAAACATCTGGTCAAGCTCAATCAATCACAACGTAGATCATTTTTCCTATTGGCAGGCAGTTGTGTGGCTAAAATTATCTCCTTCAGCATCCAAGTCACTTGATCAAGCCCGGTCAACGTCCAATCATCGTCCATTTGGACCATCAAGTCTATCGGAAGACATTCGTGGCATCAAAGGTCTTCTTAATCGTCATCTACGTCATCTAGTCAAACTTGGTTGACCGCCACGTGGATTACTGAGTCTATCGACTTGCATACGTATCATCAAAATCTTCTTAGTCATCTTCGGTCAATTGCAGTCAACCTACCACGTGGACCATCGAGTTGCACAGAAGTCATCAAAATCTTCTTAATCGACATCCAGGTCACTTGGTCGACCTTGGTCAATTGCCACGTGGACCCTTGTGCCTATCGAGCTACCTCCTTCTTTGCCTTCATCATCTTGTATCATCCTTTGCATGTCCGACTTACCCCTGTGGGGTAAGCAACTTCAAGAGACACATTCACTCTTGTTAGCCCGCACAACACTTTGAAGAAGTGTTGGACTCGTGCGGGATAAGCCTCTACAAGAGACTTTGTTCTCTCTTGTTAGCCCGCACAACACTCGACATGGCCTCTTAACCCATGTGGGATAAGAGATTTCATTGTTTCCTTTGTTCTTATTTACCCCACATTGTCATTTGTATGCCCATTTAAGCCATGCGGGATAAGGGCTCCCTTGTATCTCGCAGCATCACACTATCCCGCATTGTCATCTTTGCGTCTGACTTACCCATGTGGGGTAAGCAACTTCAAGAGATCGCCATTCAATTTATTATCCCACATAGCCATTGCTTCTTCGCATTTGAGTTACCTAGCGATGCGCGATAACAAGGGCCGCCTCATTCCATATACATTAAGTTACCCCACGCGACCTTTTCCACTCCTACTCACACGATGCGAGATAAGCATGGAGTCATTATCCTCTTTGAAAACTTTTATCCCACACGACCTTTTTTACTTCGACTAACACAACAAGGGGTAGATGGAGTCTTCATCCTCTTTGAAGCTCTTATCCCGCACAACCAACCAAGGCACGACAACCATGTCGCGGGGTAATACCTTAGTGAGATGGCGACAGTCAATAACACGGTGCGATAACCTGCATGACCATCGTGTTGTGCGATTTTTTTGCAATTTAGTCGATTACCTTCCTATTGTTCGATTCTTCTTCTTCACTCTTCAATTGCGATAACCTTCGTGTTATTGATATCATCTATCACAAGACCAACACGACTAATTTGTCGTGTTATTGACAACTGCAGTCATATATCCATCGTGTTATTGACATTTGCAATTATATAACCCTCATTTTATTGACAAATCAATCACCTTTTGTAGTTTCATAGAATGCGATAACCTACGGGTTATTGACATCTGCGACTGATACTTTCTGTAACCGCATGCAACCCATACAGTGATAACCTACGTGTTATACACAGCTGCAACTTTACTTTTGCAGATTTAGACAAGCTTGCTCAATGCCTCCACCACATTGTGGCCTATGTCAACTTCATCCAAATACATGTCCCAATAGCACATTCCAAGCTTCCCTTCTGTATCTCCATGTGGGACTAACATGGCGTGTTATATGACGTGTCATGTTATATGATGTTGCAGCAACATTTATGCTCTTGGAGAAACCTGTTTGCTCCATACAATCAAAGCACCATGGTCTTGATCTTCAATCCACCTGCAAGTCCAATAGCAGACTCCATTTTGGCCTTTGACTCCATAGAAACTCTATTCATTCAACTTGCACATGTCTACAACCAATATGATATCTGCATGCCTCTCCATCTCTGACCAATTGGAGTGAGGCTATCATTCTGCATATACTCTGTCAGGCTACACATTCTCTTTGTGCCACTTCATCTCAACTGTTGACATCAATCAACTTTGCATCCCTTTGCATAACTGACAAATCTGTTCTCTGTTGCATCTTCATTCTAGGACACCTCATCATTTGTTGTATCAACTCAACTGTTGACATCAATGACAACCTAATGCCAACAAAAAGTATATGAAGCATCTCTAAACTGGTATTTCTTGGCAACTCATAAATAGATGTACCATACTAGTTTATATCCCAATCAATTTAGACATATAATTTGACAAGAAATGAACTATAATAGAAACTATCTGAAAACACCTTCCTCTACAACCAAGGGACGATATTTGATCATATATAAAGTATACAAGAGCATATGTTGATAGGAACTAAACAAAATCTTATCCATTAAACAAATTATGATCCCCTACTATACAAATGAACCATAAATCACAATCGGGTTATAAAGCAATCATTCATTACCCCGCCCCCTACAAATTCTTTACCATTCCTTTGATTAAACTATGATTTTGGAAGGAGAAGAATACCTTGTCAACTTTATTTCCGACAACCATCTTGATGCAATCACGATATGTAGAATAAAGATCTAATTCTTTTAGCCACACATCTGATAGATTTGTAAATGTATCTCGTTGTGTTACATCATAAACTGCAACAAGCATGCATAGTCTCAAATTGAGGATGTTATATTAGAGAAATATTAACAACAAAGTTGAACGTGTTGAGAAATCAACTTCAAGACTTCAACAGAAGGTAAAATAAATGAGCAACAAACAATTGAAAACTGATTGTTTTCCAGAAGAGTAATTTTATTGAAGACTTGTGACCTATTCGTTAATTATATTTCAAAATGCAAACATCTACGCTAAGAAACAAGAGGTAAATAAAGTAGTAAATATTTAAGTTAGTTAAGTCATATTTCAAGCCTGTTTCTTATTCTTCCATGTATTCATGTAAAAATAAATAAGATTAACATTTAACAGTGAATTTTTTTTTTGACAAAGCTAATATGTTTTAGACTTAAGTTTTCCATAAGAAAATTTTATCATGGATAATGATACTAATCCAATAGCACACCAATGGCATATGCATTAATTACAATATCTGATACGGATACAGAATTTAATATGGATACAGAAAACTTTCATGACCTGATACAAATACATGTATGGCAATTATAAACACAGATCTATTGTACATCAAGAGGAATAGAACATAATGTAAAATTCCTCTATATTATTGTATTTACATATTGTTTGATAGAGAATATAATGTTTTTATGTTATTGGCATTATATGCATGCATACATACATACATACATGGATGCATGCATACAGCATACAAGCATGCATGGATACATACATGCATGCATACATATACAAGAAAAAGTACAACAGATTCCTGGCTAATCCCAGCAACAAAAATGCAAGTAAACAAATCTATATAATTTTAGCAGAGCAGCAGCACTAGATAAAGCACAAGAAAGGAAGAAGAGATGAAGAAGAAGAATACAACATTGAACACAAAATATACCCTGAGAAAACACTTCTAGGGAAAACCCAAACTCAAAAGCACACCCAACATATATACATACATACATGCATACATACATATACATATACATATAAATATACAAGAAAAAGTACAACAAATTCCTAGCTAATCCCAGCAGTAAAAATGCAAGTAAACAAATCTATAACAATTTCAGCAGAGCAACAGCACTAAATAGAGCACAAGAAAGGAAGAAAAGATGAAGAAGAATAATACAACATTGAACACAAAATATACCCTAAGGAAACCCTTCTATGAAACTCCAAAACACATCCAACATATTATTCAGCAAAAAGTGTTACAATAAAAAAAGTATTTGTGAGTCATAGGAGATCAATACTCTAGTTTGAGAGAAAAACCAGCAACCTAAACACACTCTAGAGACTTGACAAAAACCACTTACAATATTATTTCAAAACCTCAATATATATGCAAAGGAGAGCCAAGAAACCATCAAGGTTTTAACCAAAGTACAGCTCTACACCAAACCAATACTTAGACCAAAAGGTCCAAGTCCAATCCATGCACCTCTATCCAAGGGTAACTCCTTTATGATTAGAATAAAGCTCTATTGACCAATTAAGCCCCTAGACCAATAGAGTTCCAAGTAACTGCCAAACACTCCAAGAAAATACAATAATTACACTTACAGATGACCATATTTAGCTGGTTGCCGATGTTAGTCATAGTTTAACTCCATGCACCTTTCTCCAAGGGTAACTCCTTTACGATTAGAATGTAACAGCTCTATTGACCAATTAACCCCCTAGACCAAGAGAGTTCCAAGTAAACTACCAAATACTCCAAGACAAGGCAATAATTACACCTACAGATGACCATTATGAGCTGGTTAATGATGTTAGTCACAGTCTAACTATTAGATCCCCATTCAATGAGAACAATGATGCATAGTAGAAAGCAACAACAACGAAATATTATGGTTTCCAAGTGGAGCACCCTTTTCCATGTGTGCACACTATTTTCAATGTTCTAAATGTGAAATATTTCATCTAGACCTAGGTCTCACAAGGTTTATAACATCTAGTCCCCTAGTCTTAACAATTTCCCACTTGTATATATCAAGAATCACAATGGATTCTCAACATAGTGAATTAAATACTAGGGGATAATCTTCATTACTATCCTCCACTATTTGAACTTCTCTATGCTCATGGGCTTTGTCAATGCATCTGCAACATGCACAAGAGTATCGACCTTATTGGCCATAAATCTCATGTCCTCCACCATGTCACAAAGTGATACTACAAATCAATGTGTTTTGTCCATGCATGAAAGGTAGGGTTCTTTGTCAAGACGATGGCACTCTAGCTATCATATTGAATCAAGACTATATCTTAACTCAAAAATTGAACACAATCTTTGAAGCCAAACTATTTCCTTACAAGCTTATGTATCTGTTAATGCATGATAGCCTTGGTAAGATAAATGATTGAATGAGAGATAAATGAAGTCTCTCATTCAATCATCTATCCTATCGATAAACTATGATGAAAAACTTCAAGCTATTGTTCCTTCATTTGATGATCAGTCTTCATTTGTATATCATACTTGTAAAGTTCGATCAATCCTTAACTATCGATAATCATCGATTGTTAAATCTCATAGCACAGAATACTGATTGGTATCAGTTTACATTATAACGTATGCACTCCGATTAATATCGGTTATCATATTCACTGTGAACACCGATTATTATCGGGCTTAACCAATGCACTCCGATTAATATCAGTTGATTTATTAAACGGTAAACATTGATGGTTATCATGCTTAACTAATACATATCGATTAATATCGGTTGTCTTGCATATGATAGACACGCTGATTAAGTATCGAGTGGTTTGTTAAGTATACACCGATTGGTAAATGCTACAATAAGTCAAAGGGTGTGATCAAGCAATGTCTTGATCGATCATGTCTAAAAGACATGACCAGTCAAGGCATTACTTGATCCTCCCTGCTTACATATATATATCTCAATCAACATTTGTGAGAAGGACATTGAAATCGATAAATGCTCCTCTCACCTGCAATATACAAGAATATAATCAGATTTATCGTATTAAAGATATAATACATAGTTAAAAGAAAAGATAACCTTGAATATAACTTGCACCTTGAATGGAGAATTGAATAACATTTACATGGTATCAGAGCTATAGTTAAATCAAACCTGAGGCTGTTCAATTTTGTGGAAAATTCAAAACAAGCATATATTCAATATCACATTTCTTCTAATGGCTGGCACTATCAGATTTGAAGATAGACCCGGAGGAGGTGATGACTTCTCTGGATGGAAGTTCAGAATTCAGATGATTCTAAAATAAAATAAAGTCGAATCATTTGTAAAAACTGAAACTGCAGAACTTGAGACTAAACCTGACAAAATAACTTGGAGAGAGGGAAATGAAAAGGCCATCAAAATCATAGTTGATGGGGTGAGAAATAATATTATGCCCATCATAAGGAAACATGAAACGGCCTACAACATGTTCAAAGCACTTGAAGATGCATTTGAGATATCCAATGCTAGTAGAACCTTAGTTCAAAGCACTTGAAGATGCATTTGAGATATCCAATGCTAGTAGAACCTTAGCTTTAAAAAGAGAAATAAATCACATAGCCATGATCAAAGGAGAATCAGTCAATGCCTACTTCATGCGAATATCAGCCCTAAGAGATGAACTAGCAACTCTTGGATATGAGATCCAAAGCAAAGAATTAACACTCATTGCTCTAGGGTTGCCTAGTATATGGGAAACATTCGTCCAAGGCATCAGTGCAAGGGATGAATTTCCAAAATTCGCTAGGCTAAAGGCAGACTGTCTCCAAGAGGAATCAAGGTTAAATAAGAAAGGGATCAAGCAAAAGAATATGGATGAAGATCTTCAAGTTCTAAATACAAACTCAAACAAGAAAAGCAAGCAGAAACAATTTAGGAAGAGAAAAGGTCGTCATGGCAAGAACACCTTCAAGAAGGACCTTCCACAGATTCAATGTTACAAATGTGACAAATTTGGACACTATGTTGCCAAATGTCCAGAAAGAGCCAAACAACAAGCCACATTTGCCAAAACAGGAAAATCTAAAAGGGAAGATGACTCCGAGAAGTATGTACGCTATTCAGCACTTACAAACCAAGCATCAAACAAAGTTAACTCTTGGGTGATTGACAATGGCTCATCCAGACACATTACAAGATTCAGAGAAGTACTAGACTCCATGATAGAGGAAAATGATGAGGAAGTGACTATCGGAGATGACTCCACACATCCAATCAGAGGAGTTGGAACCTGCACCATCAAACTAAAGTTAGGTGTATCATTACAACTTAAAGGAGTACTATATGTCCCAGGCATCAAGAGAAACCTAGTCTCCATATCAGCACTAGAGGATAATGGATACAGAGTGACCTTCATGGACAACAGAGTGTTGGCTTGGCCAAAGAATTCATCCATCAAGAAAGCTAAAACCATTGGTCAAAGACAAGGCTACTTGTATGAGCTGTGCACAGAGCCCAACTTAGCCCTAATCCATGAAACTACAGATGCTAATGAAGTTTGGCATAAAAGACTAGGTCACCTGAATTTTAGAGCTTTATCATCAATGGGAGACCTTGTCACAGGCCTACCTAAGTTAAAGCAATATCATTCAGGGGCATGCAAAGGATGTGCCCTAGGTAAAAATACTAAGGGTGCTTTTTCAAAATAGTACTAGGAAAACAAGTAAAATTTTAGAGTTAGTTGATTCTGATGTATGTGGACCTATGTCCGTACCTTCTTTAGGGGGACTTTTGTATTATGTAATATTTGTTGATAACTACTCTAGGAAAACTTGGATCTACTTTTTGAAGTGTAAAGAATCAGAAGAGATCCTCAAAAGGTTTAAAGAATTCATTTCACTAACAGAGAACTACTCAGGAAATAAAAATAAAACCCTAAGAACTGATAATTGGGGGTGTTGACGTGTTTTTTATGACTGCGTCTAACACAGAATAAAGTCACCAACGGTCACCTTATTCTCTCTTGATCAAGATTAATCCGTATGCTAGGATTGCTTAAAGTTCAAACAGCTAATTCCAAGGTTCCTTCAGTGCGTGGACGTGACTCAGTTGTTTGATGGGTTTGCTGATAACCCAAGGGGGCCTTACGTATGTTGAAGAAACTTATGCAAGCTCAAGGATTTTTGTACGGATGATTTGCAATTAAAGCTCTAGTTTTGGATCTCTTGGATTTTGAATTATGCGGAAAGTAAATAGGAATAGGGCAAAGAAAACTAGACTAAAAGTAATCTAATCCTATAAACAAGGAGACGGGATAACTTGTGCAAAATCCAACCACGCTTCGCTTTGCCAGCAACGCACAACTACACGAAGGCGGTGCAATCTTCAGAGGGTGTGTTAAGATTTTCAAATCATCAAGAGAAACCATCAAATTGAACAATCTCTTCTGATAATCAAAGTTAAACATACACATATAACGGAGGCTCGGGCTAACTTTGCACGGTATGCAACAATCAGCTGCACACCAAAAGTATGAGCACGAATTTTGCAACAAGCGATCCTATCAAATCCAATTCGTCTAACAAAGTGAAAACAAATCTAATCTATGAGGAGAATGAGACCATGCGAGCTCTGAAACAACCCAAGAACACACCAACAATTGAACAATGTATTAAGTGTTTGTTTCAAAAAACTCTTAGCAACAATCTCTGAGGATAGTCTCTCCCTCGTTACAAATGAAGGGGTCACCCCCTTATATAGGCCTCAAGCCATGATTACATGCAAAACCCTAATTAGGGTTTGCCCTAAAGATTCCCCACTCAAGATGCAACAAGGTGGGAATTGGCAATTAAGAACCCATTATGCCTATGTACAATCAATTTAAAGAGCCTAAAATAGCGCCCACTAGCACATTAAACGTGCCCCATGATGTTGATTATGCTCTGAAATATAACCGACACCATCATAAATGCCCATCATTCTCCTAGTGACAGCAACATGCACGGAGAATCTGTCATAATGCCATAAATGTGACGGTTGCATGCAAAGAGATGCTTCATTAATTCAGCGTCTGTTGACTCGGCTGCCACTTGGTGGAAAAAACCCTGGAGAGAGAAAACTTCAAGAGAGAGAATCTCCGACTCTGGAAGTATTTTCATGAAGTTTTTGAACTTGCCTTGCTCTGGAAAAGATTTTCAATGATTTTTCAACATCGCCTCTTTTTTAGGAATTTTGCACAAATTAGGGTTTGAAGTCCAAGAGGAAGAGAATTCTCCTACGAATCCAAATCTGTAAAACTTTTGAAATTTGGATGTGATTTGATGCCCAAGAATGGATTTTTCAAATTTTTCCTTGGGGGGGAAATTTTTTGTTTAGTTCATCCATGATTCCTTCCTTGCCTTAGAAATTGTATCTTCAATTCATCCTTGGGTGTGATTTCTTGTTGTGGAGGAATTCTCCTTTGGAAAGAAATTTGTTCCTTACCCTGAGGAAGGAAATTCTTCATACCTTAGCCAATTTTCATGATTTCCAAGAAGGTCTTGAAGGAAGAAATTTCAAACACTTAGTCAATTTTTCACCTTTCCTGGAATTTCTTCTTCTTGGGTGCAATTCTTCCCCAATGAAGGAATTCATCTCTTTGTGCAATGTTCATTCTAGCGCCCTCCACAAGGTCGGGGCGGAAATTCCTCCTGAGGAAGGAATTCATTGTTTTGTGAATTGTCCATGTCTTCTTTTCAACATCCCTATTTTTTAGGGATCCTCCTAAAATTTAGGAGCCAGGTTCATTGGATGGAGAATTCTGCTACGATTCCAAATCTATAACAATTTCCTCATTCCGGTGAGATTCGGTGTCTAAAAATAGCAAATTCAAAAAATTTGCCTGAGGGGAATTTTACTTTCTATTCCTCCTTGACTCCTTGGATTCTATGCCTTAGGCAAAATTTCAACTTCTAGCTTGGGTGGAATTTTCTCTATGTGGAGGATTCATGAAATTTATCCATCTATCCTTGCCTGACCCATTTTGGCGCCCAACTGCATCCTTCGGCGAAATTTTCACTATGCCATGGATTCATGGAATTTTCCATCTGTCCTTGCCTGACCCATTTTGGCGCCGAACTGCATCCTTGGGCAGAATTTTCACTATGCCATGGATTCATGGAATTTTCCATCTGTCCTTGCCTTCCTCATTTTGGCGCCCAACTGCATACTTGGGCGCAATTTTGCTTATGCCATGGATTCATGGAATTTTCCATCTATCCTTGCCTTCCTCATTTTGGCGCCCAACTGCATACTTGGGCGCAATTTTGCTTATGCCATGGATTCATGGAATTTTCCATCTGTCCTTGCCTTCCTCATTTTGGCGCCCAACTACATACTTGAGCGCAATTTTCACTATGCCATGAATTCATGGAATTTTCCATTTGTCCTTGCCTTCCTCATTTTGGTGCCCAACTGCATACTTGGGCGCAATTTTCCTCTGGTCAAGGATTCATGGATTTTGTCATTTGTCCTTGCCTTCCTCAGTTTGGCGCCCAATCACTTCCTGGGGCGGAATTCTCACTATGTGAAGGATTCATGGAATTTTTTCACAAAATTCCAGGCTCTTCGTCAGGATATATATATGAAATATAACATTTTTTCTTATACTTTAAGTTATATTTCATATATATTGTCAGGATGTTTGAGAGTGGTTTCGGGTCCATAGGAATCATAATGCAAATTCTAGATTTTGGAAGATCTTTCAATTTTTCAGACTTAGTCAAATTTCAGGCCATTTTCAGATCAGGATGACATTGGTGGATTGATGTGAATTTCTGGACTTGGATGATTTTGAATGCTTTCCTCTTTTGGAATAGGAGTTCCAAACTTAACCATTTTTTGATCCAACTTGTCTGCCTTCTGACTCTTCCGGATTTAGAAATGGTCTTCAGGAACGTTCAGTCTTCATTGCCTTGTCTGACTGTCCCTGCCAATAATGACTTTCCAAAAATAGAGACCTTCAAGGTGTCAACGTTAGATTCCTAGATAGGGTGCAAGAATGACTTACTATAAATAGAAGCTTACTAAAAATAGTAAGTTTGAACTTTGGCAAAATGACGACATTCCGGGACTTAGAAAAATCCCTAAAAAATAGGGACTTTCTAAAAATAGAAAGTTGCTCCGTTTGGGCTCAATTTTTACTGGGAGGTCCCTTGAAGGGTCTTGGTTTTAGTCGTATGCTCAGTTTTCCTGAAACCTTAACAGAAACCCCTAAAATCTAGGACAAAAGGCAGAAACCCTACAAAGGACAAAACGGGCACTAAACTTCATAGAATTCGCTCGACAGAGAAGCAGATTAACTCTAACTGGCCCCCGAATATCCGCAAAGCGGAGAGATTGAAGAGATTGTTACCAACACAAAAAAAAACCAAGACCAAACGACCAAAAGGGCCTGAAAGCTAGGGGCTCCCTATCTGGGATGGGGTGATGTGTGATTAGGTCACAACAGGGGGGAATACACATCAGAATTATTTAAAGATTTTTGTAAAAATTCAGGGATTAAGAGAGAGTTAACAATACCTTATAATCCTCAACAAAATGGGGTAGCTGAGAGGGAAAATAGGACAATTGTAGAAGATGCCAAAGCCATGATTCTTGATTAGAATCTAAATGTCAATCTTTGGGCAGAAGCAACTACAATTGTTGTATATCTTCAAAACAGATGTCCTCACTCCCATCTTGAAGATAAAACCCCTGAGGAAGTCTTTACTAAATCAAAACCAGATATCAGCCACCTTAGGATATTTGGGTGCCCTGTCTATATTCATGTACCCAAGGAGAAAAGATTAAAATTAGAGCCTTCTAGAAAAAGGGTAATACTTGTAGGATATAGTGAAACCTCCAAGGCCTACAAAATCTATATACTTGGTCAAAAGAATATTGAACTAAGTAGGGATGTAATCTTTGAAGGAGACTTAGCCTTCAAAAGAGCCCAAAGCTCACTAGAACCTGAAGTCTATATCCCTACCCCTAGCATAGATGAAGACCCTACTCCTAAGCTTCAGAGGGAGAGTCTTGAGGAAAATGAAAGTGAAACTCAAAACCCACAGAGAAAATTTCAAGAAAAGACCAGTATGGGCCACCAAAACTGTAGAAGAAGCTTAGAAGTATGTTGCCCCTTCAGGAACTTTCAAAGAAAGCAAAAGGGCTAACAAACTTACCAACTACGTCGCTCTCCTGAATAACCTCTCAAGAGCAGAACCTACTAATGTATCAGATGCACTTAAACATCAAGTATGGAAGAATGCCATGTCTAAAGAATACCAATCCATTATGAAAAATGATGTTTGGGAAATTGTTCCTAGGCCGACTGGGAAATCTGTTGTCACCTCCAAATGGCTCTTCAAAATCAAACACGCTGCAGATGGCAACATTGAGAAACATAAGGCTAGAATTGTAGCCAGAGGGTTTTCTCAAAAGGAAGGAATTGATTATGAGGAAAGATTTGCACTTGTAGCCAGATACACTTCAGTAAGAGCAGTCTTAGCCATTGCAGCATCAAAGGGATGGAAAGTTCATCAGATGGATGTTAAGATAGCATTCCTTAATGGTGAGATCTCAGAAGAAGTATAC
The DNA here is from genome assembly GCF_030272615.1 of Cryptomeria japonica. Taxonomy (NCBI): domain Eukaryota; kingdom Viridiplantae; phylum Streptophyta; class Pinopsida; order Cupressales; family Cupressaceae; genus Cryptomeria; species Cryptomeria japonica. The sequence goes on along the minus strand of NC_081408.1, from coordinate 711,944,219 downwards.
CTAGAGCAACCTGAAGGGTTTGAGATTCATGATGCAGAGTCACATGTGTGTAGACTCAAGAAAGCTCTCTATGGGCTTAAACAGGCTCCCAGGGCCTGGTATGAAAGAATTGATACCTACCTCTCCAAAATTAGGCTTCTCCAAGAATGATGCAGATCCTAATCTCTACTATAAGCAAACCAAAGGTGATATGCTAAAATTAATTTTATATGTTGATGATTTGTTAATCACAGGAAAAGATCACCTCATAGATCAGTGTAAGAAAGACCTTGCTAAAGAATTTGATATGAAGAACTTGGGACTCCTTCATTACTTCCTAGGTTTGGAAGTAGGGCAGAATGCTGATGGCATTATACTAAACCAAGGTAAATATACCTTGGACATTTTGAAGAGATTTGGAATGCTTAACTGCAGACCCATGACCTCTCCAATGGAAACAAACCTTCATAAACTTAAGGAAGCAGCAGCAGAATCACAACCATCAGATCCTACTCTATATAGGCAAATGATTGGGTCTCTGATGTATATTGTAAATACAAGACCAGATATATGTTATGTAGTCAATGCCTTAAGTCAGTTTATGTGTGAGCCTAAGGAGATCCACCTGATTGCAGTAAAACACATTATGAGATACTTACAAGGTACTCTAAACCTTGATCTCAAATATGAGAAAGTTGATCTAGACCTACACAGATTTACAGACTCAAATTGGGATGGAAGTGTGACTGACAGGAAAAGCACTTCAGGGTGTTGCTTTAGTTTAGGCTCAGCCATGATATCCTGGATCAATAAAAAGCAGTCTTCTGTGGCCCAGAGTTCCACCGAAGCCGAATACATTGCAGCTTCCATGGCTGCCCGAGAGGCAGTATGGCTTAGGAAGTTGCTTGTGGGATTGTTTGGAGAGCCTATGAAACTTACTATCATACATTGTGATAATCAGAGCTGCATAAAACTTTCAATAAATCCAGTGTTCCATGACAGATCCAAGCATATTGAGATTCCATACCACTATGTGCGAGATATGGTAGACATGAATGTGATCCAATTAGAATATGTTTGTACAGGAGATCAGACTGCAGATATTCTGACCAAACCTCTTTCCAGAGTGAAGGTTGATCACTTTAGAAAAGGTTTAGGTATGATAGAAAGGTAATTTGCTTTGTAATCTGTATTTACATATCAATAAGATGTTTAATGTGTAAACTTCTTTGTCATGATAGGACATTTTGGATTTTATCCCTTGGGTTTATATCTAAGAGGTGACGATCTCTCAAGATGATGAACACTTGTATGTAGACATTATAAGGTGACGATCTTATGAAGTTCAAACCAGTTATCATGTTGGATCTCTGGTATGTCATGGATGTGCCATGACTGTGTTGTGGTAAAACATTTGTATAAGATGTTAGTGCACATACCACAACTTGGATAAGATGAGAATTTAGTCATCCTCTTATGTTTATCCTTAAGTATTGCATGTTTAGGCAATACTGATATTACATGACTAGGTGATATCCTGTCATCACAAGATTGGTGTGATGAACATTTGTATCACGTGTTTAGGTGATATTTCATGTCATGTGATTAGGTGATATGATTTTCTGAAGAGTCAGATTGTGTAAAGAATACTAACCATCATTTGAATTGTGATGCTTGATATGTTGTTTTTCATTTATCTACTTAGCTAAGAGGGAGTGTTAATGCATGATAGACTCGGTAAGATAAATGATTGAATGAGAGATAAATGAAGTCTCTCATTCAATCATCTATCCTATCGATAAACTATGATGAAAAACTTCAAGCTATTGTTCCTTCATTTGATGATCATTCTTCATTTGTATATCATACTTGCAAAGTTCGATCAATGCTTAACTATCGATAATCATCGATTGTTAAATCTCATAGCACAGAATACCGATTGGTATCAATTTACATTATAACGTATGCACTCCAATTAATATCGGTTATCATATTAACTGTGAACACCGATTATTATCGGGCTTAACCAATGCACTCCGATTAATATCGGTTGATATATTAAATGGTGAACATTGATGGTTATCGGGCTTAACTAATATATACCGATTAATATCAGTTGTTTTGCATATGATAGACACGCCGATTAAGTATCGGGCGGTTTGTTAAGTATACACCGATTGGTAAATGCTACGATAAGTCAAAGGATGCAATCAAGTAATTTCTTGATCGATCATGTCTAATAGACATGACCGGTCAAGGCATTGCTTGATCCTCCCCGCTTACATATATATATCTCAATCGGCATTTGTGAGAAGGACATTGAAATCGATAAATGTTCCTCTCACCTGCAATATACAAGAATATAATCAGATTTATCATATTAAAGATATAATACATAGTTAAAAGAAAAGATAACCTTAAATATAGCTTGCACCTTGAATGGAGAATTGAATAACATTTACAGTAGCTACCGTATACTTTGCAACCATGGTCTATCCCTTGCTCATCCAATTGATTGCACCATCAAACAATATGAAAATTCATACCCCTTGGTAAACCTCCTACTATCCACATGTCCTACCCAATTAAAGTCTATAAATTCCTCTATGCACACTACAACACCCCAACATGATTGTTCTAGGCCCACTACAAAAATTTCATAAATCCACCATAAGTCTCCTACATGACTATCACAAATCCACTACATGACCTATATATGACCACTACAAGTCCACTAAAAAACCTAAACAAGATTATTATAGGTCCACAACATGATCCCTATAAGACTATCATAGGTCCTATTGATGTGGTTTTTTGGGCACCTTGAACACTGATTAAAATACCACTGTATTCTATCCACACTTGAACAAAGAAACCTCATACGCTAAAGAATATGATCAAACAAGGAAACTCCAAGGTTTACAATGCGACTTAATGCTTGGGATAGACTCAGTGAAATTGATGTGATTTTGCTGGAATCACAAGGGGACTTAGATTTAATGATCTTCACTGGAACATGAAAATTAACTTAACCTAGGAAAATAAAAGATAAAAGAGATAAAGGGTTTAGAGATCCTATACTAATCCCAAGAACAAAAATGGCAATGGATGATACTTAGACAAATTCCCTTCAAAACAAGCTTTGCTTTGCCAAGATGACAACAACTACACAAAATTGATGCAATCTTCTAAGGAAATGGAAGATTTTCACAGGGCGGATACATCACCCAAATAACCAATGCTGGCACAACTTGAACAAGTATCCACAATAAAATGTAGCACAATGATTAGGATCAAGCTAACTTTACACTATAGCTTACAATCCACAAACCACAAAAAATATGAACTAAGGAATTCATCACAATATCTTAATAAGCATCCACCATGATCAATGAACTCTAATTAATCTTGAGAAGTAGCAAGGAACCATGCAAATGTAGAAACACAACATATACATCCACCATGACTTAAATGAAAGTATTGAATTAATTTCAAGTATCCTCCTCCTACTCTACTCTACTTCTAACTACTTACTATTAATTAACTACTAGCTATTAACCTTTACAAAGAAAAAGGCATGCCTTTCATAGAGATCTCTCTTACAATTGAAGGGCCAAGATTGATTTGGAATCAATTGCCAAGGTTTAACAATGAAACCATAAGCAGAGTTTGTTACAGCAAACTCCATCTGACCAATGAAATAATTACAAGATTTTGGACACATGTCCTTTGCATTCTAACCAACAGGAATTGAGGTTATGTACATAAAGTAATATTTGATGAAGCGCCATGTGTCACTTGCTCCACCTTGAGATGAGTCAGGTTCAATGTATCTAGACGTGCTGACTAGGAAGAACTTTATTTGAGTTGATGATGACTAGATGCCACCTCAACTTGCTTGCATCTTGTCGATCATCATAACGAAATGTTTGTGATGGAGAAATCTCTCTTGATACTCAACATTATCCAATTTCTTCAATGTGATATTGATGGCGCATGTTTCCAAATTGCATCATCCTTGGTGATCAAACTGACTTTCTAACTTTGCTTAACTCTTCTGAAACTATCTATTTTCATTTCATTCTCTGACTTGGGAATCTTCCTTGTGATGCATCAACCTTGAACATCCTACCTTCTGGTAGTCCTTGGTCATGAAATGTGAACATACTTTTGATCATAGTTCCCAGACTCGGACTCGGCTCAGACTCGGCAAGGCTGACTCGACTCGTGACACGGCTATGACTAGGCTATGACTCGGCAATGACTCGGCAAAATAAAAAAACCCTTGAAATTAAGAGATTTTTAACGATTTAAAACTTGTTTCATGCACCCATTATTGAATAAAGCCCAATTATAATGTGTGCTAGCTTGTTATGCCATGAAAGGCATGCTGGTAGAGTATCTACTTGTTTGGGGCTTTTGTTTAGTATTTTCTTTGGCCAAATTGAAATTTTGGGAACACCAACATGAGACATCATGAACATCTTCACTTGGGAACTGTAAGGAGTGTTTGTGTATGGTAGCATTAAATAGTGTGCTTGTTGAACTTAGGTTTTAGTTTTACCTTGGGACTATAGTTGAACTTGGTCTTTCTTGGACCTCTTAGTTTTTAGACTATATATATGTTGGATGGAAGGGGGAATTGTGAGGCCAGAAGGGTTTGAAAATATGCTCCTCAGAGACATGTCCCTTGCCAAAAATAACCTTGTGCCCCATGGGGGGATTTTTCGGGATGTGGGGACAGGTAGGAAATGTCCCCAACTCACCCCCTTTTTTCAAAATTTTAAGAAACATCCCTGTTGTGAGGTACTCACACATCGCCCCATTGCAAATGAAGACCCCCACTTTTTTCTTTCTAGGGTTAGCTCTTATAGTTTTGTTGTTGGTCATTTTAGTGTCTTAGCCTTTGCATTGAAGGGATTGAGTTTCTCAAAGGTCATCAAATCAGGTGGATCTCCTCAAGGTGGAGTGAAGGAGGTTAGGTTAGTTGAGTGATTAGGGGTTATTTAGATCATTCCTATGGTTTTTGTGTACTATCTGGTCACGCTTCAAGTTGCTAAATCAAACCTTGGTTGAATGCATAGTGTCCTCCTAGGTCTCGTCCCTTACATCAAGGTCAGAGTGAACTCGCCTTAAAAGTCTGGAATGTCATCCTGATCCTGAAATGGCCTAAAATTTGACTAAGTCTGGAAATTTGAAGGATCCTCCAAAAACTAGATTTTGCATTATAACTCATGGAGGTCCGAAACCACTCTCAAACATCCTAACAATATATATGAAGTATAACTTAAAGTATAAGAAAGAGAAAAGACATAAGGAAATGTCACTTATACTTAAATGTTATATTCCATATATGAATCCTGACGGAGAGACTAACTTGTCAAACAAGTCAAAACATTGACCTGTCTTGGCCGAGTCTTGGAGCTTGGACTTGGCGAGTTTTGCCATAACTCGCCTGACTCGCGAGTTAGGCGAGTTATGATCAAAACTCGCTGAGTCCGAGTCCCGAGTCAGCAAAACTCGTCGAGCTTGGCTCGACTCGCCAACTCGGCGAACTCGCCTGACTCGCGGTGAGTTTGGGAACTCTGCTTTTGATGCTTGATCCCGACCTTCCCTGTCTTTGACTTGAATGCCTTCATTTGTTGCCTTTTGATATTGCTTGATCCACCTCCTTGTGTTGCATCTCTATCTTGAATAAGTTTTTATGTAGACCTTACGATGCCTATGCTTTGACCTTGATCTTCATTACACCTACGCCTTGTTGTAGGGTATCTCCATGTGGTACTAGCACTTAATCTTGGATTTCTGAAGGAAATTCAAGATTGTCTCATGTTTGTCTTTGTTGATTCCTCACATACCCTTGTTTGAACTTATCACCCCTTGCATTGTAATATTGAAAGTGGGAGGTGTAAGTGTGATCTCTCTCTTCTATAACCTCCTTCATGCTTGAGATAGTTCTTATCTTGACCTTTCTTGTTGCTATGTGAAACCTTGATGTTCACCTTGCATGCCTCCTTGAACATTGAATTTAGTCACACCTTTTTATTAGGGTGGAATTGCAAGGTTTTTATGCAACTGCTCTCTCTCTTGGTGGAAATTGCATGATAATAGTGAATTTGTGCTCTCCCTTTGAACTTGCTGATGAAATCCTGATGATAATTGCATATAAACCCACTTTAGTCTCCTTTGAATGCTGCCTTCATTTTGTGGAGTGCCATGTGTTTATCATCATTGCATCCACCTCCTCCAAGTTACTGATCTTGATTTTGTGATGATGGATGTTGATTCATCCTTGCCTTGCTGAACTGTTCCGTGTCCTGATGACTCCAACCTCTTGCCTTATGAAGACCTCGTATTGATCTTATCTATCATGTGGATTAGCTCCTCATGATATTGACTCACCTCCAGCCTTGAACCTGAAAACAAACATAATTCCGATCAAGATACCAAAAAAGAAGCAATGTTTTTCAAATAAGCTTAAACTGACTTAAGACTCTACCCATCTAATGATTATGCTGATGCAAAAACAAAGACCTAATGGTCTCATGTGCAAGTCTTCTCTTCTAATTGCCAGACGTGAATTGTAATTGAATATGCCTTTTGGATGGATGGATTTCAATCCTTCTTATATATGCCCTTTTACCCTTAAAGTCATCTCACACCCATGAGGCCAACTTACACAAATTTATGTTTGAGATTAATTTGATTCAATGCCTCACTAAGTCGGCTAGAAGTTGATTATTGATTTTGAGAAACTCAATAATTACAGAACATCCCTTGTAGAAACTCACACTATTGATGTCACCATTTAAGAAATTAGTTTTAACTTACAAGGTCGGCTAGCACAGGGAAACAATTAAATTGGAGCCCTATAAATTAGTGTTCAGCGCTTATCACCACCTCAAATTCAATCATCAGTTGCTCTCCTCTACCTGCTAAGGCTGCTAACTAGGTCTGATTCCCAGGATTATAGGTCTAATCTTCACCTCTAAGTCTGATTTTTTTATGCCTAGGTCTGTGTTTAGCATCACAGGTCTCATTTACATCTTTTTGAGTTTAATTTATGTTGTTTGCAGGTTTGAGCGCATATGAAGGTGTCTGATGCATAAAGTTATTGCAGCGCATGTTTTTATGCACAAAACCTGGACTTAAAATATTTCCCGTTCTCCCTTCTTGAGTGCATTTCAAGGGTTCATCTGCACAAAAGCTTGATGTGGCAGGATTTCTATCTTTTGTTGCACAAAATTGATCTTACTTTGAAGCTTTTATCACCTAAGAATTTAAGAAGTGCTTTCCCTCTAGAGCGCATATGGGGGTTAAGCTTGCATTAATAGTAATCATGAGTGCAGCTAGTAAGGTAGGGCAGATTTAGAAGAGTACCTTATAAAACATTAGAGCATATGGGAGGCAACCTTACCTTAGAGAGCATGTAACACCTTACTTTTGTCGAGACATGGACCAGCTAGGAATCGAACCTAGGACCTTCCATACGCTGTTGGAGTGCTCTACCACTGAGCTACTGGCCCCTCTTGGACCAGTCCATCGTCAGTCCGGGTGTGACTTAACACCAACACTCCCCCTTAAGCCACACCTCTCGTTTGCTTGGGGCTCCTAGCCTGGACCTGGCTCTGATACCATGTTGAGACATGGACCAGCTAGGAATCGAACCTAGGACCTTCCATACGCTGTTGGAGTGCTCTACCACTGAGCTACTGGCCCCTCTTGGACCAGTCCATCATCAGTCCAGGTGTGACTTAACACCAACAACTTTGCACAATTTGATGGAGCTGATTTTACTGTTACATTCACCATATGGTCTTGAAGTGCACTTTGAAGGTCTTTATGCACAAAATATGGTGAAAGATCCCCACCTCCTCGGGGTTACATTTGACCAGCTTGTATTCCTCCCACTCTCTCCTTTCGAGTGCATCATGATGATGATCTTGCATGCTTGAACCAAAGCCAAGTCAAAGATGTATCCCCCTCTTGAAGAGACTATCATCAACCAGATTAAAATAGGCAAGTGGGGCACCCTTCACATGGTCAAGATGCCTCATTGAATTTCTCCCCCTCTGGTAAATATAGCCAAGGTGGAGCAATCCACTTCCAAGGGTCGAATTGGACAAGTCAAAGATATTATTTGAATGTAACTACTCACTTGTGATGTATCCTAGATGATCTTACACATTATAGATATAGTCATATCAATATGCATCCCCCACATTGAAAGAACTGTCATAACCTATAATTGACCTGTACACAAGTGACAAGAGAGGATCCCAAAGATTCCCACCAAGGGGAATGCCCAAATACAAGAGAAATAACAAAAAATGCTAAAAAACGAAATTATTGAGATTTCTGCACTATAGGAACCTAAGGTCCCGTTGTAACGTTTTCACACTCCCCACCATTGCAAATGGGGACCCCAACTTTTTTCCACTTTCTAGGTTAGTTGTCTTTGCTTAGTCATCTAGTGGTGTCTTTGGCTATTAACCTTTTACTTGTAGGAGGTGCGAGGCCCCAACTTTTTAGGAAGTAATCAAGTCATATCTCCCTCTTTGGGTGGAATTGAGGTCAGTTTAGCTTTCAATGCATTAGAAATAAACAATTTAGGATGATCATTTCATTTGATCATTAGCATCATGTGCCTTCAAAATTAGAAATAGAGATGTTGAGTCAAAGCATGGAGAGTTGTCAAAGAGAATGGAATGCTTGAGAAGAGGGTAGTTAGGGCATAGGCAATCATGATGAGGTTTTGTTAATGATGAAGGACCCTTAGAATTGATGAAGTGCCACTATCAATAAAATTGAACAAGTGAGGTCACTGTCAGTGAACCCCTAAATCTCCGATCAGCAACTACAAGCACTTCCAGTTGATGGTCAAAAGTCTGACCAACTCACATGCATTTCTTGTGACCCATCAAAAGACCGATCAAGGTGAGAGAGTCCTTATACTTGGCAAAATGAACATTTATTGAGGTGAGTGCTTAAAGTTTTGAGAGATAATGATGCTCAAGGTGGGTGAAATCTTCTAGCAGTGAGTGGAAAGGTCTTGAGCAGCAATTGAGCCAGTAAAGTTAGCATTTTGGAGTCACTTCTTGTGACCCTTCAAATCCATGACCTGCCACAAACCATTGTCAGTGACCCCACAAAACCCCAAGATACTTTAGAGTCACTGTCAGTGCACGCTCAAATCTCCAACCTGCCTAAAGCTGACTTCCACTTACACCAAAAAACCACGACCACTGTCAGTGAGGCATCAAAATCCCCATCATCATCATAAGCATTTCCAGTGGGCCCTCAAATCCCCGCCCAAGGACAGCAAGAGATAAGGTCTACAGTGATGAGATGAAGGCAAATTCAACATGTCAAACAAAATGGAAGAAATGATCAAATCAATGATATTTGAAAGCATTTATATGACAGAGGTTGGAATCTTTCACTTCCATCCAAGGGCTAAAACCACAAAAAAAGCACTGTCAGTGCCAAACCAAAAGCCCAATCACTTCCTGTGCCCATCTAAAGGCCCAATCACTGTTAATGATGCCTCAAAATTCCGAACTTCTTGAAGACCACTGCCAATGCTACATGAAAACTCCAATTAGCTTATAGTCACTTCCAGTGACACATGAAAAGTCCACCCATTTAGAAGTCACTTCCAATCTACGACTTAGAAAGCTAATGAGTAATAGCAGGTCTCAGACCTAAAACCCATGGAAATCAGACATGTCTCAAACATGAAACCATTAAAATCAGATATGGATCAGAACTAAGAACATCATTTCCCTAGTAAAGGCAGTCAGCTCTTGATCTAAGTAATGGTTTGACGGCAAGATTTAGGACAGTAAGAAGTACTTTATCTGAACTGTTCTTGATTTGTGTCTGTGCTCTTTTCAGGTTGAAGCTGGCAAAGCATATGAAAAAGGAAAGGTGAAGGCTCATCAGCTCACTTACAACATCAAGATCACACTCAGCAATATGGAGGAAGGAAGAAACATTCTGATTTCACCAGCATCTTGTCTCATTTCAAGTAAAGGTGAAGTCTGTTAAGATATAGCCCTCGTGAATCTAACTGATGGTAAATCGGTTATTTTATATATATCATGCCCATGTGATTCTCGATTGCATTATATTAACGGAGCATGCAGTTCGGAAATTAAACATAAACAAACTAATTGTTATGAATGGTTGCCTCCGTAGGGGCATGTCCATACGTGGCAACTGCCACGTATGGACATGTTCCTACGTGGGCAACCTTTCCTCTTGTATTTAAAAACCGGATTCAATGACAGAGACGATCAATAACTTACGGCAATCAGTCTTCCAGAATCGCTGTCATTATTCTTCGATCCATATTTCACAACATGGTATCAGAGCCAGCATATTAAGAGAATAAATTAGACAGCCATATTACTAATAAGCATTTATCAGAAGTAAATAACAAATTGACGTAGAGGCTATATACGCAGAGGATATATCCGACTAAGAAAATATTCAAAATGTCAAGTAATATGAGTGGAAGACAGACTCGAAGGAGCCTCCAACTTCGTTTCCTGGAAGATACGAATCATTGCCATTCTTGAAGAACTAGAATTAGAGTCTTACATAAAAGAAAATCTAGACATGCCAAATGATGAACCAAAGAAATCTACCTGGAAAAGGCATAATAATAAAGCAAAGAAAATAATTATTGACTCAGTCAAAGATCATATTCTTCCATCTACAGCCAGACTGCCTAAAGCATATGAAGTATTTAAAACCATTAAAAATACATATGAAGTTAACAATGCGAGCAGAATGTTAACCTTGAAACAACAACTTTTAAACATAAAGATGAATAAAGATGATACAATATCTACATACTTTTCAAGGATATCTGAAGTAAAAGACCAATTACAAACTATTGGAAATGAGGTAGATGATCAACAAATCTCTCTCATAGCCCTAAGAGGATTACCAATTTCATGGGAATCCTACATTCAATGTATTAGCAGAACACCCCCCTTACCCAAATTTGAACAACTTAAGAATGAGTGCATTCAAGAGGAATCTCGACTAATCTCAAGAGGATTAGGGCCAAATAAAGAAGGAGAAATCCAAGCACTTAATACAAATACCTTCAACAAAAAGAAAAAGTTCTCCAAACGGAAGAGAGGAAATAAAAACCATCAGAAAAGAGATATGTCTAAAATTCAATGTTACAAATGCAACAAATATGGGCACACTCACAGGAATTGTCTGGAAAGGAAGAAAACACAAGCTACTCTAGCCGAAGTCAAAGGAGAAAACTCACTTTTCTTCTTAGCCCTATCAAGCGAAACGAATACAAATAAAAACACTTGGATCATAGACAGTGGAGCATCAAGGCATATAACTGGATTCAGAAATCAGTTTGAAACACTTGACGGGCACTCAAGTGAAGAGGTTACTATTGGAGATAACTCCACATATCCTGTGAAAGGAATTGAGACCTGTACTATCAAACTAAGAAATGGAGTATCTCTACAATTAAAGGATGTTCTGTTTGTACCTAGAATAAAAAGAAATCTAGTCTCAATCTCAGGCCTAGCTGATCAAGGATATCGGGTTACCTTCAATGAAGATAAAGTTCTACTCTGGCCTAAAAATACAAATATCAAAAATGCCATAACAGTAGGTTCAAGATATGGTAGCCTATACAAACTATGCAGTGATCAAAAGGAAGCACTAAATCTTGAAGTTTCAAATAATAATAAATTATGGCACAAAAGATTAGGACACCTAAGATATAGTGCTCTATCCAACATAAAGAAGATTACTTCAGGACTGCCCCAACTAAAATCTGAACACAGGCATTTGCAAAGGATGTGCCTTGGGAAAGAATGTGAAAGTTTCTTTTCCCTCAAGCGAGCACAAATCAAAAGTTATTTTAGAACTAATTCACTCGGACCTATGCAGTCCCATGTCAACACCATCCCTAACTGAATCCTTATACTACATGATCTTTGTGACGACTACTCTCGAAAAACATGTATATATTTTCTAAAGTGCAAAGACTCAAATGAAGTACTATCTAAGTTCAAAGAATTCAAGGCACTAGTAGAAAACCAGTTAGGGAAGAAAATTAAGGTGTTAAGATCCGACAATGGGGAGAATATACATCTAACAACTTCAAAGACTTTTGTAATTCTGTTTTGTAATTCTGTTGGGATTAAGAGGGAGTATACTGCACCATATAATCCACAACAGAATGGAGTAGCACAAAGAAAGAACAGAACCATAATTTAAGCAGCAAAAGCCATGATGCATGACCAAAACTTACACACTTCATTCTGGGCAGAAGCTTCAAATACAGCAGTCTACATTCAAAACAGATGTCCGCACTCAGTTCTAGAAAACATAACTCCTGAAGAAGCTTTTACAGGGAACAAACCAGACTTAAGTCATTTAAGGATATTTGGATGTCCCGTATATATACATGTTCCTAAAGAAAAGAGGACAAAACTAGGACCATCAAGAAAAAGAGGTATCTTCATTGGCTATAGTAAAAATACTAAAGGATATCGCATTTACATTCCAGGGAAAAAATCTGTTGAGATAAGTAGAGATGTAAACTTTGAAGAAAACACTACACTCAAAGAACCTGAGGATGATAACATTACTAAAGAAGAAGAAGATTACATAATTGAGATTGAGAGGGAGAATATCATCCAAACCTTCAGACACTGAGAGGGAGGACATCATAAGAGCTTCTGAACCTCTTGTTGATGAAAATATTGAAAAACTCAATAACAAGAAAAGACCTCTATGGGCAAGGAAAATGATTGAAGAGAATAATGTAGAACCAAATGAAATTTCCAAAGAAAATAAGAGAACAAGAACTCTAAAATGTTATGCTGCACTTCTAACCGAACTCACAAATTCTGAACCAACAAATGTCAGAGAAGCTTTATCAAAACAGGCTTGGAAAGATGCTATGGTTGAAGAATATCAATCTATACTAAAGAATGATGTTTGGGATATAGTGCCTAGACCAAAAGGCAAATCAGTTGTCTCATCCAAGTTGTTATTCAAGATCAAATATGCATCTGATGGCAGCATTGAAAAACATAAAGATCGCTTTGTGGCCAAGGGATTCTCTCAAAAAGCAGGAATTGATTATGAAAAGACATTTTCCCCAGTTGCCCGGTATACGTCAGTAAGAACAATAATTGCAATTGTAGCATCCAAAGGATGGAAAATTCACCAAATGGATGTAAAGACTCCCTTCCTAAATGGTTCAATTGAAGAAGAAGTATATATAGAACAACCAGAAGAATTCACCATACGTGATAGAAATTGCTATGTTTGTAAACTAAAGAAAGCTCTCTATGGGCTAAAACAAGCACCTAGGGCCTGGTATACAAGGATAGACAACTATCTCTCCAAACTAGGGTACTCCAAGAACCTAGCAGATCCCAACATCTACTTCAAGGCTTCAAATGGCAATATGACTATATTGGTCCTTTATGTGGATGATCTTTTGATAACAGGAGAGGATAATCTCATTGTGAAATGTAAGCAAGATCTGGCAGTAGAATTCGATATGAAGGATCTAGGGCTTCTACATTATTTTCTGGGATTAGAAGTATGGCAAAAGAAAAACTATATCTTCCTAAATCAAGGAAAGTACACCACAGATATTCTAACTAGATTTGGGATGATGGAGTGTAAGCCATTAGCTACACCAATGGAAACTAATTTACACAAGCTAAAAATTGAGGCAGAAGATTCAGAACCTACAGATCCCACACTCTACAGACAAATCGTCGGTTCACTCATGTATTTGGTAAATACTTGTCCTGATATCTGCTATGCTACAAATGTATTAAGTCACTTCATGTGTGAACCTAAGAAGATACATCTAATGGCTGCTAAACACATTCTAAGATATTTACGAGGCACAATTAGAGGCACAATCAGACTTGGCTTAAAGTATGAAAATGTTGAGATTCAACTTGAAGGATATTCTGATTCTGATTGGGCCGGAAGTACCACTAACCGTAAAAGTACTACAGGGTGTTGCTTCAGTCTTGGTTCTGCTATGATATCTTGGTTCAGCAGAAAACAGTCAGCAGTTGCACAAAGCTCCACCGAAGCAGAATATATGGCAGCCTCCATGGGAGCTCGTGAAGCGGTATGGCTAAGAAAGTTATTATTTGGATTATTTGGAAAAACTTTGAATTCAACCATAATTCACTGTGATAATCAGAGTTGTATCAAGCTCTCAGTAAATCCAGTTTTTCACAATCAATCCAAACATATTGAGATCCCTTATCACTACGTAAGAGATATGGTAGATCGAAATGTCATAAAACTAGTGTACATCAGTACTGAAGAACAAAATGCTGATATCTTCACCAAGCCACTTGCAAGATTGAAGATAGAATACTTCAGAAGTAAACTTGGTATGACTAGATTATAATTGAGATTATTAGGATGAAATTCCTACCATGTGTAATTTGTTCATGAATAAATAAATAAAATGTATATTGCAATATTCTAACTGTGTTCAAGAAGATGACGATCTTCTTATGTTTAAGGTTACTATTTCAAGGTGACGATCTTGACAATAGTTGACCAAGTGTCAAGATTGACTACATTAAGTTGTTGTCCCGGACTGTGCCGGATATCTTGATCCTAAAGTATGTGATCATCTCATGAATGACTTCTTAAGTGATTGTCCCGGACTGAGCCGGATATCATGATATTGAGTTTATGACAAGATTATATTAAATGCTGTCCCGAATTGTGTCGGAAGTCATGACAGAATATGCTCCCAAGAAAATTACTTAGATCCACTCCTGCTAAGAGGGAGTGTTAAGATATAGCCCTCGTGAATCTAACTGATGGTAAATCAGTTATTTAATATATATCATGCCCATGTGATTCTCGATCGCATTATATTAACGGAGCATGCAGTTCGGAAATTAAACATAAACAAACTAATTGTTATGAATGGTTGCCTCCATAGGGGCATGTCCATACATGGCAACTGCCACATACGGACATGTCCCTATGCAGGCAACCTTTCCTCTTGTATTTAAAAACCAAATTCAATGATGGAGACGATCAATAACTTACGGCAATCAGTCTTCCAAAATCGCTGTCATTATTCTTCGATCCATATTTCACAACAAAGTCATGGTCTATTGAAGAATAATGCAAGGCAATATCTCTAGGGTAAGGATCAACATACATCAAGGCTGAATCAATAAGAGCATCAAAGCCCTAGGCATCTATTGATGTGTCTGAAATCGCATTGCTATGACTTTATCCGGCCAACGCAGAATAAAATACTAAGAATCCTATCCTCTCTTGAAATAAGGAAATCCCTAGTGCTGTTTTTAATTGATCAATGGGGATTACCTCAGTGTTTCGGTTGTCAGGTCTTGACTGCAGGATAGCTTAGCGGTTTGATGTGTTTTGCTGGAAACACAAAGGGGACTTAAGGTTAGACGGACGGCTTCGAGCGAGTTCCCTAAAGTTCAACAGTCCTATATCATCTGATTTCACTTGGATTGATACTATCTTGGCTTGACTGTATGGCTTCTTTTGATTTAAAAAAGGAAAAAGGAAGGGGAAAAGAGATAGAGAATATCTAATTAATTTATCTAAAATAACATATTCAGGAAGATAGACAGAAACCTCAAAAAACCAGATTTGACATTATCAGCTAATAAAGCACAATGTTGTAAAATCTAATGCAATCTTCAAAGGGAGCTGAATTTTCATGCTAATAAACATAAATGCAGAATTTGACATCCATTCATTTGATGTTTAACAACCGAACTAAGAACACAAATGGGTTCAGACTAACCATGCAGGGGGAGTGACAATCAGCCAATCCTTAATGGTATGAACACCAAGGTTTCTATCAAATATTATCCTAAAAATACTATCTGAAGACAAAATACATAACAAGAATATTAAATGGTGAAGAAGGAGACCATGCACTCTCAAAGAAATGAGACTGCTTTAATTTCCATTAATTTTGGATGAATTTTGCCAGAGTTTCAGCAACAATCTTAGACTTCTTACCAAAATAAGGGAAAACCAACCCCTTTAAATAGAGATTCAAATTTAGATGAATGGCCAAGATCAAAACAAAACAAGTGGTCCAGATTCATCAATACAACAAAGTACCCATGCCCATAAATAGGAGACAAAATATTAACAACCACCAAAGGAGAAATAATAACTACCTAAAAAGGCAACTAACAACTACCAAAAAGCAGCTCAAAAAGTGCACATGCACGGAGCTCAAAATTTACAATTGACTTGGCAGTTAGAAATGAACTTTATGGTCAAAAAGTGCCTTTTAAGATTTTAAAAGAATTCTGCACTTTATGAAAGCACTTTTTCCTTTTCTGTCGTAACCCTTTCTCTAGAAATTCATCCTCGGCATGCAAATATTCTTTCCAGAGGTCCCGACCTGCCGCACGTTCTGTCCGAACATATTCTTGAAATCTGATGCATAGCTGGAACAACACCATGAACTGAGGCATAGGAGGATGGCGTAGTTTATATTTCATGCCCTCCAAATGACAATCTACATGCTTTAACCCATCCTTCCAGTCGGACCAATGAGCTTCAAAACACAAAATGTCTGAATGTAATCCACTGACAAAATCCAGGTCCTCCGTGGAGTATGCGACTTTATCCATTCTCAATCTGTCCTCCCAGTCCAGCTGCACTATGTCATTAAACAAACTATTTTTCCAACCCAGAACCATTGATCGGAGGATCCTACCACCAAGGTCCCTCATGTCTTTCAAGATTTCCTCACATTCTGCCTACTCTTTATTAATGGTATCTTTTGTTTCACTCTTCATGGTGGCGATCTAGTACCATTCTTCAAAGATGCCGATGTCATAGGGATCTAGAATAGTGGACGATGTGGGAATCTGCGCGTGGGTCCAAAAAAGAGCCCTCATGAGGGGAAGAGTTGTAGCAACGACCTCATGAACCCTGAGACATTCCCTCTTCACCTCGAACAATTTGACCAAAGTGGTCTCTCGGTGGTGGGCCATTTCCTTTACATCTTCAATGATCAGCTCTCCCTTTTCCTTAATGTCTCGAATCCATTCCTTGATAGCCTTGGCGGTATCCCGTACTCCTTCAAACTCTGTTGTAGTCCTTTGCGCCAATGCTGATGGGGGAACATGGGATTCGGGGGCATGATGCAACGGTCTCAACAGGTGATCAATGTACCCCTCGGCCTGCTCAGCACGAACTCGATACATGTTTCTCTTAGCAGTTATCTCGTTGAGTTGCCTGAGCATATTTTACACAGAGTCCTTGAACTCCTCCCTTCTTCTTTGGTGGCTCGCCCTATCAGGACTGTTGTAATTCTATAATCGGCCAACGCAATTTGATCTGCTAGGTTAGCGACAGGCAGGGTAGCGATATGGATGGTGCGGTTCCTCTGCTCATCCTTGGTGATCCGAGAGTAGGTCTTAGGCTTTTTCTTCCCTTTGGACTTTCTTTCCCCTATGCGAGAGAAAATATCCTTTAAGTCGATTGGTGGCTTGGTGGTTGCCTTATAGTGTGCACGAGCAACTAACTAGTCTTGAGGTATGATCCGCCCAGATGTTATGGCTAAATTTCCACTCTGCTCCTTAGAGGTTTCAGCTGGTTCACTGCATATCTGCAATTGATCTGTCATATAAGGAGCAAATGCAGTATCCAGCCCTTTACTTATAGCTGAGTTCTCCCCTACCTCACTGAACAACTATCGGGTATCCCCATGTGATGGTTGCTCCACAGTTCTGTCAGGCTCGTGGGTCTCATCCCCTTTTCATTCTCCTTCGACGGTGGTGTCATCTTTGTCGGTACTATGCAGTTGTAATTCATGCCAACTCCCCTGGGTGAGTTCACGTATATCAGCCTCTCAATTGGACGGAATTTCTCCTTCCTCGACTTGATTTCCAGGTTCACTAGAATCAATGATCCTCATCTCTGCATTTAGCTCATTTTGTGTCGAAGGATTATTAGCCTCGAATGCATCAACATCGCTCTGGGAGGGCGGAGTAGGTATATAATCAAGTTCAACTACATCATCCTTGGAACTGGCATCCGTGGATGATGAAGTGACTTTTGGCCTTCTAATAGGGATCTTTTCCCTTCTAGTCCTTTTTGACGCCCGAGTCCCTCTATTAGCTCTGGCTTTCTTCCTCTTTTCAGGTTTCTCAACCTCTTCCTTCGGTGCACTTGAGGTTCCCTCATCCTCCGAGGACTGAGAATCGAGACTACCCATCATATGGTATGTGAACTGAATTCCCTCATGGGTTAGTCTCTCAATCTGCTGGTGTAACCAATGATCGGTGTACCTTCTCGGAGCTGCCATAATTGCCTCAAAATTAATGATTGGATCCTAAGACCAATCAATGCCCGGCAAGAGGTACCTTACTGCCTCAAAATCTTGGACCTGTAAGCAATTGCCAGAGTCTATGCTTTGATTCGGGACCCAACGGTATTCGTAAAGTCGCATCTGCTGCACACTTAACCTTGAATATTGACGCCATCGGACTTCATAGTCATCAGAACAATTCTTCCAATAGTCCTCAATTGATTCCTTTGCTCTATAGCGCCTGCCATAGGCTCTTTTTGCCAAATTGTCATGATCAAAACATTTCCTTGGGAAATGTTCCTGTAGGCCATAAGATGCTAACTCAGCAAGTGACTCATCGGCTTGCATTGAATTCTTGAAATGTACATCGAGGTTACCCAAAATCATAGGGAAGGTGAATCCGGACTGTTTATTATCTCTGAGCAAGTTGCCCGCTGGATGTGTTTGCCTTGCAAATTCCATAAGAATTACTTTGTCTGTTGGATAGCGTGGAAGTCGGAACGGAGCTCCCTCAAAGCCGGCTATCCGGATATAGGAGAACCTAGGGAATTGAATAAACCAAGCGCCATACTTTTGTACCAAAATGGTAGCCTTCTCTGAGAGCCTTATGTGCAATCCCCCCTACATCAACTTGACTAAGCGCATTGTGAAGGCGTCATTGACATGCTCATATCGACCAATTGCATAAGAAGGGTTGTTCTTTTCCCTCTGATCTATGTCATAGTAATGTAACTGAGGATAGCAATCGTACACCTTTACCTGATTGGGCCCGTTCCCGATTTCACCCTTCTTGATTAACCCTGTCAATGGCTGGTGTCGGGTGAACATATAAACTAGGTAAGAGGTCATGGTGAAGTGCTTCTTCTCTTCAAGTTCGACCAACTATGTATGGATACTATCACTGATGATCTGGGCCCAGTCGAATTTGGATTTCCCGGCAAAGACCTGCTCCATAAAGTAGAACATTCACTCTTCAAAAAAGTTAGATTGAGGGAGTCCCATAACCCAGCTGAGCAAGGTGACCATATCACCATGCTCATTGTGAAAGTCACTTCTGGGGGTCTTTTTCCTGATTCTAATACTCGAAGGCCTTCTCTCCTTATACCATTCTTCGTTTATCAATGTCCTGCATTTAGAAGGGTTCATGTCATATGCAACTTGTGCTTCATCTATGGTTGTTGCAATGGGGTTATCCGGGAACAGGATGTCAAATGCTTCGCCAATGGCCTCAGGTGTGAATTCAGCTAGGACCATATTTTCCAGAACCACTAATCTGGTCTTTGGCTGATAATATCGGGCAGCCTCAACTACTAGCTCATAATTCTGCACTGATGGAGGAAATCCTGCTGCCTGGGCGATACCACTTTCCATCATCCACCTAGGCCTGCCATAGGCGTTTGGAGAATATACCCGGTCTTTGAAGTCCTGAATGTCTATATGGCCCAAGTCAGTATCGCCTATGTTTTCCCATATGCTCTAGACTTTTGACTCCCTCAGTCCTCCTCTCTGGTACTGGTATTTCATCTTCTCACCTTTGCGGGGAATGTCTGATTTAGAAACCCGAGATGTTCTGGCTGCACCAAGCATCTTTGAGGATTCTACCGCAGATTTAGGCATTTATCCTACACAATCGAACACGGATTACGAGACGAGATGAAGGAAACAAAAGGTTAGTCAAAAAGAGGATGACGATAGCACATAAGGATCAAAGGAAAACTGAAATTTGAAGAAAGTACAACGCTTCAGCAAAAGGGCCTGATTAATTTGGACATGAAATGTTATTAAGCTTCTCCATTTAAAATTTACTACTTGGCTGCAGTTCAGGGATTGGGTGTTCAATGATTGCTAAATTTGCACTCAAAAGTCCTTAAGTTCAATTTTCAAGAAAATGAGGTTCAAAATTTCTAAGTCCGAAAATTTGCATTCCTGGGTTAATTTTCTTGATAGACTACTTTAAATGCTTTGTTGATGCCTTTCAAAAGAAAAAAGATGTGGTCTATAGAATTTCACCATTTAATTAATTTTATATTATCTGCTTAAAACACATTTGACCAGCCTTGCATTTATTTTAAATGATTTCAAAGGAGATAAAGCGAGCTTACCTGGCAGACAAGGTGTCAATCCCGCGGTCTCCCCAAACTTCGGGTTAAAAGGGCTTTGTGCAAACTCGGCCTGCAGGGTCATTTTACAAACTTTGAAAATTCCCTTTCCTTTAACTCACGTGGTTTTCAAATTGTCCAATTTTCGGGCTGGAGGAAACACACGTAAACTCTAAGACACTGCCTAGGTTCTACCTCGCGACTTCAACGCTTGGAGCATTTTGCAAATTTCAAATTGTGAAAACTCCTAATTTTTCTCTCACGATTCCTCGATTTTTTACGATTTTCGAACATTTTACCTCTGCGCCGAAATTCGGGCTATATGGAGCTCCTTTGCGAACTTCTATTTCACTTATCGCCAAACTTCGGCCTAATTCGCTCTTTTGCGAACCCTAGTTTTTCGTTTTCCGCCTTTATGTGCATCGAACTTCGGGCGATATTGCTCTTTTGCAAACATTTTTACATTTTAAAGTTTTCCCTATTGCGAACTTCGGGCGATATTGCTCTTTTGCAAACCTTTATTTTTGCGTTTCACCTTTTGGCAAAATTCGGGTTAATTGGACATTTTGCAAACTTTTGATATTTAATGTTTTGCCCTTCTATCGCCGAACTTTGGGCGAAATTGATATTTTGCAAACTTTCGACATTTTTTACACTTCGCCTTCTATCGCTGAACTTCGGGTGATATAGGCATTTTTACAAACTTCTCACTTTTCCACACTTTACCTCTATGCGCCGAAATTTGGGTTATAACAAGTTTTTTGATTGACATTTTGCCTCTATTCGCCGAAATTCGGCAAATAAGGCGATTTTGCAAAGGTCTTTCACTTTCCGCCGAACTTCAGCCTAAAACGCTCTTTTGCAAACTTTCTTCAAGTTTGGCGAACTTTAACATTATCGCGGAACTTCGGCCTTTTGGCCTTTTTGCAAACCTTCTTCACTTTTTACACTTCGCCTTCTATCGCTGAACTTTGGGCAAAATAGGCGTTTTTGCAAACTTTTTGGAGTTTTGACATTTTGCCTCTAGCCCTCGAAAATCGGCCCTTTTGGAGCTTATGCAAACTTTCTTCACTTTTCGCATTTAGCCTCTTACCCTTGAAAATCGGCAAATTTAGGTGTGATGAAAAGGTTTGTATTTTATGAATTTGACATTTAGCTCCCAAAAATCGGCCTTTAAGGCACACTTGAAAGGCTCTCAACTGACGCTTACTTCATGGCGAAAATCAGCCTCCTGAGGGATTTTGCTAACTCTTATTTAACTTGTCTTTCGGGCTATAAAGCCTTTTTGCAAGCTTTTCAAAACTTTAACTTTGCCCTCAAATTTGGTGAAAATCGACCAAGAAGCGATATTTGAAAAGTTTTCAACTTAAGCGTTTACTTCAATCTAGCAAATTCCCAGGCTTACGCTATGACCAAACCTCTCCTGGCCTGATATTGGGCACTCAAAAAAGTGAGACTTTCCGCTCAGAACTCCCAGGCGATGCAACTCAAAAACCCAAACACGCCCTTTCTCCAACGACAGCAAAGGCTACTACTTCACCACTTCTGGATCCCAACAAGAGGGACGACAGACAAAAAATCAAAATTCGAAACTCAGCAGGACGAAGGCTGAAAACCAAAAGAGGGGGACCCTGTCGGCGACAGGGAGTGTGTGCAACGCACAACAGCATCCAAGGAAGTGGATAGGATCATCATCACAGAATGGAGGAACAAACATCAGAGATACAAGTGTTCAAGGAAATCACATCATTCAAGACTTCAACACATGGAGGAAAGTCCAATACATTGCAACACTCCACGATTCATAGACATTGCAAAAGAGGAATGAAGATTCATTATCACAAGATGAAGATCAACATCATGAAAAAGTAAAGTCTTTTGATGAGTTACAAAAAGCAAGTAGCTCAGGTGGCGCCCAGTCATGACCGTCTACTCAATCACATCATTCCAAGTCAAAGCATCTAGATTCAATGCACTTGATTCATCCATCAAGTAGGATAACTACCACATGTGGGCTACCCTCACCATTTATTGGTCAGAAATCCAAGGAAGGACATGTGTCCTATAAATTGTAATTTTATCATTGGTCAAGCAAAAAATGCTATCTAATGGGTGTAATAAACTCTAATTAAGGTTTCTATCTTTCGATCTTGGCCATTCATTGTGAATCAATATGAGCCACACATTGTAGAGAGCCATCTATATAAGGTTCAATTTTCTCATTTGTAAAGGTTAATAGTTGAAGAATAGACCATAGTCAATAGTTAGCAAGTAGCAAGCAGATAGCTAGATTAGAGTAGGAGAAAAGAGATTGTTGTCAAGATAGTGTTGCAAGAAGTATGTTAATTTCATTGAAGATATGGTGAATTTCATATGTTATTCAACATTTTACATGGTCTCTACTTCTCATTTATTTTTTATGTTGGTTAGATGGACGGAAGATCTTTGTGCATGATTGATGGTGAAATTCTTATGTTCATTCTCCTAGTATTTCAGTGATTGTGAAGTATCTTGCATAGTCAACTGTATTCATTTAGCCAAGCTTAACTTCAATTGCTACTCACTCATTGATATGCATTGCATTGATGGTGTCTATGTTGTTGGTAGTAATTTGAAAATCATTTTGCTCTCCTTAGAAGATTGCACTTAACTTGCAAAGCAAAGTCTACTTGAGTTTCACCAAAGATTGTCCATCGCTCTTGCATTCCTAGGATTAGACTACCTTCGTAAACCCTTCATCTTTTTATCTTTTTCTAAGTTAACTTGCACGCTCCAGCAGCATCAAACATTCAAGTATCAACATAAGTCCCGTTGTGATTCCAGCAATATCACATCATA
This sequence comes from Cryptomeria japonica, assembly GCF_030272615.1. Taxonomy (NCBI): domain Eukaryota; kingdom Viridiplantae; phylum Streptophyta; class Pinopsida; order Cupressales; family Cupressaceae; genus Cryptomeria; species Cryptomeria japonica. The sequence continues at coordinate 711,920,933 of NC_081408.1, read as the reverse complement.
CACACTGAGTCTATCCAAGGGCATGTCAAGACCTGGCATTCGGAACCTTGGAATCATCCCATTTGATGATACAGTTTAACACTTGGGAGGATTTTGTTCAAGAGAGGATAGAATACTTAGTAATTTATTCTGTGTTGCATGGTGCATAAAAAACACCATCAACAGGTCCTTATTCACAAACACAAATAAAGAGAAAGTTCTTTTTGGTTGATATTGATTGCTCCAACCTAGAGATCCTCCTACATCATAAAATTTGTTTATTAATATTTTTGTTTCTCCTAGTTCTCAGGATATTGTTGACACTTATGAAGATGGTGTACTAGTTCAAAATGGTTGATCAACTTTAAGATAGTCTTCTTATACATTCTTCCAAGGTTCTCGACATATAATTTGTAATGGTGCATACTCCATACAAGAATGACTAATTTATTTAGTGTCATCTCTCTAACAGCCTTAGGATTTTCTTTTATAACATCTTCCCATTGGCAGACACCAGTGGTACTTACTGAACATTAGATGTTGTTTGTTATTCCTGCTAGGTTTCACTGCAGGAAGTTTACATTACTTTGTTAAAAATGTAAGGTTGTAGGTAAGTCAGATTGTCTTGTTGATTGGGAGATTGTTCTCTTTTACATTCTACACATGATCTGTAAAGCTTGAAGGCATGATCACTTGTGGCTTATCGTTTGTTATGGAATCAATTTATGTTACTCTTGGTTCTTTTTTGAACTATAAACCCACTGTCTTTTATGTGTTGTTAATTATCTTTTATTATTATGTATTTCTTTTAATTACTGCTTGAATAATTTAGAAATCTCTTTTGCAACTGCCATCATTCTCTCATTAGTACATATTTATTGTTTGATACATCTTTTAGAATATTCTAGGTTTCTATTACATAAACCCTTAAGACTAACTGGATTTAGAAATATTCCATGAGTTTTAAAAGAGCACTCATTGTATTTATATATGATAAAATATTGGAATGGTGAAACTAGCATACCTATGCCATCTCATTTATATATGTCTTATTGCATCTACAAGTCTGTGTATGTTGTCTACAATCATTTTCTGAAAGCCATAAAGCCAGTCCAAAAGAGGGGTGGCCTAGGAGAACTCAACCTTAGTGATCCGGCAATTTCCACAAAGGTATTTTTAAATGCCACCATCCATACTCGCCAGTAGATGTCAGAGATCACAACAAATCAGTTGCAAGAAGTCTGCCACCTGTCAGGGTGAGTAATAGATCAGATCCATGCAGCAGATAATTCCCACAGCACACAGGTTTGATCCTGAGGAGCTCCCACTTGACACTCAAAAAATATCTGGGACTCTTCAGAACCTGAAAAATTTGCCAGATTAGGAGCACTCATTTCTACACCTTGGCAACTGGAGTATGTATGGCATCAATATTTAATCTTCATGAGTGTACCCAACGTTAAATACCCCCATCCATCATTTAGTTCCCAAGAATAGCATTATTCCATCCAAGTCAACTGTGTGATTATTGACTGCATTATTTTAAATAGCCAAGATTTACATAGAACTTAAAAGTGATTTTATTCCCTTACAAACATATTGGCTACTATTCTCAAATTCTATGGTGTTCAATTTAGTAACGCGGGTAATTTGGAATATGAAAATGCAAGTACCCAAAAAGGATTAATGGCACTAGAAGAGATAAGGAGTAAATATTATTTTTGTAATATGCCTTTAAAATTTGGGAATGAATGTTTAGTTGAATGGAGAGATTCTATGGGCTCAATTAAGATATTTGATGTTATTAATAATTCATTTAAAAAAAAACTTGATTGCACAGCATAAATCCTTCGCTCCCATAAAGCACAATAAAGGACTAAAAACTACAGAAATGATTAGCTGATAAAATGAAAGACAAAAATGCATACAAACCCAAATAAAATAGAAAAATATAAAGTAAATTATATAGGCCCTTATGCCACTTACCTAAAATAATACCTTGCGCTCCTCTATAGTATGCACTAGTCAATGTCCGAAAACGTTCTTGGCCAGCTGCAAGCAAAATAAGTGACAATAATTAAATACATAGTTTGAACCTGCCTCCTCACTAAAAATTAGTGTATAAAGTTATGATCCATAATATCTCTCTGTCCAAATTTGTTAAGTGTAGTGTCCTGACTAGAAACGGTTTCAATTTGACTTGTATACAACTGAGAGTCTGAGATAAAAACAAATGACATGCAATCTAGAACTGATACAAAGGATCATTAAAATTATGTTCATAATGATGGGCATTATGACTGGAAAATCAGTTCAGTGGTAAATAGTTACATGAGCAGCTTCAGATCTTAACCACGCATATTAAATTATTTAAGAAAATGATAGGATCTTATTGGTTGAATAAATATATAAAACCAATAACAGATATTCCAAGTGAACTGATTTAAAATTGAAAATATTATTTGAATGTACTTACTAGAGAATCGTAATGAAAACGGGGTATTGTGCCTATGGTTTGAGCAAATATTTATAATAAAATCTATAGCTAGTTGATACCAACATGCATTACAAATTAACCTTTCTTTTTTCCTCTTGAAGAATAGGAATCACATTTATTCTTAGGTAAATATTGCATTTTCGCTAATGAGCATTTACTTATTAATAGATGGAAAACTACTCTTATCAAATTCACCTATATTTTTGGGAAGTCAGAACATGAACCTTTCCAAAGAAACTGCCGCTCAACAGAAACATATTAGAATGTCAATATTAAATAATGGTTTAGTAAGGTCCACAAAAACATAAAATAGATGTCATCAACCTATTTCTAGAAATAATTTATTTATAACAGCCTCGCTCGACATATCATCATTGATGTCGAAGGGAGAAGATTAATTGTCACTAATGTCAAAACAAATGGATGAGATTGTCATTGATGTCAGAGATCGAAACCACTGCCACTTTATATATAAACATATAATAGATTGCCCAAGTAAAATAATATAAGTGATACATATTCATATATACTAAAATAAAATAGAAGGCAGCAATGGTTGTATTCATTAGTTATTCATAATTGCAGCACTATAAAGGATAGCGAATGCTTTTGAAAGATAGCATATAAGACAAAAGGAGCAGAAAATAAAATATTACAAGGCAGCTACTAATAATGTAACAATCATTATTATTGAAAGGCTGTGAAATAATAAAAGGCGACAGTGATTAGACATAAAGGCAGTGATTCATTTTGAGACGGCACGTCCATTGTGAAGTGTTGTCTCACTTAAAGAAATGGTATTCTTTCAAGAGGACTATGAAGATATAAACTAGGTTTCGGTTTGGGAGATCTGCAGTCTGATCTCCTGTGTTAACATATTCCAATTTGATCACATTTTTGTCTACCATGTCTCGCACATAATGGTATGGAATCTCAATATGCTTGGATCTGTCATGAAATACTGGATTTATAGAAAGCTTTATGCAGCTCTGGTTGTCACAATGGATGACAGTGGGTTTCATAGGTTCTCCAAATAGTCCCACAAGCAACTTCCTAAGCCATACTGCTTCTCGAGCAGCCATGGGAGCTGCAATGTACTTGGCCTCGGTGGAACTCTGAGCTACAGAAGACTGTTTTCTGTTGATCCAAGATATCATGGCTGATCCTAAACTGAAGCAACACCCTGAAGTGCTTTTCCTGTCAGTCACACTCCCAACCCAATCTGAGTCTGTAAATCCGTGTAGGTCTAGATTGACTTTCTCATATTTGAGACCAAGGTTTAGAGTACCTTGTAAGTATCTCATAATGTGTTTCACTGCAATCAAATGGATTTCCTTAGGCTCACACATAAACTGACTTAAGGCATTGACAGCATAACAGATATCTAGCCTTGTATTCACCAGATACATCAGGGACCCAATCATCTATCTGTAGAGTGTAGGATCAGTGGATTGTGACTCTGTTGCTGCTTCCCTAAGTTTATGTAAATTTGTTTCCATGGGAGATGTCATAAGTCTGCAGTTATGCATTCTGAATCTCTTCAAAATGTCCAAGGTATACTTTCCTTGGTTTAGTATAATATTGTCAAAATTCTGCCATACTTCTAATCCTAGGAAGTAATGAAGGAGTCCTAAGTCCTTCATATCAAATTCTTTGGATAGATCATTCTTGCATTGATCTATAAGATGGTCATATCATGTGATTAATAAGTCATAAACATATAAAATCAACATTAGCATGTCATCTTTATTTCTTTTGTAGTAGAGATTAGGATCTGCATCATTTTTATAGAAGCCTAGTCCTAAGAGATAGGTGTCAATTCTTTCATACCAGGCCCTGGGGGCCTGTTTAAGCCCATAGAGAGCTTTCTTGAGTCTGCACACATGAGACTCTGCATCATAAATTTCAAACCCTTCAGGTTGCTCTAGGTAGACTTCTTCTGAGATCTCACCATTTAGAAATGTTGTCTGGTGTACCTTCCATCCTTTTGCTACTGCAATGGCTAATACAACTCTCACTGATGTATACCTGTCAACGGGTGCAAAGGTTTCTTCATAGTCTATTCCCTCCCTTTGTGAGAATCCTCTGGCTACAAATCTGGCCTTGTGTTTCTTAATACTACCATCTGCAGCATGTTTGATTTTGAATAACCATTTAGATGAAACAACAAATTTCTTGGTTGGCCTAGGAACAATCTCCCAAACATCATTTTTCATAATGGATTGATACTCTTCAGACATGGCATCCTTCCATACTTGATGTTTAAGTGCATCTGATACATTGTTTGGTTCAGTTTTAGAAAGATTATTCATAAGAGCAACATAGCTAATGAATTTATTAGGTCTTTTGCTTTCCCTGAAGGTTCCTGAAGGAGCAGTAAACTTCTGAGCTTCTGCTACAGTCTTGGTGGCCCATAGAAGTCTTTTCTTGAGGTTTTCTTTAGTTGGGTTTGAAATTTCACCTATGGTTTCCTCAAGATTCTCCCTTTGAAGCTCAGGAGTGGGGTTTTCTTCTATGTTAGGAGTGGGGATATAAATTTCAGGCTCTATTGTACTTAGGGCTCTTTTGAAGGCTAAGTCTTCTTCAAAGATTACATCCCTACTAAGTTCAATATTTCTCTGACCATGTATATATATTCTATAGGCTTTGGATGTTTCGCTATATCCTACAAGTATTCCCCTTTTTCCAGAAGGTTCTAGTTTTAGTCTTTTCTCTTTAGGTACATGTATATAGGCAGGACACCCAAATATCCTAAGGTGGCTGATATCTGGCTTTAGTTTGGTAAATACTTCCTCAGGAGTTTTATCTTCAAGATGTGAGTGAGGACATCTGTTTTGGATATACACAGTAGTGTTAGTTGCTTCTGCCCAAAGATTGATATTTAGATTCTGATCAAGAATCATGGCTTTGGCAGCTTCTACAATTGTCCTATTTGTGTTAGTATTTAGGACTTGAAGGTCTTCATCTATGTTCTTTTGTTTTACTCCCATCTTGTTCAATCTTGATTCTTCTTGGAGACAATCGTCCCTTAATCTTTCAAACTTAGGATATTTGGACCTTGCACTGATGCCTTGGACGAATGTACTCCATCCACTAGGCAACCCATCAAGAGAAATGAGTGTTAACTCTTTGCTTTTGATCTCGTAATCCAGAGTTGCTAGTTCATCTCTTAGAGTTGATATCCGCATAAAGTAGGCGTTGATTGTCTCCCCCTTGTTCCTGGTGATATGATTTATTTCTCATTTTAATGCCAGAGTTCGACTTGCATTCGATATCTCGAATGTGCTTTCAAGTGCTTTGAACATTTTATAGGCTATCTGATGTTTTCTTATGATGGGCATTTCATTTCCTTCAATCCATGCGGTTTTGTCAGGTTCATTTTCAGGTTGATCATTTTTAGTTTGAACAAATGAATCTACTTTGTTCTCTTTTAAGATCATCTGGATTCTGAACTTCCAGGCTGAAAAATCATCGCCACCTCTGAGTCTGTCTTCGAATCTGATAGTGCTGGCCATTGGAGAAATGTGATGTAGTATATAACCTTGTTCTTAAATTTTTCACAAAAATGAATAGCCTCAAGTTCGATCAACTTGGCTCTGATACCATGTAAAAGTTATTGCAATTTCCAATTTAATAAACAAGTTATATGCTAGATAGTGTATTTCTGATTTTTGGTATTATTATTATGACAATAATATTATCGTCTTTCTTTTCTGCAGGTCTGAAGGATGAACATGTATCGATTTCAATGTCATCCTTTTCTTTTGAATGATGTATATATCGTAAGACAGCCACGATCAAGTGGCACCTTGATCGGACATGTCTTTTAGACATGTCCGACCAAGATGTCACTTGGTCATGGCTTGTCTACCGATTCACTTAGTGTTATGATAACTAATCGGTGTCAAAGCAAATGATAACAGATTGATATAAACACACCCGATAATGAATCGGTGTTAATAACAAACAATAACAGATCGATATAAACACACCCGATAATGAATCGATGTTAATAGCAAACAAGAACAGATCGATATAAACACACCCGATAATGAATCGGTGTTAATAGCAAACAAGAACAGATCGATATAAACACACCCGATAATGAATCGGTGTTGATAGCAAACAAGCCCGATAACAAATATCATTAGATCGATGCTTAACTATGTTAAGCAGGTCATCGATCTAATCCATCTTTATCAATATCATAATTATGATCAATATTACAGTTTGATAAATATATTCAGTTTGGAAAGCATAAATCAGATAATCTAACTGCAAAGATGAGTAAACCAAAACAGAATAGAAGAGATTAACGAGTTAGGAAAGTCTTATCTTGCAGAAGCTACTAATGCATTAACACTAACGAACCCAAACACCATTTCAAAATTTTGCCGTACTGGTTCTTCAAATTCAAACTTGAACCCAAACCCAAACCAGCAACCTAGTTTATATCTTCATAGTCCTCTTGAAAGAATACCATTTCTTTAAGAGAGACAACACTTCACAATGGACGTGCCGTCTCAAAATGAATCACTGCCTTTATTTCTAATCACTGTCACCTTTTATTATTTCACAGCCTTTCAATAATAATGATTCTTGCATTATTAGTAGCTGCCTTTGTAATATTTTATTTTCTGCTCCTTTTGTCTTATGTGCTCCTGTTGCCTTATGTGCTTTTTTGTCTTATATGCTATCTTTCAAAAGCATTCGTTGCCCTTTATAATGCTGCAATTATGAATAACTAATGAATACCATCATTGCTACGTTCTATTTTATTTTAGTATATATATATATATGTATATTTGTACATACATAATATATATGTACATATATGTATATATATATATATATATATGTACATATATATATATGTACATATATGTATATATATGTATATATATGTACATATATATGTATATATATGTATATATATGTACATATATGTATATATATATGTATATATATGTACATATATGTATATATATATGTATATATATATATACATATATATATATATATATATATATATATATATATATATATATATATATATGCAGCCTGTAAGCATGAATTAATATTAGAATGTCGCACATATATATGTGTATGTGTGCGCGTGCGGTGTGTGTGTGTGTGTGTGTGTGTGTGTGTGTGTGCAGCCTATAAGCATGAATTAATATAGAATGTCACATGTTATCATATAAACAACATAAACACCATAAACTTGTAATTATAGCGTCGTGATCTACCATCGTAACATCATATACTTCAAGTTCAACATCAAAATATTAAAATGATATTATCAAGTTCAAGTATCATTGTTTCAAAATTCAACTTACAACAATTGGAACTTTATCCTAAGTTTAAATCATCTAATGGATTCTTCTTCTTCTTCTTCTTCTTCATCTTCATCTTCTTATTCTTCTTCTTCAATGGCATTAGTTGATTCACAAATATTTCCAGGGCCAATGGGTTCAGCTGCACCAATAACATTCTAGCTGTCAAATCCTCCAATGCAGCAACTGCAAGCTGAGAAGTGGAAGCATCCAAATCCGTATGTTCTGCATTCATATCCAACATGTTTGAATCCCTTTCTTTGTATATATTTTGTTTGCCTTAATTGGATTCTAGTATGAATAATGTTTATATGATATCATGATGCATACTAATGCTTAGTCAAAATAGATGTTAGCTTGGCTTATGGTTTAATGTAAATTTCCCGTGACTGATATTGTGTGTAGGACTTAACCAAGAATTCTCTTAAAGAGTATTTCAATTGGTAAATTTATATTCTAAAATATATATTACATTTCTTTTTTTTTATTGGATTTGTGGTTTTAGGGCAAAATTTAGGAATATCCCAAAAGGGGACGTATGTGTTTCTTGTTTTCATTTTCATGGTTTTTGTTCATTTCTTACTAATCACATCAAAATCCTACAATTTAATGTTGATATCATCCTATGAGGTCCACCAAGCGAGCTCCTCCTCAAAATTACCAACTTCGATGTTCATCATTATAGTATTTTTGAAAAAGGTAACATATTATATATTAATTTAAAAAGACGAGTATGTAGTGAGATGTCATAGAGAAAATATGATATCCTAGAGAATCATGAGAGAAGAAGAGAGGAAACAAATAAATGATTAAGAGAGATACTTCTAATTATTAGATGAGGTTGAAACTTGAAACAAATATAATCCTAAAGCATACCAATGTCATACAAAAACTTAAACAAGATTATATGACTGAATACAAAAGTAATTGAAAATAAATACACAATAAATGTATATGACGAATACACAATTTGTTGGGGATGTGTCAGAAGTGTGTTTTGTTCAAGCGAGATTGTTGGAAATATGGTCATTGATGTCAAAGTAAGATTGTTGGACATATTGTCATAGATGACAATGGTTGTTGATGTCAAAGTTTGGGAGATTGTTTGTTATATTGGCTTTGACTGGAGGCCGACTCATGGAATTTTATTAGTATGATTTAATTTTATAGGGACAACCTATGTGTTTTATGTAATTAATGTTGGCATCCAAAGGGGTATAAAAAGGTGAAGCATGCTTCTTAGTATGATGTGTGAGAAAATGCTTTATCATTAAAATATAGAGCAGAGCAGATTTAATGGAAAGAAGATTTAATATAGAGCAGATTTAATGTACAGAACATTTAATACAGAGCAGATTTTGTGAAGTGTGAAAGTATAGAAAAAATTGTGCATTATCCATTGAAGAAGCAACATCTAAAAAGTGAATTTTGCAGAAGAGGTTGGCCCCTCCTAAAAGAAGAGATTGGTGTCTCTTGCTGAGTTGGTGCTCAATTGTGAGGATTGGTGTCTCCAATGGATTGGCACCTGCAAATTCTGTAAATGAGAAATGGTGTCTCCAGTGGGTTGGTGCCTGCAAATATTGTAAAATCATGTTGTTTTGTTGTGGCTTGATTTGGACAGTAGATCTAAGCAGTCCTTCATGGTTTTTCCCCAAAAGAGTTTCCACATATATCTTGTGTTCTTAATTGTGTGGACCTTGTGTATTTGGTATTATTGTGGTTGTTAAATTTTAAATAAGTAAAAGTTTGTCTTATACTGATTCACCCCTCTTCCCCGTCTCAGTATAAGCATGTGTTCATCATAATTTTATCTTGTACATCCTATAAATGTCCAGTGGGTGTATTCATTGTTCAAGCAGAATAATGCAGATATGCAACCATCCAACCATCCTATTATTTGAGATACCCACGAATTTGTATAACTGCTGTGTATATGCATGCATAGGTATATAAGTGGTATGCCTTTGCATGAGACCATATGATTATACTGAAAGAGGTATCTTGAAGTTTCTAGGTATATTAATTAGATTCAGCACCTTAAACAGCTGGCTACACTGCAAACTGCTTTTGATGGCTTCCTCTTTAAATCCAAATCTGGCTTGTTTCTGAGCTTAAGTTAACAAATGCATTTATAATTGTGTAAACTCTTATACATTCTATTATTATTCTCTGGGGCTTATGTTATCCATATTCAGCATATTGTAAAAAGTCACAAAGAATGAACAGTTAGTTATTTTTGTAAGTTACAGGAAATAGCTCTAGCACATTATATAGTCTAGTCATCATCATTCAACTATAAGAGACATTACCTGTGTCCCAAATTGTTAATTTTAACCTTTTGCCTCCTATACTCATCTTCTTCAACCTAAAGTCAACACCTGTATTGATCTCATTAAAATCATAGTACAAAGTTAGAATACACATAATTATAGTGATTGTGAAAAGCTACCATGAATTATAATTTATTCCAATTACATAATATATTGGCTCAAAAAGTATTTTTCAAGATGCAAGTCTTGTCCCAGACCACACAACACAATCTAGGAAAAATGTACTTGTGTAAGAAATACAAAATTCGATCAAATTTGAGAAAGAAAAAGTACAATAAGAGAAAATTAAAAATAAGAAATGTAACATTTGATCAAATTTGAGAAAGGACATTTTCAAAAGAAACAATACAATAACAGAAAATTAAAACCAAGAAATATAAATCAGTATCTTTTATGAGTGTATAGAAACTACAAATTTGTGTTCTATTAATAATTTGACACAAATAAATAATCAAACTTAGCTTATAATTGAATTTCTATGTGTAAGGTTACAGCATTCAATATCCTAAAAGGCTTGTATCATGCCATTCCTGTCAACACTTCATCAAGAATCTTCATTGCTTTGTTCTATGCTACTGATTATGTTCCTAAACCTACTAATTACTATCTGAACTCTTTAATTTGCAAGATTTAATTAGATGTCTCCATTGACATGTTTTGGACTCAAAGTATAACTGAAACCAACTTGCCTCATCAGTCATAATGTCATAAACATATTGGAATTCACAAGAGGGCATTCTAAACTTATCAAGGAAGAAAAATAGGTCTGCTGCCTTCAATGATCAAAAGGTCAAAGGTTTACACAGTCCATTGGCATATTCAATACAATAAAGTTATAAATTAATGAGAAATTGATATTTCCTGTCCTAATCCGAATGGCCATCAGTTTGCTTGTAACTTTACTACATCAACAAGAAAGATTTTAAGTTGTTGCTTGACTACATTTTAACTTGAAGAAATGTTCAATGAGTATTTCTTGAGGTCGTTAGTACTAGAAATTTACAAACCGATTAATCCAACATCTTCCTGTCCTGCACCTGGTGATACAGATTGTATAGTTCCCTTGATGCGGTTCATTTGTTGTTCTGTTTAATTGCTACAGTTAAACATACAAGGATTATAAAATCTGGAGTCAAATTATTCTAAGGTATTGGCATTTAAAACTAGAGATCAATGCACTTAGTCTCATAAAACTAAACTAAATCGAAATTGAGGTTCCTTGGAGCTCACTTAAAAAATAGTGTTCTCTGACTCCAAGGTCTCCACTTGTAATTGCTGGATTTCTAGCTCTGGAAAATGTTGTGAGGTTTTCACACATCACCCCATTGCAAATGGGGACCCCCACTTTCGCTTTCTAGCATAGGTGTTTTTGCTTAAGTTGTCTTTAGCTTGGCAATAGGTTAGTGTCTTTTAGCCCTTTCCTTGTGAGAAGGTTTTTTACCTTAGGATGTGCAGTCAAGTCAGGAATTCGTGTTTCAAGTCTGGGACTAGTGAATAAGTGTTAGGATGGAGAATTGAGGTCAATTTGTAAAAACTTATCAAATTGCTAAAATTTGTCAAAAGATGTAGTATTTTGCAAATGTTGTCAAAAGAGTCGAAAATTGTCAAAGTTGCAAAATCTTTTCAAGTTGTTAAAATTGCACAAAAAGTTGTAAAATGTGTTGTCAGGTCAATCGCTTGGGATTTTGAATTTTTGGAGTAGTAAGTGTGGAAGAGATTGAAATTTGACATGGACAATGAAAATTCCTTGTCAAGGTCAGAATCCGACCTTGAGAGGAAAGGAATAATAAAAAAAATTGTAAAAAATTCATTGAAAAAATTTAGGTAAAATTCCTTGTGAAGAAGTACAATTCAAAATAAATTGTGAATTTTCAAGACTAAATTGTTTTTCTTGACCAAAAAAATCACAACTTTCATCTAACAAATTCTTCATCAAGGCAATTTCAAGCTCAAAAATGTTCTTGTCATTAAGTTTCCACCTTAAAAGTGAGGTAGCAATTTCAACCAATTACACTTCCGTCTAAAACAAGAGGAAGTAATTTTACTTCCAGCTCAATCAAGAGGAAGTGATTTTCAACAAATTCATTCCTGGCTTAAACAGAGGGAAGTGATAAAAGACAAATTCATTTCCAGCTCTAAGGGAAAGTAGCACTCAGCTTATTTTCACTTCCACATTAGCACCCAGGGCTCAGCCCTTCCTAATTAACACCGAGCGCTCAACCCTTCCTAATTAGCATCTAGCACTCATCATTGATCTTCCTATCTTATGCACTAAAGTGGGGTCTTATTCCCAAGTAAGCCCTCTTTCTAATAACAAGAAGCCTTCAAAATTGAAATTTCAATATAAGAGGACAAGTCGGCTATTATTGACAATGAATTCAAATTCAAATTTTTTGAAATATGAAGTGCAAGTTGGCCAAGTTGGGAGGAGTATGATTCAAAGGGTGAAGAGGCATATTGACGTAAAATGAAATTTGATCAATTTACCATCAATTCAACTCAATTGCAAAACAAATTGACACAAGCAGATCTGAGCGAAGTTCACCAGTAGATGTGAAGCCATCTTTTATCAGCAATCTTGCATTTTTAAGGCAAATTCAAAATCAGGTCTAAAAGCGAATTTGATGAGGTTTCTTTGCAGGCAATTTTGAGGGTGTTTTCCCAGTATTTCAGGCCTGAATAAGTGCATTCTGCCTGATTTAAGCCGAATTTAGAATCAGAACCAGAGTAAATTTAATAGAAGGCTGATTTGGAGTGAGCTTTAAGGTATTTTCACTGATTTCCAGCCCTAATTTGATGCGAATTCCTTGAGGCATAAGGCAAGTTGATGCAGACCTGTTTTGAAGCAAACTGCGAAAGTGTTAAGGTGAATTTGTCTTTACCTGATTTTGATCTTCAAATCAGTCAAGTGAACTAATTTCCAGCTTAAGGAGGGTGGCAAATTTGTTCAGATTTAGTGCAAATTCTTCCAGTTTCATCACCTTGTGCAACACATTATAGATCAGACCTGATTTTGGCGAATTTTTCCAGCTAGGGCATTCTGAGTTGAGTATAATTTGATCAGATTACAAGTCAAGCAACATCAGTTCCAGCTTGGAAATTCATGACCAGATTTGAAAGGGTTATAGGAAGCATAAATTTTGTGAAATATTGCTTTCATTTCTGGTCTTTTGATTCAAATTGTGTTTTTTTTCAGGTTGAGGCCAGCAGTGAGGTGCATGAATCGTGAGGATGAAGGATTCACTAATTCAAGGACAAGGACTAGATTCCAAGATGACACAAGATTCATGTTTCAATGATGAAGTCTGTTGTCCTCATTTTTGTTTCCAAAAATGAAGGACCACTATATTGAAATTTTTGTGAAAAAATGAAAAAATTTACTCTGTGGCACGCTTCCCGATGCAGAATTTTGACGAATCCTTGGACTGGCTTAATCCTCAATCTATCCTCGAACTACGTTTCGAATTTCGTCAAATTCTGGGTTCATTTGCTATGCCTTTCCTTCAATTTTGGGTTTTAAAACCCCGACTGCAGGTGGAGAATTTTCTTCAAACTACAAGTTTTAATGATATTCATTGTTTTGGTTGTTGTAGGGGAATTTTTGACTTATTACATGTGCACTTTTATTTAAAAGATGTTACTTGTAATTTGTTTTAAATTTCCCCTTTGTTGTTTTTATCTTTTTTATTGTTTTTTGGTCTTTTTAAGTTAAAATAGGGATTTTTTGACTCAATTACAAGTAAACTTACAGTTTGATCTAAAAACCCCTACTTTAATGGTTTTTACATGTAATAGGGATTTTAAATCCCCATTACATATGTGCAAGTATTTCTAACTTGTTGCAGGGATTTTATTTCCCTTTTACAAGTAATTAAAACTTGCAGTTTGCTCCAAAAAACCCGATTTTGCCTTGCAAGTGCATTTTTGACAATTTTAAACTTGTTATTTGTCCAAAAAATCCCGATTTTGGCTTGGCAAGTGAAAAAGTGAAAAATAAAACTTGTCATTTGTCCAAAAAATCCCGATTTTGCCTTGTAAGTGGAAAAAGTGAAATTAAAACTTGTATTCTTCTCCCAAAAACCCGATTTGCATTCTCTTATGCAAATTCGAACTTGTCTTTTGCTCCAAAAAACCCGAAATGCAAGGAAAAACAATTTTTTACCATTTCAAGGCAAATTTTGTGGAGAGATTGTTGGAGGAAGGAGGCGTTTTTGCTTCTACCCTATTTTCATGCATTCATGGACATCTTTCACACCAAATGAGGGTTATATTGACTAGTTTTTTGCCCTAGATCAGCAAACACGTTTTTATTTAATGCCACGTTTTGGGGGATTAGAACTTATTATAGCTGCAATCTCCTAAAGCGTTTTGCCCTCTCTCACCTAGGCATGGAGTTTGGGAGGAGTTTTAAGCTATTAAATGATGCCATTAAAGATGCAAATGATGGCCACGTTTTTTCCACGTGACTCCTTTGGCTACGCTTTGCAAGCACAAAACATCATTTCTTCTACTTCCTCCTTAGGCGTTTTGCTCCAATCCTTTTAGGCGTGCTCTCTCGTTGGCAATTTGATCATCCAAATTTGGGATTGCTGCTACATTTATCAGTTTGGAGCATTTTTACAAAAACGTGTTAAGGGTTTTGGCATTACGGATTGCTCTTTTTTTCCGGTTTTGCTTCTTCATTCCAAGAATTGTTGCATTATTGGAGAAGCATTTTGCATTTTCAAGAAAGGTATGTTCTCTTTCCTTTCTTTCCTTCATTTTATTATTTTCTTGTTTTTTTGTTTTTCTTACTTAGTTGCATTTTTGTAAATATATGTTGTTCTTCCCAAAAATCGGTTTTTGTGAGAGAAATTTTCCCCTTGGTATGCAATTTTTGAATTGCATTGTTCTTCCCAAAATTCCCTCTTTACTTGTATTCGGGATTTTTAATCTCGATTACAAGTTCGCTGGAAATTCTTGTTCTTCCCCTACGGTTAAGGAATTTAACCATTTTTTGTTAAAATTCCAAGTTAAAAAATGTGAAATACCCTTCCCTTGCAAATTCGGGTTTTAAAAACCGGATTACATGTTGAAGAGTTCTTCCCCTTTTCATGAAAATGACTTTCTCGGATTTTCCCATTTATATCCATTCATGTTCCCCATATCCGTACTTTCCATTTCCATCATTTCCCACAAGTCAAAATCTCATTTTTCGTCCATTTCTCCATTTTCGAATTTACAAGTGTACTTGTATTCGGGTTTTAAAACCCCGATTGCATGTATGTCCTTTCCAACGTGTATACTTGCGAAAACTCTCCCAAGATCCGAAATTGGTCAAAGTCAAGATTTTCCCATTTCTACATATTTCCCCTCTTCCTCTCACAAAATCGCGAAATTCAAGAATCAAAGTTTTACCCATTGGGAGAAAGAAGAATGATGTTTGAAGCTGACTATGATGTTGCCTTAACTCTTTTAAGTCTTCATCACAGCATTCTAGGTTCACAATCAATGTCAGATTTGCCGGCATCTCCCACTCCAAAGAAAATGAAATACAAATATGACAAATATCAGAATGAGGTCGCACCTTCCCAGGTTTCTTCTCCTTTGGATCGCATCAAAGACACGGAGATAGGGCACGTTGATATGGCAGAATTCATCAACAGGGTAGAAGATCCACAGGACAATAACTTGCAGCAGCTGTTGGACAGCCATATCCATCATGCATCTTCCTTCCCAGTGGCTACCCTAGAACCTAAATTTGTTCTTGCATGCGCCCATCATTTTGACAAGGAATCAAGAGTCATCAAAAATGATAATGGTGAAGCTATAATTCGTCTTGATGCGGATACAATCGAAAAGGTCTTCAGAATACCTCCTGCACCTGTTTATATGGAAATCACCAAAGAAAGTGCAGCGGGATATTACGTGAAGAGGGAAAAAGATTGCAAGCGGCACATCAATAGGTGGATCCAAGAGCCACGTCCTTCCTTCTCAAGGTGGGCAAAGTTGTACCATTGTGATTTCAAATGGGAGATAGGAGACACCATCACTCTTCTCAGCAGGATGATGGGCCTTGAGCATTCCAATGTCTTTGAGCCATGGATGTATCAGTTCATTATGTTCATACGGCAATCACATCACATTTCATGGGGGGAAGTCATCAGCGATGCCTTGTGCGAACAACTTGCAGCAATTCCTACCACCATGACCTTCTTCATGAATTCTTATTTGGTATATTTAGCAGCATCACTTAGACACTTTCCAGGTCTTTCTACCAAGGGTGATCGCTCGCTTATACCAGTTTGGGAATATTATGACCAGTTGCCATTGAAACCCAGCAGACTGCATTTTAGAAGGGTCCAAGATGCATTCTTCGGATATTTCATGTGTCAGTTTGACAGGGATCTCAGGAACAAAAGAGTATCAGATGAGGCATGGGTCAAGGTGTCTGAGTATGGGTGTTTGTTTCTGCAATTTCCCACCTTCACCTATATGAGGATAGGATGCTATGATGGTCAGCCATATATGCTTCCAAGATACCCAACCGATAAGATAATTCTTATGGAGTTGGGAAGACAAATCATGGCTGTTCACACTTTTCAGTCTACTAGACACAAGGTTGGAATGGGGATCTCTACCACAAACCCATTGAAAATTGGTCGATACTCCCTTGTCACATCTGTGAAGGCTAAAGCCATGGAGGCTGAATTGCAGGAAATCAAGCTTAAAAGGTTCAAACCTAGAGCTGATTTTGATTATAGAGGTATGAAGGAGAAGATCAAGAAATCCTTTGTGCATGTTCATCGCATTGAAGACATCTGGGTAGATCTCTGCCTTGAAGCCGAAGTCCTCGAGATGGATTACTGCAGGCTCACTATTGAGCAAATTGTTGACTTGAACTTGGCGGATATCCCATAAGGGATGATTGATGACAGGCATATACTTGTTCCTGAATACACTTCACGGAGGGTTGAGGAAGCTCCACTTCCTTTGATCCAATGGTCGCACAAAGAGTGCATCTCCATCCTTGATAGGTTTCAGCCTATCTTGGCCAACACTAATGCATGGCTGAAAAGTAATGTTGTTAGACTTATCAAAATAAAGGTTGGTAAAGAAGATGATTCTACGGGGCCTCTTGGACGGAAATCTAAGATTCAGATTGACAACAAGGAGGGTGCTTCATCTTCGGGCACAAGGATCAAGTTACGAGTCAGTCGTGCAGTAGTGCTTCCCCCTGAGGAGACAACTATTCGTGGGAAGGAAAAATCACGATTCCATGTTCAGGTGATCGATCTAGATAATCCAGAAGAGGGGCAGCAATCTGATGATGCTCCTAAGTCTCCAGTTTCAAACTCGCCTCATGCGGTCATTCGTCCAGTTTCCATTGTGATGCCTCTTTCTCCTCCTGATTTGCTCGTGGATGAGTCTCCTCAAAATGCAATTCCCATTTCAGCATACGAGCCATCTCCTGATCATCAACAAGAAAGTGTGTTGAAAGCTCCTACGGATATTCCTACTGGCATTCAGTTATCAAAAATTGATACTTCCACTTCTGGTTTTGAAGAATTCATGAGGCAATCTTCATGCCCATTGGTAACTAAGCAAACTGTGGTCGCTGTCCAACTGATATTCCTCCCAGGGTGACCACGGTAATTAAGATAGAAACTGCTTCTCCTTTGCCTATGGCTACTACTGGAAGTGAGTTGATGACTTTGCCTCCATGGCTTAGTTCTTTCACCCCGAAAAGGAAGAAGCAAGAGATCTCACTTGACGCCTTTGATTATCAGCAACTCAAATAGTCCAGATCTAAAGTTGCTAAGAAGGCCAAGACTATCTCTAGGGTAACTGTTGATAGCAACAAGATGAAAGCAGCTGAAATTGTGGAACCTATTGCAGATAAGCCACTTGATGAGATGTCAGCTGTTGATTATAAGGTTACGAGGATAGAGTTGGACAAGCAAACGCATGAGGTCATTAAACATGATGCTCAGTTTTTTGTTGCTTCATTGGTGCAAAGGTGTGATGATCTTCTTGCGAAGAAAGACAAGCTAGAAGAGGAAAACCGACAACTTATGGCAGCCATTCATAAAATCACAAAACCTGCTGCTGAAGGGAGTAAGTCCATAGGTTCTTCTGGTTCCCAAGAATCGATTCGTGGAGTGGAAAGGGCTGCTCAGAAAGTACAAGCACTGGATTCCTGGGTTGATCAACTTCATGATCAATGTGTACAAGTAATGAAAGACATTTTTCAAATAATGTCTAAGCTAGAGACCATTGAGGAGAAACTGGATCAGACTTCTAACACTTTCAAAAAGAATCTGGAAAGTGTTGAGAAAAGTTTGACAATCTAGCGTACCATGCCCCAACAACAGCTGAGTATTTTGCAGGAGCATGCCATCATCTCTTCCAGGTTCATGTACTTGGAATTTGAAGAACTCCTGGAAAACAAGACCCTTGTTCTTAAATCCCTCATTGAGGAGATCGGTGATGCAAGGAGATTCCGGGGTGAAGTTTTCCGAGATATTGTCTCACATTGTGAAAGGGCCTCTTGCAACATAATAAGTCAGGATGGAGAGCTGATTCCAGAAGAAGAAGTTCTTGCTGATTTGCAAATGAGGATTCATAATGAATGAAGGAGCGAACAATTCTCGGCAGCTTCGATTCAAGCATTGATGAAACACCAAGCCTTTCTGCATGAAATCCACTCTATCCTGGATAAAAACAATTCTGCGCTCCTCTGCTGTCACGACACTATTGTGAAGACTATGGTTGTTGCCAAAAATACCCATGAACCGAATCCCAATGAATTACAAGCAAGCATCCAAAAATTTCATGGATTTGTGTCTTCACAAAATGCATCTTAAGTGTTTTTCAACACTTAGTTGAATTTTCCCTCTTTTGTAATCTTTAGTTGTAATTTAGTTTTGACAAGTTGCATGTAAAAGTATATTTTGTAAAATGCAAGTTACACATTTACTTGCACTTTTGTAATTACATTTAAATCAACTACAAGTTGTGTCCGATTAGGACTGTAGTTGGAATAAGTCTTAGTTAATTGGAATAACTCTTAGTTAGTTAATGAAGTCTCAGTTATTTATTGAATGAGTCTTGGTGGTTGAGAGAATCTCTCAAGTTAGTTAGGATCCTCCCACCTTTTTCTCAAGGCTCCTCTTCTATAAATACTTGAGGAGTCTATTGTAATTATATCTTTTGAGAAAGCAAGCAAAAACTCTGCCAAATTTACAGCAAGAAGTCTTTGAGCTTATGTATGTGAATTGAAGGTTTTGAAGAATAATAAAGAAGGATTACTCAAGTTTTGAATCTTTGAGCTACAAGTTTGAGTTTGACTCTTTTTATTTATTCTATGCAAAGTGTTTCTAAAGGAGCTTAGTCCAATCTGATTTGAAGTCTTTGAGCTGCAAGTAAAGAAGATTATTTAAAATAGGAAAATCTCTAGAAGGAGCAGCAAGTCTTTGAGCTTGCGTCTATTCTTGAGGAAAAATTACTGTTTGATAAGAAATAGCAGCAAGTCTTTGAGCTTGCATTAGTTCTTGTCTTTGTGTTGAAAGAATAGATTATTCCAGTCTTTGAGCTATTATCTTTTATTCGTTGTAAAATTTAGTATAGCAAAGAATAGATAAGACTTCCAATAGTCAAGTCTTTGAGCTTGATATTGTTGTCCCGTCCCGAAGGAAGTGACGGAAGTCTTTGAGCTTTCAGGAAACTTCATTTCCTTTCTCTCATTTTACTTAAAAGTGGTTACTACTGTTCATATTCAATCGCTATCCTTTTCTGTGAAGAGAAAAGGATATTGTCTTTCTTGAAGAAAGAAGGAAGACTGTTGTACCATCCTGTTTTTATTTCAGTTTTAGTTAGATAGGGGGAGCCTTCCCTTAATTAGGAGAGTTTTTACTCGTG
Source organism: Cryptomeria japonica (assembly GCF_030272615.1). NCBI lineage: Eukaryota > Viridiplantae > Streptophyta > Pinopsida > Cupressales > Cupressaceae > Cryptomeria > Cryptomeria japonica. The sequence goes on along the minus strand of NC_081408.1, from coordinate 711,900,891 downwards.
TGCTGTGGTTGAAACCACAATTTTGTATATTTCCCCAAGTGTACAAAATTTTCAACCAACAAAGTCAAGGATAAACATCACTGCAACTTCAAAGATGCAACTTGAAGTGGACTTCACAAGGATTGCAATCAGCTTGGAGGATGAAAGCCATGGCTTGGGGTGAAGAAGAACACTCCAACATTCATCAACATTGCAAGCAAAGAATGAGGATTCATCTTCAAAAAATCAAGATGAATACCTTGAAGAGAGAAGAACTTTACAAGATGAAGAAAATGCAATTACAACAAGGACAAACACAAGTGAATGAATCAAGTTTCAAGGATGACATGAGGGATCAACACCTTCAAAGATGTTGATGAAGAAGCAAACGAAAGAGAGAAACAATGCAAATGCAAGATAAAACTTGAAATTGCAAATGGAAGAGGCTATAACAATCTTGAATTTCCTTTAGAAATCCAAGAATCAAGGTCAGTACAACAAAGAATTTCACAACTATACATGGAGTTCAGTCATATCAAGGGTCGTATTCCAAACTTCAAGATCAAAGACCGTCAAGAGGAAGGAGTCAAGGTGTCCAAGATAAATGCAAAGCATCATAAGGAATTCCAAGCATCATGAAGAATGCCTAAAGAAGGAAGTAATTCAATATTCCGGAGTTGACAATGGAAAAACATCATCAAGGAGAGAACAAGGAGAATTCCCAAGCAAGAAGATGGAAAAGTGAAACATGATCAAGGAAGGAATGATAGTTTCAGAAGAGTTAAGCAAAGTTAGAAACTTGATCATCAAAGATGGTACAATTTGGGAATATGACCCATCATATTCATCAAAAAAATTGGAATTGTTAAGTATCAAGAGATATTGCCCAAAAGCAACTACTTCTTTGTGATGATCTACAAAGAGTAGGCTGAGTCGGCGCCGATTCATCATCAAACCAATCAAGAGATTCTAAATCAGCATGTCAAAGTTCAAAGTACTCAACTCATCCTACAAGGCAGACAATCACAAATCTGGAAGACACAAAGTTCGATATACCTAGGTTCATTTTTTATTAGTCTACATTCAAAGAAATACATGTGTCCTAAGCATTGTGATTTTCTCATTGGTCGAAGAGGAGTTAGTTGTAACTAATCCCTAATTAGGGTTTCATCATGTAATATCAACCATTGATCTTAAATCAATCGGATCCATTCATTTGTAATTGGGATGTCTATATAAGGTCTCATTTGTAAAGGTTAATAGTTAGTAGGAGAAGCAGTTAGCAATTAGAGTTAGAGGAGGAAGCTAGAGATTATTGCCAGACTATGGTGGAATTAATACATAAGTTTCATTGAAGCATGGTGGATCTTTATGTGTTGTTTCAACATTTTGCATGGTTTCTTGTTACTTTTCAAATTTAGATAAAGTTCATTGAGTTTGATGGAGAAATGTGATGATACTTATGGAATTCTGGTTCATACCATTTGGAGTTTGTTGATTGCAAATTGCAATGCATGGTTAGTCTGAACCTAATTTAGCACAATTTTGATTGTGGATGTTCACTTGAATTGCACCAGTCTTGGGTATTTGATGAATGTTTACAATATTAAAATCCTTCATTATCCTTTGGAGATTGCATCAGTTTTGTGTAGTTGTTTCCTCATGATGAAGGATTGATTATGGAATCCATCTATCTAAGCATTATCCTTTATCATATCGTACTTAGTGTTAAATTAGATTTCCTTAAACTTTCATCTTTTGTCTTCTATTTTTCAAGTGAGTTAAGTTAGATTCCACGTTCCAACAAAACGTAAGTCCCTTTGTATAGACCTGTAAAGACCCTTGGCTGTTCAAGTGTGAATTTGCTGCCTAAGCCTTGAAGGAAGATTGCCAAACACTTCTTATGCAGCCTCTATGTGTGCTGGTCTGAAGTTTCAGTCTGATTTGTTTGCTTAAATGGAGATTGAATTCAATTTGAATGCTTGCAATTAACACTACAATGATTAAGCAATAAGCTGGATGCAAGAGCAACTTTCCTTTGACTTTTCAAAAGCATGTAAATGAGTTTTGCAAGCAAAACGCACTCCTACAGCCAATGGACATTTTGTCGAACAATTGGCATGCGTACTAAGAACACTCTGATGAAACTACCTGCTTAAACTCTTTACTGAAAAGCAATACTTAAGCATGAACTTGCCAAGACTCTTGGCTACAATGAAGTATAAATATAATATCAAATCTGTTAGACTACCATAGCAGCATAGTGTTCAAATATGAGAACCTGGAAATGATTGCAGCCTGCTGGTTGATTCGATTTCTCTTTGATGTCCTTACTCTTGACTTCAATGATGAGGCATCTACACTTCCAACCTCCCAACAATGCTCCTTGAATTTATTTAGAATTTTTGGTGGCCTCCAATGCCAAAATCGCCCTCCTTGAATGGGGATGTCCCTGCCCTAGGTTTGCAATTTGTATAATAGCTGATAACAGCCTTCTTGCTGCTCGCAAACAAACCTTAAGTTGGTTCCCTAATCAAATGGTTATGTTTCCACAAGGATGAATAATGTCCTTAAATCCTCTAATAGTTTCACCAATTTGCACAAATGGAACCTCTGAATGAAGCTCCCCCTGGATGCCAAATTCAATGGATATTTCACCAACTCAAATGGCTGCAACACTGAAGAATGTACCATTCTCCAATGGATTGAAGAATGAAACCCTTGGCTTCCTTCTCTCAGACAATTTCATCAAAACAAATACTCAAGAATCCATGGCTCGATTCCCAAGACTGAATATATACAACTTCATGAAGAAGTCGATTTCCGTCCAAAAAGCACATTTAATAATAATTAAATGTTATTACATTTGCAACATTTAATATTTCACCTTTTAACAGCTTGGGATAGATGCCAATTAAATTAATTGAATATTTGGCCCCTCTTTAATGATGACATGACCCTCAATATTAAGTAAAGTTATAACTTAATATTATATACCCTTTTAATTAATTTATATTTATTTGAGCCAAATAAACATTACTAACTCCATAAATACTCAATATCATTGAATGCTGTCTGAACTGGGTGCTAAGCTGAGGTATCCGCATATGACCACACGCCTTACTAAAAATAGTAAGGGTCCCCCTCTATGTAACTCCGACTTACTATAAATAGTAAGTAATGCATATGGAGTCTTGGAGGCCTCAAATGAAGGCCAAAATTGCTAATCACCAAACACTGGAGATGAAACAAGCCTCAGAAGACCCTCTAACCATCCTCATTAGCCTACGAGGGTCAGAATGATAGGCTAATCATCCAAAATCCATGCTTGCTAAAAAGGGGACATTACAAAACCATCATTATCACATCACATACACTGAGTCTATCCACAATATAAAGTGTATTGTTGCCATTGTAAACCTTGCAATTGTCTCATTTGATCATATTCTTTAGCATATGAGATTTCTTTGTTCAAGAGGATAGAATACTTAGTATTTTACTCTATGTTCAAGGTGTCCTAAAAAACACATCAACAGAAAGTTGAATTTTTGAACAGATAAAAGGGTTCACTACTGTGCATTCTCAAAGCTTAATTTTAGTTCTTAAAATGCTTTTAAATTTCCTAAGTGCTTGTCTGAATCTATTTTCAATCGATCCTTAACTTTGGAAACTTTATTTTTTACATAGAGTTATAGTATGGCTCTCCTAGGGCAACTTATTATCACCAAGTACATATTGCATATGTGGGCTTCATTTCTAGCTTGTCTAAAGGAAGGATATCCACAAAGATCATTTAAATTGCCATATTTCTTACCTGATAAGAATTCAATATTTTAACATTAAGCAACTCCTTTGCATGGTGTACAATCAATATTCTCCAATATAATTGTGCTAGATTGACTTGGATATGAATTTTATAGGGTCCAAGCAGTGACCTATTAAACTTTCTTTTCTTGATCTCTCAGCAAGCATTACACAAGCACTTGTGACTTGAGGTTCATATTTATCAAAATGCTTGTCCTATCAATATTTTTGTTGTTGCGACTTAAATCGCTCACTGCACAATTATTCTCCTCTCCTCATATTTGTTCAATTCGAATAAACAATTTTTCCTAAACTCTCATAATCAACAATTTACTTTTCAACATTTTGAGGCTAGGTTAAGAAAGAAAAAATAGGACAAATGCTTCCAAGAGATTAATCGGCTGGAAGAGTATCTTCAGTAGTCATTTGGGAGGTACATAGCATTGTTAAAATTACTCCTCCCAATTTGTACCCTCCAATAATGACTTCTAAAACACCAAGATAAGAACCTTATTGGTGGCTTTTGTATACTCACTTTCCGTTCAGTATAATGGACTGGTCACTGAAATGAAACAAAATTAATTAAATATGCTTTTTTGAAGGTCTGTTTTCTTTTTTACAAAGTGGTCATCTGTAACATCCCCTACCAGGATATTTTGACCAGACTTGTAACTTTCACCAATTACAATCAACGGGCATTTTGTCAAACACTTTGCATGCTGGCTGGTCTAAGATGGGTTTCAATTTGTTTTGAAGTGAAGTATTTTACAATTTAGCACCAAACGATTATCTTCACAGACTAATTGAATTCATAACTTCATCTATACAAGAGAAAATTCATGACAAAATGTGCCCACAGAAAAATATATATATAGTTTTTCCCTTGCTGTCACAAACTTATATTCATAGAGTTTACCAAAGCATAAATATCATCAACAGAAAATTCATTATCAAATTAACCAGTGCTGACCTGGTCTTGAAAATTCATACACCAAATACATTTCACTTGACCTCTCCCTTAAACAGTACAGCACCTCCTTCTACATGTACAGAAGCTCATGTAAAACACATCAGCAAATGATGGGCAGCAATACTTTGTGGGATAGTTGCAGCAAGTTTAGGAGGGCCCTTCAAGGTGCTGCTGGAAGAAAATAAGGCTTTAATACCCAGCACTTAAATTTAAAATCAAGTCAATTCCCATAATTTTCCTTAACCACCGTTTAGCCCTACATATGCTGCAATTCCCTTGAAATCTCACGACACTTCCTCTTAATATTCCATGTCACCCAATCGTCCACAAAAGACAAACATTAGTGGCGATTTTTAGTTAAAGGTGCTCCCCCTTGTCTCACGTGTGGTGGCCAGAATGAAGATTCCCTCAAAACATTTCCCATGCACCACGCAAAGCACACAAACTTCCTTATAACATAAGCACTCCCTTTGGAATAATTAATATGAATCCAAAACCCACAGTTCTTTATTTCAGCATTATCATTTTGCACCTGCATTTTTTACTTTCAAACATGAATATTTAATAAACAAGGAGCAGCTGGATTAATATAAGATGAAATCATTAATAAATCACCAATTTATTTGTGTGCAAGTACTGATTAAAAAAACTCTGCATACAAATTCATGTTTTCCTGCAAACTGCATTAATTTGTATCTGTACTCGGCAAACCTTGAAAGCTCGTATAAATAAATCAATGTGTTGAAAACCTTTATACTGTATTTTTCAACACCATCTGTGATCCTGGATGAACCATGCCCTTGAAGACAAAGGGATTTCATCCTCAGATTCAGCCTTTCAGGTTTTCATCCATCAAGCGACCATTGGGGTTTTGTCCTACTGGTGGACATTTGGCCACAGGCAAAAATTTCAAGAAAAGTAAATTATCAAACTCAGAATGAATGTCCTTTTTTTCATTGGCCTCCTTCTATAACCTCCCACTGAACTTTGCGGATAATATATTTTTAAAATCACTTTTAATAAAATAATATTCATTTTGCAATAGACTGCCATACAACAAAATATTATCCTTAAAAACCTTTTAATTTAATGATAATATATTAGTTGCACTTTATTAATAATGATGGTTGAATTATTCCCCGATTTCTTACCTATTGGTTGTTTTTTATTAAGGATCAAACAGGTTTTGAGGGGACCCGAAACCCCTTACAACAAGTTTTGAAGGGACCTGAAACCCTTGGATTTTGCACGGATCCAAAACCCAAAGAAGAACTCTGCTAAAAGATACAACATAGATTACCACCAGCCCAACCTCAGCCAAACATCAAAGAATAATCCTAGAAGAACTAGCTGAAAAAAGGAGGCCAAAGCCATCCACTAGACAACTCAAACAACACCAAAAGATGTCACTACAATAAGATCGAAGGGTTTTAACAAGGCTCCCTTAACCTTCATATTGGGTTTTGACTTGACTCCCAAAACCATCAAGTTGAAACCAACAAAGACAATCCAACTGAAAGTCAGCTTCCATCCAGCACAACTCGTCTCCACCTCAATAGGAATTGATGAGAAACAGATCACCAACTGAACAAGCCAAACACCAATCAAGCCCACTAGATCCAAAGACAAAAGATCATAAAAACTCCAGTTTGCTGGAATATTGGGTTTTAAGTAGGCTCCCAAAACCTCAAGAAACAAGGCAGAAAAAGCCCCCAAAAGACTACATCCATCTTCACCCATCCACCCGCTCTCCACCTCAATAGAAGAGCCATTCACCTCAATAGAACTGGTAGGGAAGGAGAGCCAAACCCCAACCGAGCCCATCAGCAAGCTCACCATTGTTTGCCTCACTGGATAAACAGAAAGAGTACAGAAGTAATGCAGAAATGAACAATGCAAGTACAAGATGAATACGAGAATAAACTTTCCATTAATGACTCAGAATGCACCCAATGTCCATAGTATTATCTTTCGTAAACATCCCCTCCTTCAATACCCACGGGTAGTACAATATATAACAACCGAAGGGGTGCGACACAACTGTCGTGACTCCAACTACCTACCCGTCGGCTAACTAACTACTAACAAATAACATTACTACCAAAACATAAGATATACATATTTCCTGACAACATCATTCCCCCCAAAAAAGAAGTTGTCTCCGACAACTAACAACAAAAATGGAGACAATGCAACCCATACAAAATATACATCCAAGACAAAACTGAGGAAGCTGAGAAGGCGTCCCTGAAGTAGAAGGTTGAGATGCCGATGTCTGGGCCGCCAAGCGGACGCGAAGCTCATAAACCTGCTGAGTACGTGCAGTCACATCACGCTCCACCACCAACACTTTCTCCAAAGCCGTCTTCACCATTTGCGCAGCTTCCAACAACTCCTCTTTCGTATCCGTTGTCTCCATCATACAGACCAATTGAGCCTGCAACAGGCTCCTCTTGGCAGTGACTGCATCCAACTCCTGCTATACAAGGCTCCTCACACTCTGCTCCGCCGAATGGCAAGTCTCCACCTCAGGCTTCTCTGCTCGGGCCATCTCAAGCTACGCCAACAACTGTGCCCTCTCTGCTGCCCACGAGGCCTACTGACTGGCCACATCCCTCTCCAATTCGACTTGAGCAGCCTCGCCGACCGCAAACTCATGCTGCGTACGCCTTAATGCATAGTAGGCGTCTCGATAGACCTGCTCAATCTCTCGGACGACTGCCATCACCCGACTCTCCACAATGGGCTCACGCACAATCCAAGCCTGTAGCATCTCATCCGTCTGAGTAGCAAAGCATGTAGCAAAGGCTGCAAGGCAGCCCACCCGCATAAACTGTAGGACCCTCTCTAACTCCACCACAACCTGCTGTAATGCTCGCATCTAGGCCATGGCCACCACTCGCCTACCCCTCGTCACCATGTCAACTAAATAGGCCTCAATGTCCTCCCCCTCTTGCTCCGAAGGTTGTGACCGTGATGGAAGTGGCATTTGTGTAAGAGCGCCAAGGGGTAACTCAGAAGTCTCTATCGGAACCGATACTACCGCATCCTACTGGTATGAAGGTACCTCCTCCGTCGCTAGAGGTGTAACATCCCCCTGCTCCTGGATAGTAGAGACGACCTCTCCTGCCTCGTTCCCAACTGTTGGTACATGTGCCTCGCCAGATGAATCATCCAAGTCTACTACCTCAGCTGGAGTCTCTCGACAAGGTGAGAATATAGTAGCTCCCACGGGTAGTACCACTGTCATCTGAAATCACTGAGTCAGCCAGCTCTCCATAGCCACTACCGACAGGTTTGTACTAGGGATCCCCGGGACTCTCTGCATCTCTACGACCGGAGTGTGTGTCGCCATAGCCATGGGCTCCTCTAACAAGGAGGCAGAAACGGTCACCAATGCCTTAGGTCCAACAACATCCCACCGCACTTGAGGCTCCGTATCAACCGCCTCCCTCAGCCCCTACTCCTCATCTACCACTACTCGATGCGGTGACCCATCTGGACACGACTCCGCCATGTCTTCTGTAAGTGCCTCCGTGGCTGGGGCCGGTTCCGAAGGTGGTGCTCGACCCTGCGGAGGTGATGCTACCTGCTGCTGGATGGGACCAAGTGCAACTAGCGTGCGGCTCTGCCCAAATGCCGGAATAGAGGTGCCTCCCACTCCAGATGACATCACAGGTGTGCCCATCGGTAGCAAGGGTGGGGCAAAAAAGGATCCTCTCCCCACTTGGATCCATCCTCCCCTCCTCCGTCGCCCTACTGCTATCATCCTGCTCATCCTCTGCCTCCGAAGCCTCTGTACTACTGGCAGTCTCCCTCCCACTATCAGGTTCCCCTGAGGTCGTATCTACCATCCATTTTCACTTCGCGGAAGAGCCCAATGTCAAGGTGTCTCCAATACATGGTAGGAGGCTCACCTGCTGCCAACGATCCCTGCAGCCGTACCTCCAACCCTGCCTCTGGCACTGCTTCCCGCGTGGCCTCCAAGAACAGTCCTATGGCATAATGGGGCATATAAAACGTGCGAGCTGCATCATCAAGAACTCGCACATTCTCTCTGCTAGCAACATAGCCCAATCGTACACAATGTCGTTCGTAAGCCCGTTCATGAGCATAATCTGAGGGAGGGCGATGTCCGATGCCCTACCAGATCCTGTGAACCTGCTATTAATGACATCCATCATGCACCGCCAGTGGCCCTCTGCAACAAAGGTCTTGCACATTCCTCGTCCCTTCATGGCATCAGCCACGCTGTCCAACTCCGCCTTGGTCAAGTTTCTGGATACTAATTTAGTCCAATATTCTTTCTCCTCACGCTTCATCTTCTTAGCCTTCAACTCGATTTTCCTGCCCTATCTGCCTGGGATGCCAAACACTCTGGTAAAGTCCACAGCTTTGAAGGATATAGTGACATCCCTCCCGAGATACTCAAAAGTACTCGTCCGTGTGTGTCTGTCAAAGGTATGCACCATGAACCGTAGGGCACCCTCATACTCTCGGATAGGAAACATGGGCATTCAGATAGCCCACTCCACTCCTGCCTTACGAAGGTTTTGCTTCACCAAATCATCGTCGGGTGTGTCCTGCCACCATTTCCTGCATTCAGACCCATTCAGTCCCTCGAAGGTGATATTCTGAGGAGTCAATGTATTTTTCCCACTTGTCGCAGGTTGTGTTTTTTGCTTTTTCTTCTGACTTGTGCGGGCATCCATTATGCTGCCTGCAACACGCACGCCTGACGAAAGAACCCTGGTATTTCTATTCATCTGGCTGCTACTAGAGGAAGCCTGCAACTGCTTCTTCCAACTCCGTTTCCCAGCCGACTCCATTAATTTCTCGTGTAACTAATTTCTGGTTGTAGCCGTATGGTCTTGAAACACCTTCGTAACCACCTTAAGTACCTCCTGGATGGCGTCGAGGCCGTACAACGATCTTTCAGTTGTGCAATTTTGTCGTCTCCATGCCGCTGGCTAGTATGCTCCTTCGTATGGCTAACTAATCTGAACGCCTCGCGTGGAAGTGTGGAGACTACCTTCTTCCGTTTCTGTGTTGCTGTGTGGACGTGTGCGTCTCATTCTCTTCGCATATGTTTCCCACCACACGGTGACTTTTGATACCACACAGTGGCTTTCCCATGGCAACACCCTGCCGCACGGTGGTTCACACCGACCGTGGCTTTCCCGCCGCATGATGGTGTTCCACCGACGGTGGCTCCCGCCAAAGGACAGATACCGTATGGTAGCCACCGATGGTGGCACCCTTTCATTTTTTTTATTTTTATTTTTAATTTTCAAAATACTTTCAAACACCCTAATTGGAGGGTCCAGGTTCCCTCTGTTCGTGGTAAACCTTCAATTTGGACCCATTCACGGCTTCGGTCACTTCACAGCCGTCCAATGTCCTCAGCAGAACCGATCTATTTGCTGCGACTTCACGAACTTTGTAAGGTCCTAGCCACCTCACTTTAAATTTTCCAGGTTTAATTTCATTTCGCCCATTATATTTCAACACAAGTTGTCCTAGGGTGAACTTCATTCACTTTAGATGCTTATTGTGCCACAACTTCCTCCTCTGCTGCGTTGTCTCGGTTGCCCACTGAGCCATCATCCGCTTCTCATCAAGTTTATTCAGAGCATAAAGTCGCTCCCTTAGGCTCTCCATATAGCCAAGTCTATTTTCTAATGCAATACAAAGACTCGGTACCATGAATTCGGCGGGCACCACTACTTCTTGCCCATACATAAGTTGGAAGGGCGTTTGTCCCATAGTCACTTTGTACGTCGTGCGGTAAGCCCACAACACGGAGGGTAACTTCTCTTCCCAATCTTCCCCTTCGACCCCGCACGACTTATAAATGACTCCTACAAGGATCTTGTTTGTGGCCCCCGCCTACCCGTTGGCTCGAGGGTAGTAAGGACTCGACAGAGAATGTAAGATCTAAAATTCTGTCGTGAGCAACTTAATAACATGGTTGACAAAATGGCCACCTCGATCACTCATCAGCTGCATGGGGATACCATAACGAGTAATGATTTGCTCATAAATAAATCTGGTTGTACTCACCGCCGAGTTATCGAGTAGGGCCCATGCTTCCACCCACTTAGTCAAATATTCTGTGGCTACCACGATGTATCTGCACCGCCTAGCACGGCTGACTTTGAGTGGTCCGACAAAGTCCAACCCCCATCGTTCAAATAATTCCTGCGTGTGCGAGGGGTTAAGTGGCATAAAGTCCTGCTTCAATGGTTTCCCAGCCCTTTGGCACGTGTCGCAACCAGCAACCCTTTCTCGGGCATCATTATATAGCGTGAGCCACCACAAGCCCGCGAGTAGCACCTTCCGTGCAGTAGTGTCTGGTCCCATGTGTCCCCCTGTCGGCCCTTCGTGCGCCTCTCGAAGAACTCCTGGCACCTCCTCCTCCATCACACATCTTCTGAGTATTTGATCCGGTCCCATCTTATATAACAGTCCATTGATCAGTTGGAATGTTCGACTTCGTAAAACCAGTTTCCTTTGTTCTCCTGGTAGCATGCCTGGCGGGAAGACTGAAGTAGAAAGATACTCCCCGATGGCTGTGTACCATGGTGGCAATGCAGCAATTTGGAATAAGTGGGCATCTGGAAAATCATCGTTCACCCCTTCTGGTGGTTCTCCTAACTTTATGCGTGATAATTGGTCCACTATCACATGGCTTTTCCTAGGCCGCATGATAATGGTGAACGTAAACTCTTACAGCAAGAGTAGCCATCGACTAATCCTTCCCTGAATTATCGGCTTGTTGACCAAGTACATGAGGGCTTGATGGTCTACGTAGAATGTGAACGGTGTCGCCAACAGGTAGTGTCTGAATTTTTGCACCGCATAGATCATCCCCAATGCCTCCCGTTCTGTTGTGCTGTATTTTTTCTCCGCTGTGGATAACAGTCTACTGGCAAAATAGACGGGATGATCCAACCTGTGATCTCCCACTTGGGCCAGTGTGGCACGGATCGCAAAGTTTAAAGCGTCCACATGGACATGGAACTCCCTGTCCCAGTTGGGGTAAGCGAGGATGGCGGCAGCTACCAGCCTCGTCTTCAATTCCTCAAATGCTTCACTCTCCGGGGTCCCCCAGGTGTACGGCTCACCCTTGCGAGTAAGCTTGTCCAAGGGGTGGGATATTTGTGCAAAGTTTTTTATGAACCTCCTATAGTAGCCGATATGGCCCAGGAAGGACTTTACCCCGGTGACATCCGTAGGAGGCTCCATCTCCACGATCACCCGTACTTTGTCTGGGTCCGTCTTCAGACCTGTTTTGCATACAATGTGCCCAAGCAATTTGCCTTGTGGCACCATAAATCGACATTCTTTTGGATTAAGGGCCAGCCTTGCCCTTCGGCATCTCTCCATGCACTCTCTGAGGGCTACCAAATGCGTATCTTGCCCGCTATAGATGGGTCAATCGTCGAGGAAGGCTTTAAAATTCCCTACCAACATCTTGTCAAATATGTGTAGTATAATTCGCTGGAATGTTGCAGGTGCATTGCATAGGCCGAATGGCATTCGGTTGTACGCATAGACACCATCTTTGACCACGAAGGTGGTCTTCAATTTATCTTCCTCGGCGATTGAGATCTGGTTATATCCGGAGAATCCATCCATAAACGAGTACATCTCATGGCCGACCACCTCCTCCAATATGCTATCCGTAAACGGTATTGGGAAGGGGTCTTTAATCGTAACTGCATTGAGACACCGGAAGTCCACACAAATCCTTATTTGGTTAGCCTCCTTCTTTAATGAAATGACTATGGGCGACACCCATTCACTTGTCTGTACTTTGAAAATGATACCGGCCTCTAGCATTTTTTCTATCTCTTTGTTCACCCGCGTTGCATAGTTGCAGTTCATCCGGTACGATCATTTTCGTACAAGCTGGGCTCCGGGTACCAACGGGATGCAATGCACGCACAGTTCGGGAGGTACCCCCTTCAGGTCTTTATACGTCCATGCGAAGACGACTTTAAACTCTAGAAATATTTTGAAGGCCACTGCCTTCAGCACAGGATCCCAGTCATCCCCGACTAATATATTTTGTGTGTCCTCCTCCTTTCCTAGGTTGGTTGCCTTCAGCTTGGATTCTTCAAATTGAATTTCCTTGTCTTTCTCGAACTGATGTGCGGGTGCCTCGTCCACTCGGGCTTCCCCCTCCTTATATTCTCTGTATTCCGGAGGGAAGACCTCCTTATCAGCATGCTCCTCTATCTGCAACATGTTGCATTGAAAAAGTTCGTAATCCTCCATTTGCCAATGGAAGAGCCCGTTGAGTGAGCACACCTCGTCTTCAGAACATTCCTCCAATTCAAGTACCCCTTCACTATTTGGCTCCATCGCGTTCTTGCCTTTGCTTTCGTCGGAACCTCATTCCCATTTATTAGAGTCCTTTGAGTCCGAGTCGGAAGAGGCGAGCTCTTCGCCAACATCTTGGGTCGTAGGTCAATGATATATTTCCGCCCTCCCTTCTCCATGGAGAGTGTATTTTTCTTCCAGTTATGATTCACCCTCGTGGTGATCAACCACACTCTCCCCAGGATGGCGTCATAGCCTTTCTTTTTCAAGGGAATAACTACAAAATCTAATAGGAAGGGTTGCCTACAAATTGTCACTTGCTGGGCCATCAATATGTCGAGTGGCTTGATGCCGTGTTGGTCGGCTCCCACCAGATTGAATGTGGGTGGCCACAGGGTGGGTTTCCCCAGCCTCTTCCATGTCTCTTCTAGTAGTACACTCACCCCAGAACCCCCGTCCACAATGGTGTCCTTCAGAATGGTCCCAAGGATGCCCATTTCTACCACAGTTGGGTGTCTACCACTGTTCAAGGCTAGTAACATCGGGTCAGTCGAAGGGCTGACGGGAACCTCCACCTGCGGTGCTCTCGAAGGTGCGTGTGCAGTGCTTTGCACATTGCTGAGGATGGCAGTCCTCAAATGTGGCATGGAGTCTAGAAGGTCTTTTACCTTTATCAGCACCTCCATCGGCAAGACTTGCCCAATGATATTCTTTTCCGCTTTCAGGCGGGTTGAGGGCCTCATCATCTCTATGTTCTTTTGTCCTTCTGCCGCCATCTCCCGTTCAATGTCGGCCTTCACCTCCCACAGTCTCTCCTCCTTTGTGCGGGGGTCGAGATACGTTGCCTTCTTCGCCTGCGCGCGAGTGATTGCCAATACTTCATGTCTTCGCCCATCTTCTCAATATTGAGTAGATTCAGCCCCGGCTTAGGACAGTTTGTATCATCATGATCACCGGGGCCGCACCATCTACACAGGCTCTAGGGGGTTTCAGTATTCTGGCACTCCCGAGCGAAGTGCCCCCATTGGTTGCAGGCCCGACATTGAATTATTAGCCGCCCCTTAGCGTCATACTGCATTCTACTCCGATTGTTGTTGTTGTTGTTGCCTCTCCCTCCTCTTCGGTTACCTCTATAACCACCGGATGATGCAGTGGCGTCGGCTTGCGACTGGGCGGAGCTCGCTGCTGCGGACAATGAGGGTTGCTCTTGCGTGAAGAATACTTGGTTCCCTTTTGTTTTCATGTTGTAGGGACACTCTTTGACGGCGTGTCCCAACATTTGGCAAATTTCACAGAATGCCTTCTTCGGGCAGGTGCCTTTTGTGTGACCTTCTTCCTTACATTTCGTGCACCACACGTCTTCGTTTTTACTCGTGCTTCCTTTCATGTTCTTAAATTCCTTCATCATACGATGCATATCCTTTTGAAGAGCTTGCACCTTCTTACTTAATGATTCATCACTGCTGCTTTCTCCCGAGGACTCCTCTTTTGCAGAGGACTTGTCCTTTTTCTTCCACGATGTTTTGCCTTCACTTTCCAAATCCATCGCGCGGTTGTATGCGTCGTCGTATGAGGTGGGCGGTACAATTTTCATCTTTCTCCGCAGGGATGATCGCAACCCTTCCACGAATCATCTCTTCTTTAGTCCGTCAGCCAGCTGGTTCTCCATCTTCCCTAGTAACTCCTTTAACCGTCGACTGTATGTTCGCACTGTCTCGTGCTTTCCCTGCTTTGTGCTTAATATCTCCGCCACGATCTCATTATCATCTCGAAGGAGTCGAAACTTCGTCTCGAAAGCTTTTTGTAGTTCATCCCATATTCCCACCTTTTCTTTATCCACATCAAAGTACCAATCAATGGCTACCCCTCTCAGGGTGGCAGGGAACTGCACCACCCAATCCGCTTTGTCAACCACCCTGTGTGCTGACCATATTGTCTCACACGTACGGCAGTGCCATACGGGGTCATCTTTGCCATCTCTATTGAATTTGGGCAACTTTTGTTTGCCTGCCATCGCGCTTCTTACCTTCTGCGCACCTTGCCCTCCGGAACCTCCAAGGTTTGTACCTCCCAGGATTGGCCCTCCAGGTCCACTACCACTAGGTACTCCGGAAACTGGTCCGCTAGGTCCTACCAGACTGCCTTGACTACCAGGGATGGCTGAGCCCGACCCGAACAGATTGCTTCTGCTACCGTGCCCCTGTCTCCTCCCGACACCTTCGGCTGCACCAGTATCTCCTACTTCTCTGATCTCGGTTTCAGTCTCCTTCTCCTTTCTGGTCTCGTCCTCTCATCTAAATGGTGTGTACGGTTCTACCGTACTCCCGTCACCAATTTCTTCCAACGTGAGGGAAAGGTCCCCCAGTTGCTTCTGTGTTGTTTCAATTAAATTCGAGACTTGGCCCTCGCCATTTTTGTTGTTCCTTCCGCTCAGTTCCTTTGTGATTCCCTTTAACCGTCTCCTACGTTCGGCATGTTGTTCGACAATCAATGCTCGTTGGGCTGCTTCTGTAAATGATGTTCAATTTACATTCAATATGCAAGTTATATTCTATTATTTAATTTTATTATTTCCTCAATGTATATATATGACTATCTTCTTGTTTGTAGCAGGTGAGAGGAGCATTTAATGTTCTCTATGTCCTATCTCACGAATGCCACTCAATATAAGTATGTAACAAATGGGGCACGGTCAAGCAATGCCTTGATCAGTTATGACCAATCAAGACATTACTTGATCGTGCCTCTTTGTTTATACTAAACAAATGCATGTTCAATGTTATGGAGGTCGCTAGGCAGTCACGTCCGGCCGGCATTTTACTTAGAGAAAGCAAGTAGGCTGGATTCGCATTCCCCATGATTATAGGCAACCAGGATGTCCACCTGAAGACCCCTACCCTAGCAGAGGAATCCCTCGCAGAGCTGGCCTCTTATGGCCTACAGGACCATTTTCCGAGAAAATATTTCGATCACGATAATCTAGCAAAGAGAGCCTATGGCAGGCGGTACAGAGCAAAGGAATCAGTTGAAGACTATTGGAAAAATTGCTCTGATGACTACGAGGTCCGGAGACGTGAATATTCTAGGCTGAATGTGCAACAAATGTGGCTCTTTGAATACCGTCGGGTCCTAGATCAACTCACAAATTCAGGGAATTGCCTCCAAGTCCGAGAATTTGAGGCGGTAAGGCATCTTTTGCCAGGCGTTGATTGGTCCCAGGACCCTATCACTGATTTTGAGGCGGTCATGGCAGCCCCAGCAAGATATACAGACCAATGGTTACATCAACAGATTGAGAGGCTAATTCACGAAGGAGTCCAGTTCACCTACCACCTAATGGGCAGCCTTGATTCTCAATCCTCTGAAGATGAGGGAATGTCCAGTGCACCCAGAGAAGAAATCGAGAAGCCTGAAAAGAGAAAGAAGGCTAAGGCCTACAGAGGGACTCGGACGTCCAAGAGAACAAGAAGGGAGAAGATTCCTATAAGGAGACCAAAGGTCACTTCATCCTCAAAGGACCCTAGTTCGTTCGACGATGTGGTAGAATTAGATTATATACCTGCTCTGCCTTCCCAGAGTGACATCGATGCATTTGAAGCTGATGATCCTCCTGCACCCGACATGCTAGAAGCTGAGCTAAGAGCCATTGAAACAACCGAACCAGGTAACCAAATAGAGGAAGTAGAGATTCCATCCATTCAAGGGATAGAGGTGCATGAACACACTCAACAGAGCCACCATGAGTTGTTGCTCCACAATACGACTAAAGATGACTCTACTGTCAAAGGAAAACAAAGGACAGAGGAGACTCGCGAGCTCGAAAGGACTGAAGGACAACCATCACATGAAGATACCAGACAATTGTTCAGTGAAGTAGGAGAAAATTCAGCTGCAAGCAAGGAACTTGGCACCTCTTCCACCCCTCCGGTAGTAGAACAGCTGCGAATCTGTGATGAGTCAGCTGAAAACATCAAAGAACAAAATGTAGACTTAACCATATCATCAGCCCAGGCAGTACCTCAAGAATGGTTGATTGCCAGAGCCCAACGCAAAGCCGCCACCAAACCACCTATTGATCTGGAAAACATCTTCTCGCGCATAGACCAAGCTAAAACTAAGGGGAAGAAAAAACCCAAAGCATATTCTAGAATGACTAAGGATGATCAAAGGAACCGCACTCTTCACATTGCTGCCCCGCTTGTGGACAAGCCAGCAGATCAGATTACACTAGCGGATTATAGCATCACAACTGTCCCCATTGGACGAGCCACTAAGGAGCAAGAAAAAGAAGAATTCAAAGATTCAGTACAGAATATACTCAGGCAGCTTGAAGAGATAACAACTGAAAAGGATATGTATCGAACCCGTGCTGAGCAGGCCGAGGGATACATTAATCAACTCCTGAGACCATTACACAATGCTTCCAAATCCCACATTCCCCCGACGGCATTGGCACAAAGGACCACAACAGAGTTCAAAGGAGTACGGGATATTGCAAAGGCCATCAGAGAATGGATACAAGGCATCGAAGGGAGAGGAGAGCAAATCCTCGAGGAAGTAAAAGAGATGGCTCACCATCGAGAGACCAACCTGGCCCGGCTATTAGAGGTAAAGAGGGAATCCCTCCAAATGCACGAAGTGGCTGCCACAACTCTCCCCCTCATGAGGGCTCTTTTCTAGATCCATGCGCAGATTCCTACATTGTCCGCCATCCTAGATCCTCATAACATCAGCACTCTTAAGGAATGGTACTTGACAATCACCATGAAAAATGACACCAGAGAAATCATTGACAAAGAAAATGACGCATGCGAAGCAATTCTGGGAAACATGCAAGAACTAGGTAAGACAGTCCTCCGATCAATGGTTTCAGGATGGAAGAATGACTTGTCCGATGATGCAATTCAGCCGGACTGGGAAGAGAGGATAGGATCACCTATTCCACTAGGGACTTGAGTTTTGCTGGTCAATTCCATTCAGACATGTTATGCTTTGAGCGTAATCGTTCCAGCTGGAAGGACGGTTTAAAGCATGTAGACCAGTACCTTGAAGGCATGCAATATAAAATTCGTCATCCTCCTATGCCTCCATTCAGTTTGCTATTCCAATTATGCATCAAGTTCCAGGAATATGTTCGTGAGGAACGTACGGCAGGTCGTGATCTGTGGCGGGAATATTTGCATGGTGAAGATGAATTTCTAGAAAAGGAGTGTGGGGCTGAAATAGAAAAAGTGATTTCTTAAAAGTGTTTTTTTCTCTCTAAATCTTAAAAGTGCACTTTTGCACCAAAAGGTCATGTTTGACTTCCAAGTCAACTAAAATGTAAAACTTTATTAATGCACCTTTTTGGATTATTTTTGAAATTGCTATAATTACCTTTTTGGGTAGTTATTGCTCCCTTTGGGGTGGTTGTTGATATTTGCCTCCCATTTATGGGTATGGGCAGCCATGTTTTATGGATGAATCTGGGCCACTTGTTTAGATTAGATCTGGGTCATTCATCATTTTTTGAAGCCTATTTAAGGGACTGGTTTTCCCTCATTTTGTAAGAAGTTCATGGATTGTTGCTGAAGCTTTGGTGAAATTTACACAGGATTAATGCAAAGTTAAGGCTGTTTTTTTTTCATTGTGAGTGCATGGTCTCCTTCTTCACCATTTAAATTATTTTGTTATGTCTTTCATTTTTCTATAGCATTTTCAAACAAACATCCGACAGAATCCTCACAGTTCACATCATTGGGGAATGGCTTATTGCCTTTCTCTCTGGATGGTTAATCTGAACCTTTTATATGCTTAAGTTCAGTTATTGAATACTCACTATGAATGTAGAAGTTCTAATGTTGTAGTTGATAACATGAAAATCCTATTTTGCTTTGAAGATTGCACTAGATTTATGTGAGCATTATGCTCAAGTAGCTGGTGATGCTTAGTCTAGTTATTTGGAGGTGTCCGTCTGTTTGCTGAAACTGCTATCTTAGTTAAAATTTATATTTCATGTATCTTTCTCTCCCTATCCTTCCCTCCTTTTTCCCTTTTTTTATCAAGAGAATCCGCAGGCCCATTGAAAACAATATCAACCCAACTGAAATCATTTGATAAGAAAGATCATCAAGATTCCAGGGAACTCATCTATCAATCACCTATCTCACCGTAAGTACCCCTTGTATTTCCAGCATAAACACATCAAACCACTGAGAAATCCCGCAGTCAAGAACTGACAAACGAAACCTTGAGGTTATCCCCTTTGATCAAACGTAGAAAACTGCACTAGGGATTTCCTTATCTCAAGAGAGGATAGGATACTCAGCTGGTTTATTCTATTCTGTGTTGGCCGTATGGAGTTTGCAGCAATGCAATTTCAGACACGTCAACAAGGTGCTAATGGTGAAAGGCTATGTCTCTTGCCAAAGGGAATACATGATGAAGAGGTGTGACCTCTCCCTCACACTGAGAGATATAAAGGAAAGGAATCAAAATCATCTAGTGACATCACCATGGATTGGATCAGATCAGAACTGTTATTAAGTTACAAGCAGTAACATCCTTGTTCTTGGTGGTAAGCATGGGGATGTGTTTAATAAGTATGCTTAATATATGAAGTCCAATAAAGTTCTTATGCAGAATTAATAGTAATATTAATATGGACTGCAATATGTATGACAATCATACTTAATTTCATATATATTCATAATACATAAGAAATTAGTATACTTATAGACTAAATCATGTTATTACTGTCAATATTTAAGAACATGGGAATGAGATGTTCCAAAGAAGGGCAGTCTAAATCCAAGCAATAGGTTAAGTCCCAAGATAGGGTGGGGATCAGTAACCCATAAGCCTTGAGGGTATAGACCCAAGATAGGTAAGGTCTTGGATCTGTAAACTTTAAGGGAACCTATTGTATTTGGCCTCTAAGCATTTTGATAACATACATAGACCCTTCTCCCTTAAAACTGAAGTAGTGGCAGGGTCTGATAGCTATATTAAGAACTATGATTAATGAAATTAATTATCTAATGAGGAAAATAAATAAGCACTTGTTAATAAATAATAAATTGAAGAATATCAATGACTGGCTTCATGATTAGTCTCTCAATCAATTTTAGTAAATTGAAATAGATTAATTATGTTAATCAGGTAGGGGACATTACAAATAGTATCAGAGCTTTGATCCTGCCATCCTAAAGGGTAAAGAGGAATCAATGAATCATTCTAGTCAATGAGAAGAAATCTAGCAATATAAGTATTTGCGTGTATGCTCTGTGTTTGCATCTATCCATGTGCATGCTCTGTGTTTTTATGTGTATGATCTGTGTTTGGTTCATGCCTGATATGTTTCTAGCATGTTTATTCCATGTGTGTTTCCAAAGCCATTTCATATTGGAAGTCATTGTTGAACAATCCATGATCATTGCTTGAGGACAAGCAATCTTGAGCGGGGCAGACTGTAATGTCCCCACTTTGAAATAGAATTGAGTAATAAATAATAATAAGATTTAAATATTAAAAATTAAATTAAAATATAATTAAATATAATGAACTAAAATTTAATTAAGTTAATGAATGGTCAAAAGACATGGAAGGAAAAGTTGTGACTCCCTCAACAATGAGATATAAAAGGGAGAAGAGAACCTCTTTTGAGAGGAGGATAATTTGGAAATCAGAAATGCAGATCTGATTTAAATAAGAAGCGCAAATCTGATTGTGAAAGGTTGTGTCCCTTTCAATGGACAGAAATAACGAAGAGTTGCACTCTTTCAAAGGGTGTTAATGGTGAAAGGGTGTCTCTTGCCCAAGGGCATACATGATGAAGAGGTGTGACCTCTCCCTCACATTGAGATATATAAAAGAAAGGAATGAAAAGCATCTAGTGACATTACATCACCATGGATTGGATCAGATTTACAGGCAGTAACATCCTTGTTCTTGGTGGTATGCATGGGGATGTGTTTAATAAGTATGCTTAATATATGAAGTCTGATAAAGTTCTTATGCAGAATTAATAGTAATATTAATATGGACTGCAATATGTATGAAAGTCACACTTAATTTCATATATATTCATAATACATAGGAAATTAGTATACTTATAGTCTAAAACATGTTATTACTGTCAGTATTTAAGAAGATAGGAATGAGATGTTCCAAAGAAGGACAATCTAAATCCAAGCAGTAGGTTAAGTCACAAGATAGGGTAGGGATCAGCAACCCATAAGCCATGAGGGTATAGACCCAAGATAGGTAAGGGCTTGGATCTGTAAACTTTGAGGGAACCTATTGTATTTGGTCTCTAAGCATTTTCGTAACATACATAGACCCTTCTCCCTTAAAACTAAAGTAGTAGCAGGGTCTGATAACTATATTAAGAACTATGGATAATGAAATTAATCATCTAATGAGGAAAATAAATAAGCACTTGTTAATAAATAATAAATTGAAGAATATCAATGACTGGCTTCATGATTAGTCTCTCAATCAATTTTAGTATATTGAAATAGACTAATTATGTTAATCAGGTAGGGGACATTACAGTATAAGTATTAGAAGTGAAAATAAATATTGCTACTATCTTTTGTCCTTGTATTCTCTATAAATCTTCCATTTCCACCCATATTTGAGATCCACATTTTTTGGACAACTATGTTTAAACATGCAAACCAGACAAATTATTAATATCACACTTTTAAGTTGATATCATGAATGTTAAGTTAACTTAAGGAGTAAAATCTTGTCACATGTCAAGACTCAAAAGGGAAATTAAACAAAATATGTGATTTGTCACTTTCATGGTTTTGATGTAAAAGGAACAAATGCTATATTCCTTTGAGTCCCCTGTTGAGGAAGATAAATCCTAAAAATCTCAATAGAAAAACCTAGAAGTAACCTCAAAATCCTACAAATGATTTATGAATCAGAAAATAGCATAGGAACTGGGATAAGGGGATGTTGACAGAGGAAAGGAAACTATGGATTATTTACCATTGAAAATGGAAAAAAATTGAAACCAAAACCATTAGAAGGGAATCATGCAGAAGCAGAAAGCATTGGTAATTAACCCAATTTATAGCAAAGCCCAAGAGACGCATACCTATTGTTGGAGCAAGATCTTCAAAGGTATCAGATGTAAATCGTAATAAGAGACTACTCTTGCCTACTCCAGAATCTCCAATTAGCAATAACTTGAAAAGGTAATCAAAAGTTTCCTGGCGCATTGAGGAATACTTGTAAGCCATAGACTCCCACGTGACAGTGTTTTACAGGACAGTCTTATAGCACTGACTTTCTGCAACACACGTTTAAGATATTTTTTATAATAAGCATTCTAAAGATTTGTGCAAATACACATTATTTTGGAAATAAAATCAATCAAATCATTTTGCAAAATCCCATTCATGCTACCTGCACAATTTGATCTTCTTCTTTGGAATTTGAAAAGAAATCTAAACCACATACTTATCATAAAAGAAAACAAATTGCATCTTCTCATATAAGACAGAAAATAATAAACATCAAAATTTTACTTTCTCAAACACTGCATACAGTAGGCATGAAATTTAACCATAGACAGATAATAAGTTTGATTAAATGCTTTTGTACAGAGAAAAAAGACACAAATCAATCTTTGCAACTGAGAGAGAATGTGAGAGAGTAAGTCCCTTTAAAAAATAAACAGAGCATCAAATCAAACTAGATTGATTTGTAGTCTGGCATTGGAAAGGGATTGGCTGCAATGCAATGTTGGTTGCAAAGTTTATTTGAATTGGCTTACAGGGTAAACAATAAACAACAAATTGCTTTTAATTTTTCATGTCCATTTAGGTCGGATCATAGTTCTCTCTTGGTCATGCAAATATTCTTATGCAACAACCAATGTACATTCATCTAAAATATTCAACACAAAAGATCTTTTTTTGTAAAGCAATATTTCACATTGATTCCTTGATTAAAGCTGAGCACTCTATTTATTTTCAAATCCTACTGCTACTACTAGTTCACAACATTTGTGGAAGATGAATTGATCATATATTCAAGAATTTTGATTAGATACTTCTTTTGAGTCAATAAGTAGAGTAAGTACAATAATTCAAGACTCAAGGCTTTTTGATTGGTTAAGGAATTTCCATTGCATGATTTATCAAGCACTTTCTATTATGTGTGAGCATAGCTTCTACCATGCCCATTCTATTATATAGGTTCGATTGTGCTCTTGCAGCTATTTTGTCTTGCTTTTGTTTGTTACAATTTAGATGTGTTCCACCCCTTGAATTTTTCAAACAAAAACAAATTTCAACGATTAGGAGCAACCAAATCTTTTAGGAATTGAATTTGGGTAAACCTAATCAAGTTACGATTAAGAAAATATATATACAAGATAGTTCTCATGTAATTTCCCCTTCCCAAAGCTAAAGAATTAATCATATCATTTTAAGTTGTGCCTGAAAATTTTATGTTCAAGGGGCAACCTAATAATATATTTAATTTATGTACTAAGCTTGGTTGATGTGGGGTTCTTCCTAACAAGATCATGAGCTTATTCAAAAGTTGGCCGATCCTTAACAAAACCTCTGCCTACTCCAGCATGTGGCTTATTTGTCTGTTAATCCTAATATGGGAGCTTTGGAAGGAGAGAAATAGAAGGATCTTCCAAGAAGCAGAAATGAGCATGCCATCAAAGTAGAAGCAACAATTGTTGAAGTAGTAAATAGTAGATTGACTCAAACCACTTGCAACTCCACGTTTTCTAGATGGGACTCCAAAATGAGGAAGAATTGGTTTGTCTTGTGCTCTTCCCTTGTTAATGGGGCTAGGGGAGTCAAGTCCCAAATATTGCGATCCCTAGTTAAATAGAAACCACCACAAATAGGGTGGTACAAATTGAATTTTGATAGAGATTTGCACAAGATTCCAGAGCTGGCTGCATATCTGGGGGATTGGCAAGGACAAATGTTATGTAACTCTTCAAACCGTTGTTTTCCCCGTAGGGTGTTAGGTTAAGACATTGCATAAATGACAGAAGTACACAGAATATATGCAACTCACAAGTGTTCTATTGATTCGTAATAAGCCAGTACATACAATGATAGCAATATGTTCGACTACCATAGCATGTCCAAAGACTGGAAACAGATACAATATAAAGGAGTCGGTCAGTTACCCGGTGCCAACTGCCGACAACCAACAGGTTAACTGTCGACGCTAACACAATTTACCTTAATGCTTAATTACCCGACA
Source organism: Cryptomeria japonica (assembly GCF_030272615.1). NCBI lineage: Eukaryota > Viridiplantae > Streptophyta > Pinopsida > Cupressales > Cupressaceae > Cryptomeria > Cryptomeria japonica. Next base: position 711,876,575 of record NC_081408.1, on the reverse strand, counting down.
ACATCATCCCCCCCAAAAATAAATGTTCTCTCCGGACGACAAACAACCAAAATGGGAATGATGTACAAACAAAACTGAAACCCAAAACAACAAATCACTGGGGAGGGCAAGAGGGCGTCCCTAAAGAAGAAGGGGCCGCTGATGTTGAAGCCAACTATGCCCGCAACCGCATCACCTGATCAGTTTGATAAGCAAGGTCCCACTCAACCACCAACTGGTGCTCCCGTGATCGCTTCACCCTGAATACAGCCTCCATGAGCTCCTTTTGCTTCGCCTTCAACTCTGTCGCAAGGCTGGTAACCCGGGTCTCTGTTGTGGTCCTCATCTCTGACTCAACCACCAGTGCTACTCTCAAAGAGCTCAATTCTCTCTTCACCGTGTCCAGAACCTCCTCTGCACAGGCGACTCGGGCCTGTTGCTAGGCCAACTCCGTCTCCAATGACAGGATGCGAGCGGCCAGCTCCACAGCTCTCTAAGCCTCCTAGAGTCAGTAATAGCTATCCCGCACAACCTACTCAATCTGTCTCACCAAAGTCTGCACTCGACTCTCTCCAGCCACCTCCTGACACTGCCACTCTACGCTCATCTCAGGTAGGTCTATGGTCGGCCATCCCTGTGCCTCAAAGCACCTCTGGAATGCCTCCCCTACCCCGTAGTAGCAAACTCATGTAGGCTCTCCAAGGCTGGGTGAACAATGGATTCCTCAACTATGGAGGCTACCAACCGCTGAACTGCCCCCTCCATCTCAGCAAAAAAATGTGCTACGGCAGTAGGCTGGGTCCTCCCTACACCTTCGTCCTGAAGGCCCATCTGTGAAGGTATCTCCTCCTTGCCACTAGTGGGAAAAACCAGGTCTCGTGGTCGCCACCCTCTTAGATTGGCTGGTACCTGTACTCGTATGGAGTCCAAAAACAACCCAATGGCATGGTACGACATGTAAAAAACTTTGTGCTTCAGCATCAGGAAATCGTGGGCTCTATCCGATAACAAACTCGCCCAATCATATACCGTACCTTTCTTCAGGCCCTGCATCAGTGCAATCATAGGTACTACTGCATCCAACGCCCTACTTGCGCCAGTTAATTGACTCTGCACCAAATCGAGCAAGCACTGCCAGATGCCCTATTTCAGAAATGTTTTCTTTAACCCTCTGCCCTGCGGTGCTAGAATCCTTGCCCAATCGACTGTCCTCAAGTCATCCCGACACATTTCTTTTAACAATTGTGTTTTCCATTCTTGGGACATCTTTGTTGCATTTTTGTCAATCTTTCTCCCTTTATCCGGGATGCCAAAAACCCTCTCCAAATCATCCAGATTGAAAGAAACTATGATATATGTATGTTGAAACTTAAATGACGACATACACAACTCTGGATCATAGGTTTTGATCATAGTGAGCAAGCATGGTTCAAATTCCTTAATAGAAAAGATGGGCATTTGTACTGCGTCATGGACGCATGCTTTGGCAAGGGCTACTTTGACCTCAATGTCGGCTGGGGTTAGGGTCTTTTCCCACCATTGTCTGCACGTACTGCTAGTTAGTCCCTCAAACGTCACAGTGTCTGGCGTGACTTTGTGCGTGCGTGCAACCTACACCACGGCCTTCCCCCGGCTTGCATCCTGCTGATCACCCATTGAATCCTTTCCGTGTTGTTCTCTCTGGGATTCCTGTAGCCTCCTTCAGCAATCTAATTTCTTCAACCTACTAGTTGCTTGCTCCATCGACTGAATTTTGTTTCTTGCTTGGGGTTCAAATGCTAACTGTTCCCAGTGTCCTAACTGTCTTTTTCGCCAATTCCGATATGGTTGTACGGCTGCCTTAGTGTGTACGACGTGGCAAGTTTTGACTTCTTTCCTTAATGAAATGGTGTACGGAATATGCACCTGTAATCAAAACATCTTCAGGAACCATACAGACCTTTCTCTTCCCCTGCGGATGGACCAATTTGCTATCGTACAGTCTTTTTGCCTACACCAATGAATTGTACGGTCTTTTTCCTCTTCTCTGGAGTTTGTGTCCGTACGGGATTGTTCTGTACTAAAAAATGCCTGAGTTCGTGGCTATACGGAGTTGTTCCGTACTAAAAATGCATGTGTCCGTGACTGTACGGAATTGTTCTATACTAAAAATGTCTGTGTCCGTACTAAAATGTCTTTGTCCGTACTAATATGTCAATTCCTGTGTTCGTACTAAAATGTCTTTGTCTGTAATAATATGTCAATTCCTGTGTCCGTAATAAAATGTCTTTGTCTGTACTAATATGTCCTCCCATACTAATATGTCCTCCCGTACTAACAAGTAAAATTTCGTACCTGGCAATGCTTTCCATCAATCTGGCAATGATTTCAGTACTAACAAGTAATTTTGTAGTGAATTGTTTCGTACCGTACTAAAACTAGTAATTCCATCGACCTGGCAATGATTTTCGTACGAAATTTTTTTTCTTACTGGCCCCAGTCCGTACGGAATTAAGACTATTATTTCGCCATTTCCAATGTATGCCGCACTTTATTTTCCTTCATGTCTCCACTGACTAAGTCCCATTTTAATATTTGCCAAAATTAAAAACATTGCTTGTAAAAGAAATATCAAAAAATGGTATTTTTTCAACATAATTTTTTCAAATTTTTTTTTTTTCTCAACTTAAATTTTTTTCCAAATTTTTCAATTTTTTCAATTTTCACAGTCTGGGCGTTCTTGTCGTTCCCGGTACACCTTTAATTTCGAGTCGTTGACCGCCTCGAGTATTTCCTTGTCGTCAAGCGTCCACAGTTTAATGGCTTCGTTTGTGCCAACTTCACGAATCTTAAATGGACCCAGCCACTTTACCTTGAACTTTCCAGGCTTTACTTCATTGCATCCATTAAACTTCAACACAAGTTGTCCGGGAGTAAACTGCATTCTTCGCAGGTGTTTGTCATGCCACGTTTTCCGCCTCTATTATGCCCTCTCTGTCGCCCACTGAGCCATCATTCGTCGCTCATCCAATTTGTTCAAGGCGTACAACCGCTCTCAGAGACTCTCCATGTCGCCTAGTCTATTGTCAATGGCAATCCGAAGACTCGGCACTATGAATTCCACTGGCACCACCGCCTCCTATCCGAACATTAACTGGAAGGGGGTATGTCTTGTGGTGACCTTATACGTTGTCCTGTACGCCCACAGTACCAACGGTAAGTGTTCTTCCCAATCTTCCTTCTCCACTCCACAAGACTTGTAAATCACAGAGACGATTATTTTGTTTGTCGCCTCGGCTTGCTCGTTCACCCAAGGATAGTAGTGGCTTGATAAGGAATGGAATATCTTGAACTCCATCGTGAGCAACCGGATTATATGATTGACAAAATGTCCTCCCCGATCACTCGTCAATTGGATTGGAATCCCGTACCATGTAATGATTTGCTCGTAGATAAACCTTGCCGTACTGACGACCGAATCATCTGGCAGAGCCCGTGCCTCGACCCACTTGGTCAAATATTTTGTGGCCACCACGATGTATTTGCACCGTCGGACTCTACTTGCCTTCAAAGGTCTGATGAAATCCAGCCCCCATCGTTCAAATAGTTCTTGGGCATTGGACGGGTTGAGGGGCATAAAATCCCTCTTCAACGGCCTCCCCACCCATTGGCACGTGTCACAACTCGTCACCCACTCTCGGGCATCATTGTGCAGTGTCGGCCACCATAGCCCTACCAATAGAACTTTTCTGGCCGTGGTGTCGGGCCCCGTGTGCCCTCCTGCCGAGCCTTCATGTGCTTCCCGTAAAACACCTTGAATTTCTTCCTCCAAGACACATTGTCGTAGGACCTGGTCAAGTCCCATTTTATACAAAAGGCCATTAATGAATTGAAACGTCTTACTCCTTAGTACGAGCTTCCTTCGCTCCCCTAGTGGCATCTCTCTGGGGAATTGTGATGTCGACAGATATTCCCTGATGCTTGTGTACCAGGCAGGAAGAACGGCAATGCGGAATAAGTGGGCATCCGGGAAGTTTTCATTTACTCCTTCCGCCGGTTCCCTTGACTTGATTCTAGATAGTTGGTCGGCTATCACATGGCTTTTCCCAGGTCGTACAATAATGTTGAATGTAAACTCCTGCAGCAGCCATCGGTTGATTCGCCCCTGAATGATTGGCTTATTCACCAGGTACATTAATGCCTGGTGGTCCACATAGAATGTGAACGGCGTGGCCAGTAAGTAATGTCTAAACTTCTGGATGGAGTACACCATCCCCAGGGCTTCCCTTTCTATCGTACTATAATTTTTTTCCGCCTTTAACAAGAGTCTACTTGCGAAGTACACCGGGTGATCTAGCTCGTGATCGCCAACCTACGCCAGTGTGGCCCCTATGGCAAAATTTGATGGGTCGACGTGTACATGGATCTCTTTGTCCCAATTCAGATATGTCAGGATTGGCGCACCTACCAACCATGACTTTAGTTCTTGGAAGGCTTCTTCCTAAGTCGTCCCCCATGCGTACCATTCACCTCTCCTCGTCAGCTTGTCCAGAGGGCAAGATACTTCAGCAAAATTTTTGATAAACCGCCTGTAATACCCTGTGTCCTAGGAAGGATTTGACTCCCATGACATCTGCCGATGCCTCCATTTCCACTATCACCCGAATCTTCTCTGGGTCAGTCTTGAGTCCAGCCTTACACACTATGTGTCCTAACAGCTTCCCTTGAGGCACCATATATCTGCATTTTTTGGGATTGAGTGCTAGGCGAGCTCGCCTGTATCTCTCCATGCATTCGCCAAGTGCGGCCAGATGTGCGTCCTGGTTACTGTAGATGGACCAGTCATGGAGGAATAAAAAGCAGAATTCCCCTCGGGCGAATTCTCGATTATGCTATTTTTAGACACCAAATCCCAAACAAATGTGGAAAATTTTATAGATTCAGAATCGGGATGAAATTCCCCATCCGATGAACCTGACTCCTAAATTTTAGGAAGATCCCTAAAAAATAGGGATGTGGGGAAAAGTCATGAAAGTTCCTTCGACAGCAGGAGATGACAAGTTGGAGTAGAATCGAGCAAATCATCCGTACAAAAGATCTTTGAGCTTGTATAAGTTTCTTCAACATACATAAGGCCCCTTGGGTTATCAGCAAACCCATCAAACAACTGAGTCACATCCACGCACTGAAGGAACCTTGGGAATTAGCCGTTTGAACTTTAAGTAATCCTAGCATACGGACTAATCTTGATCAAGAGAAGATAAGGTGACCGTTGGTGACTTTATTTTGTGTTAGACGTGGTCATAAAAAACACGTCAACAGGTTCCTATGTAGATGTTGGAATTTCTTGGCAGAAAGATGTTGAAAAAGAAGTCGTTGTTAAAGAGGAGGAACTCAGAAGATTGTGGGAGGAAGAGTGTATGCCATCGGAGACCCAAGTTGAATCTATTGTTGATTTTGCCTCCCGGAGTGAGGAGGATGCGGATTGCAGTGAGGAAGCGGAGCAAGTAAGCTTAGGAGTAATGTGGCTTTGGAGGGCTCTACAAATGGTGTGGCCTTAGCAAAGATGAAGAGGTTGTAATGTCCCCAAAATTGGGATGATATGGTTTATGATTGGATTTGCCTATTATTGGCCCTCGTAGGCTGAGAATGAGGGTTAGAGGGTCCCAGTTGGTAGTGCAGGAGGCTTATTTCCATTTTGGAGGTTAGAAGTTTTTAGGATTGCTTTTCGTTTGGTTCAGTTTGGCCTTCATTTGACTCTGTTTCGCACACTTACTATTTATAGTAAGTCAGTGGTTGATTGAGAGGGACCCTTTCTATTTTTAGTAAGGCATCCAGATGAACAGTGGACGCAATGGGCTACCCTATGGTGTCTGTAGAATTGAGATATAATGGTTATTATTGGAGTTATGACATTTTAATTATTATTAAAGTATAACTTTAATAATAATTAATTATAAGTGAACAATAATGATTAATATTTGGACATTATATTATAAGGCACGTTTAATGAAATAAAGTCAAATATTAATACATAAGTTATATCTTAATGTTATATTTGCACTTTATAACTCAAGGGTCCATTTAGTATTAAAAGGGGACCATTTAATTAATTGTTTGGACGTCGATACAAGGAGGATTTTGTAAAATATTAAAGTGCAAGCTTATAACATAATAAATGCAATTAAATGATTAAGAAGTCTCTAGAAGAGATCAACTAGCTTTAAGAATTAAATAAAGTGCAAGGTGATGATCGAATTCATTATGATAGAGCATTTGTTATTCTTCATTCTTGAATGGTGGGAAGAAACCAAGGGTTTCCAGCACTTGCAGCCATTGAAGGACGTCAACTCTTCAATGTTGCAGCTATTCTGAGGTGGTGAAATATCCATTGAGGGTAGCAATTGGAGTGGCTTCACTCAAAGGTCACATTTGTGCGGATTAGAGAAGGAGTCAATCAAGGGCATCAAGTAGATTGTTGATGGTAACAAACAGGTTACTTTGGGCAGTGATCCTTAATTGTTGGGCACATTATTTACAGGTCGTACAGCTCTCTAATCTCCAGCCGTACCATTCTTCCAACCAAGCAGTTCGAACTTGTAATCAGTCCCACATTGACTTATATGCAGCAGATTGAATTTGTAATCAGCTTCAGCAGTGACTGCCTATAATTAGGTTTTGATAAAAAAATACTTACTCATCCCTTTGGGAATGCATTTGGTTTGTAAGCCGTTGAATAAATTGAAAGAGAAAGAACAACAATGAAAGGAAGGAGACGTTGCATGATAAATGTTTGATGTAATGTCTATGGTTATAATCTTCATAGATAGCATAACAGTTTGCATGCCAACTGTTTGAGTTAATGCCTAGTTGCTGTAGGTGTATATTGGTTTTCCTAGGATGCATGGAAAGTGTTTGACAATATGTCAACTCGCTGTACAAGTTGATTTCAGTCACTTATATGTATGAGAAAGGTCAAAACATTTAGCATATTATTTCTATTATATTGTCAACCAATCATGCATCATGAGAGCATTCAAAAACATCATTTGCAAGTATTTCAATCACATTTGACATCATTCCAAGCAAGCATAAACGATCTGAAAACAAAAGACAGTAAGATAGAGGTTTCATGACAACTGTTTGACAAAATTCCTTGAGCCTCTAGTCAGCAATTAGGGATCAGAATTAGCATGGGATACTACAGAGGCACTCCCATGACGATGAGGACGACAATAGACACAGACATTCTTCAGAGGATGATAGATGAAACAGAGATAGGAAGGATCATAAAGTAAGCAAGAAGATCACGTACAAGGCAAACGATGATGGGACTTTGGATAATTCTATGGAGCAGAGCAAAGACATTCTTGCGGCAGAGTCACAATAGACAGAGAGAACAAGACCAGCGAAATGCACAGCACAAGATGAAAAGTCCGACAAGAATGGCCTGGGAGAAGAAGAGGACCAAGAGGATATTCGTGTTGTTGATAGTAATATAGCTGGACCACAGAAGTGTGACCAAATTTCTCCTGAATCTAGAGATTACGCACTAGGGGATGATATTACCACGCCATTCTCTGCTGACTGGGAAAGTGCGTTGGATAGAATCCACTTGTAGAGGCATAACACATCGCTACAGAGGCATAACACGCAGCGAAGCATGTGACACACAGGGAATTGGAGGGTGTCGTGTCATTGGATGCTCCAATCGCCCCTCAATCCTCCTCACATGAGGATTCTTCTGCCCTGCTGCCCCCCTTTCCATGTCCTTTGCTGACTGGAAATTCGCAGTTTGGGGATTCCCTACTCTGTTATTGCAGAATGTTGTTGTGACAATGGGACAAAAACAGTCTGATAAGGTGAGCTGGAGTAGAATGCATGGGCCTGACGATTTACAGGCGGGAGCTCTGCAAGCTAACATGACTAGCTCTACTGTGGGACGTTTTTTATAATTTGTACAGAGAGTTGGGTTCCAATCTGGCCAGTTCGTTGCCAGCAGTGATGATTCATTTTCATTGTTTGATGCAGTAATGTTGGATGTGGCCAGGCAGAATGAGAGTCAGTTTGTTCCAGATGTGGAAAGTGAGGCAACAATGAGAATTTGGAGTGATGCATGGAGGCTCATCACGCCTGAACGAGGACATGCAATAATGGATGAGTTTGTGTCGTTCAAAGAGTATTATATTGGGATTTTGTCATTTGTCAACAAGGACCATAAGGAAGATGGTAGTTCTTTAGATTTTCTATAAGGGGAAGCACAGGAGCAGGTGATGATGGAGAAGTGTATTTTGCACCTGTAGAAAGTGGTGTTCCTGGTTATCCATTAACGGGTGAAGTAGTAAGAGGAGATGTTTTTGACTCCGATTTGATTTGGAGAAGACTCATTTGGAGTGTGCTGGAACAGAGTTTGGCAAAATTAAAATCTTCTCAAGGCTTGTTTGGAATGTAAGATTAGAAATAGAGATGCAAGGACTGTTACCATGCATGGCTGTGCCAGTTGGACTTCAAGGGGGAGATTGTTAGGAATGTGAAGCCCAACAGTCACGTGACCATTCGCATTCACTAGACTCTTCATTGATAGCTAAATACTTGTATAAATAGTTGAGTGTAGCCTATGCATAATGTAGTGGATTGTATGTAGATGGATATTGTTTAATATAAGTTATCCCTGTTTGATAGTGGACGTAGCCATTATTTGGTGAACCACGTTAAAACCTCAGGTTATGCATTGCTGTATCTCGTGTGTTTGTTTATGTTTTAGTTTAGTTGTTCTTTATTCTGTTTCTCTGCTCGTATTAAATTAACAATTTGTAAGGAGATATGTAGGTACAAAGTTTCAGTATCACTAATACAGTTTGAAAACTGAAGTAACGACAGATTATTATTTTCATGGCCATGTTAAAAGATTCAGCCCTAATCCTAACGAGGCTCCTTGACAAAGTTAAGTTCTAATTATAAAAACCTTCTTGTGTTTCATTTTGCAAATGAGACTTTGCAAGGAGATAGGTTTTTTTCAAGTTTTGGAAAAGATGGCCCTGTTATCAGAACGTGCTATTGTTTGTAAGATTCTGAGTACTAATCGAATTCCGTGTCTTACATTACTCATTCTCGCCAACTCTAGTTTTAAAAAGCAAACAGCAATTGCAACTCCCGAAAAACCAGCATCATTGAATAAATGCCAGCCAGGCAAACAAGCATAATATCAAAAGATCGATATTCTTTATTTCAAAAGCAAACTGAATATGCAAGTTGCATTCTATAATTATATTGTTTAAGAAACAGTATTTGCCACCGGAGTTTCTGCAAATAATACCCCGCAACCTGGAAATTTGATTGTTTACTAATTATCCACATATAAGACAGCAAAATTAACTTCTTTGAACTTCGAAGCTACATAACGTACAGCCCAAGTGATCTAATTTCAGAGAAGGATACTAAAATTTCAGCCAGAAAACTTCATAACATGTGGCATATTATTTCCCCTAAACATTCATTACTCTCTAGAAGATACCACCATCGAAGCTTCTGCAAGAGAATTATCTAGCCCATGTGATCTTGAACATCATCACCATTATGCAAAACAAAATGTAAAAGAAAGCTGGACACACAGTTCCCATATTTGTTTAAAGTAACGCATGCTTAATGGGCATTATCAGAAGAAGTCATCTTCAAAATTCCAAATGCTTGCATGTCAACGACCTTCCATGAACCCTTAATGTCTCCAACTGTAATTTCTGTGAAAATGTGTTCTGGCATATCCTACCCTATTTAGTAAAAACCATTTTTTTAAGAAATTTGACCCGAAACAAGCCTTAAAAAGCTACTTATGTCAAGCAAATACTTTGTACAGTGTGAATTTATAGTTAAGGTGACAGAAATCATTTCGTGACATACCTGGATTGAATGATTTCACAAAGTCGAAGTTGCGCTCAGGTTCAAGGTCCAGTGAATTTCTTGCTTTGGATATCTGAGAATTGGTTGAGGGAAGTGTAGCAGACAACTTTTGTTTAGAAAAGCAAGCCGCCTTGCTACTTTTACTTTACAGCAGCGAGCAAAGAATTGGAATATGTTTAGCTTCAGCTTGAGATGTTCCTATTCATACGCTACCAACATCGTAGGCTACTGATTAGAATACGTTGTGAACTACGATTGATAAAAAGGAAACGCTTCTCTACGTGGCTAATTTTAAAACTTTGCCTAGCTTGTGCTTCAAGGAAAAATTCCAGGAAGATTGAAGTTTAAAAATGTCTACTATTTTCTAGATATTTATTATTATTAGCCTAGCAGAAAATAACAATCTGGAAACTCTGTTAGCAGCAGCTAGAAAAAAGAATGGAAAGAATGGCAATCTGAATATAATTTGTATTCCAATAAATAAAACTGTACATTCAAAATAAAATAAACAAGCAGATATAAAGAGGAGGCAAAAACAGTTGTAAACTGTTATACAAAACTGTCGGAACAGAAAAACTTAATAAATAAATTAATGAAAAATTAATCTAAATAAAACTAAACCCGTGAAGAGAAATAAACCCGTGAAGAGATATTAACATCCCCCCCTTAAACTGAAGGGGTTAAGCCGAGCATTTCTCTGAAAATCTCAAACTTTTCTCTGCCCAAAGCCTTGGTAAGAATATCTGCTGGTTGATCTACTGTGGGGCAATATTTAAGGTATATGGTGCCATCTTTCACATAATGCCGAATCAAATGAAACTTTGTATTGATGTGCTTGGTGCGATCATGAAATACTGGATTTTTAGCCATTTTGATAGCAGATTGATTGTCAATGAAGAGTGGAGTTGATGAAATATGTGGTGTCTGCAAGTCTTCAAGAATTCTTCGAAACCATAAGATTTCCCGAGTTGCTTCAAAGGCGGCCATATATTCAACTTTGGAAGAAGAGGTAGCTGGAACAGATTGCTTTTTAGATCTCCAAGAGATGAGAGCAAATCCAAGATACATTAAATACCCGGATGTAGATTTTCCATCTGTAGAATCACCTGCATAATCGGAATCGGAATAGCCAACCAAAGAAAATTGGTTTGTCTTGGAGTATTTGAGCCCATAGTGCTGAGTACCTTGCAAATAGCGAAGAATGCGCTTGGCAGCTAACCAATGAGTTTCTCTAGGTTGTTGCATAAACCTTGAAAGAACTCCAACAGCAAAAGAAATATCCGGACGGGTAGTTGTAGCATAAATCAAACTACCAACAAGTTTCCTATAGATAGTTGCATCAACCAATGCTGAAGGGTCATCTGAAGAGAGCTTAAGATTTTGCTCCATAGGAGTACTAAGGGGTTTACAATCAGCCATGCCAAACTTATGCAAAAGTTCACCAATATATTTTTGTTGGGTGATAAAAATAAAATGAGGTGTTTGAGTTACCTCAATACCCAAATAGTAATGAAGATGGCCCAAATCAGTCATATCAAAACCTTGCTTCAGTTGTTCTTTCACATTTTGAATATTATTCTCATCGGGACCAGTGATAAATAAATCATCCACATAAACAATAAGATAGACAATAATCTTATCAAGTTTTTTAACAAAAAGTGTGGCATCATCAAATTCAAAATGCTGAAAATTCAACTTTAAAAGATACTTAGTAGGTTTTTCATACCAGGCTCAAGGAGCTTGTTTCAAACCATATAATGATTTGACAAGCTTGCATACCCGATGTTCTTTTCCATTGACTGCATACCCATCTGGTTGAGTCATATAAACTGATTCTTTGAGATCACCATTTAAGAATGTCGTTTTAACATCCATTTGGTGAATTTTCCACCCATATTGAGTTGTAAGGGCCAACAAAGCACGAATGGTGATCCATTTTGTTGTAGGTGCAAAGGTTTCATCATAATCTATCCCCTCCTTTTGAGCATAACCTTTGGCAACAAGTTGGGCTTTGTGTTTGTCAAGTGTACCATCTGCTTTATATTTATTCCTGAAAATCCACTTGCAGCCAATAGGTTTACAACCAAGTGGAGGATCAACCAACTGCCATGTGCCATTTTTCAAAAGAGCATCATACTCATCTTGCATAGCTTTCCTCCATACTGTAATATTTTTGGCTTCATTATAGGATGATGGTTCAGAGTCAATTATGAGATTGAGTTCACCAATGGCCTCCAAGTTATATGCACTATTGGTTTGAGCTTGGATCCTTGCTTTATAAGAGCTTCTTGTACCTGTTTTACCTATTTCATCAGGTCTTAAATCTTTCAATGTTTGTTGGACTTGTTTTGCCCACTTATGAGAAGACTTTGGTTGCACAAAAGATGTGACCATTTCATTACTAGATGTTGTATCAGTGGTTAATAGTTCAGAGAGTTCAAGCTCATCATGATGGGCTTCTTCTTGGTCATTTATTGATGGAGCAACATGAATTAGATCACTTGGAGATATAGATTCTATATGTGGAATCTCACAAGATTTTTCTATCAAAGGAGACAAATTTGTAATTGTATCAGGCTGTTTGAATTTACATTCATCATTTTCAGCAATGTTGGAGGTTTCAACAAATACAACATCACATGCAATAAAGAAAGTTTTGTTGACTTCATCATACAACCGATATGCTTTGGAAGATTCTGAATAACCAAGAAAAATACACTTAATACTGTGATGTTGTAACTTACTTCTTTTGTCCTTGGGAATTAAAGCATAGCAAGTGGAACCAAAAATGCCGAGATGTCGAACAGAAGGAGGATATCCAAACCACACTTCATATGGAATAGATTGATGTAATGCAGATGATGGAGATCTATTACGAAGATAAACTGCAGTTCTTGCTGCTTCAGCCCAAAAATGTAAGTTTTGTTGACTTCATCATACAACCGATATGCTTTGGAAGATTCTAAATAACCAAGAAAAATACACTTAATACTGTGATGTTGTAACTTACTTCTTTTGTCCTTGGGAATTAAAGCATAGCAAGTGGAACCAAAAATGCGGAGATGTCGAACAGAAGGAGGATATCCAAACCACACTTCATATGGAATAGATTGATGTAATGTAGATGATGGAGATCTATTATGAAGATAAACTGCAGTTCTTGCTGCTTCAGCCCAAAAATGTAATTTTATTCCTTTAAAATATAACATTGCACGGACCATATTCATGATAGTTCTATTCATTCGTTCAACAACACCGTTTTGTTGAGGAGTACCTGGAACAGTAAGATGATGTTGGATCCCATTTTGACGTAGATAGTCCTCAAAAACTAAAGAAGTAAATTCTCCACCATTATCTGTTTGAAGAGTACCAATTTGAGATTGAGCTTGTTTTTCAATCATAACACGAAACCTTTTAAAAATTTCAAAAGCTTCTGATTTTTGTTGCAAGAAATAAATCCAAGTCATGCGACTGTAATCATCAATAAACAACATGAAATACTTAGATCCTCCCACAGAATTTATTGGTAAAGGCCCACATAAATCAGAATGAATAAGCTACAATTTTCTTTGTGCTCTCCAAGTGGAGCGAGAAAAAGAATTTCTATGTTGCTTGGCAAGAATACATGCTTCACATTTTTCAATTGTTTTAGGCAAAACAGGTAAGCCATCAACACCATGCTTTTGCAAGATATGAATGTTATCATAACCAATATGCCCAAGTCTTGCATGCCATAAAAGAACAGGAGATAGACTACCTTTTTCAGTAAGATATGCAAAAATTTTAGAAAAAGAAGTGCCATTTAGTTTTAATAATCTCCCATCCTCACATCTAGTGAATACAATTTGATTATTTGATTGTTTTCTAACAACAACTTGCCCATCTTTTAACAAAATAGAGTAGCCTTGTTGTCGAATCAATACTAGTGATAACAAATTACGTTGCAATTGAGGAATAAACAATACATCATGAAGCACAAAGTCTGGAAGATTAGGCAACTTAAATCGAACAGTTCCTTTTCCAATAGGTTTGAGACTTGATTTATCAGCTAAATAAATTGGACCACATGCACTTTCATGAAATTCCTCAAAGTAATCACGCCGAAATGTCATATGTTGTGTGGCTCCAGTATCTAAGATCCAAGAATCATACCATGAGGAATTAAATGCAAAGTCAAAAACAGAAAGCACATATTGATCACCATCACTATCACAAGCAAATTAGGCTGCTCCTGGAATTTTATCATCTGAATGTTTATCATCATTATAAACTTTTATTTTATCTTTTTGCTTAAAAGTATTTTCTTTAAAACTTTCTATCTTATCCCATGACAACTTGCATTCATGTGCTTCATGACTTCCTTTTCTACCACATCTTTTACAATATAAATGTTGCCTATCATTTTGATTATCATTTTTCCTCCATTGACCTCTACCTTTGCCTCTATCATTATAACCTCCTCTTGAAGAGCTCTTATTTAGAGGTTTTTCTTGGTGAGCAAAACAAACATTTTCATTAGTATTATCTATTTTCCTTCCAAAAGCTTTTTCACGTTCAGCCAACTTTTCAACCAATAAATCAAAAGTAATGGTTTTCAATTGGTTACTTGCTTGAAGGGACTCTAGATAAGTAGAATGTGTTGGAAGGAGTGCCTTAATAAAAGCAGTGAGATAAATATATCAAAAGTAATGGTTTTCAATTGGTTACTTGCTTGAAGGGACTCTAGATAAGTAGAATGTGTTGGAAGGAGTGCCTTAATAAAAGCAGTGAGATAAATATCAACTTTCCCACCAGCAGCATTAACATCTTGTTTTATGGCTCTAATTTCAGAAGCCAAACTCATAACATCACCATTTTTTAATTCAAGATTGAACAATTTTAATTGTAACTGAATAAATTCTAATTCTGAATGAGAATCAAATAAATTTTTTAATTTGTCAAGGGCTTCCCAAGCAAATTTGCATCTCTGTATATGACGATATACATCTCCATTAACTGAAGCTCTTATCAAAGCCAAGGCTTTTGAATTTTTATAATTCCAAATTTCTTTTTCTTTAGCATCTGTTGGTTCTGTAGGTTGGGTATCTCCATCACATATTTTATACCATAAATCATTAAAAATTAATGTATTTTCCACTTTTCTATGCCATTTCAACCAAGTATCTTTTCCAGTTAATATTTCCCCAATCAATGAAACAATGGACTGCATTGTAAATTGAAAATAAATGTATATAGAATTTGTAGAGTTTGCAAATTTATAGGATTGTTCAAAATCTCTTGCCAAACTTTACCAAATATAACAAGATATAAAATTCTTGTACAAATAAATAAATTGATTTCACCTGAATCAATTTTTTTTTTGTTTCCGTATTTTGATTCTGTAGAAAGCTGCAATCTTCAAATGCTTCACATAAAAATATACTCCAAACTCCAAAGCTCTGATACCACTGTTAGCCTAGCAGAAAATAACAATCTGGAATCTCTGTTAGCAGCAGATAGAAAAAAGAATGGAAAGAATGGCAATCTGAATATAATTTGCATTCCAATAAATAAAACTATCCATTCAAAATAAAATAAACAAGCAGATATAAAGAGGAGGCAAAAACAGTTGTAAACTGTTATACAAAACTCCCGGAACAAAAAAACCTAATAAATAAACTAATGAAAAATTAATCTAAATAAAACTAAACCCGTGAAGAGAAATAAACCCATGAAGAGATATTAACAATTATTTGAGCATATTTTTAGGTAAAATATTTTTCAAATTTTAAATGTGGATTATATTGAAATCATTGATGTATTTTTTCTTGTGAAAATTCTTAT
The DNA here is from genome assembly GCF_030272615.1 of Cryptomeria japonica. NCBI lineage: Eukaryota > Viridiplantae > Streptophyta > Pinopsida > Cupressales > Cupressaceae > Cryptomeria > Cryptomeria japonica. Next base: position 711,860,897 of record NC_081408.1, on the reverse strand, counting down.
TATATTTAAATTAATTAATCTAAAATGAATAAACAATTTAATATAAAATAAAAAAGTGAGGATTGATTATTCTAATGAAATAAATGTATGAAATTTAAGTGAATAAGTAATAATATTTTATTTTTTAATATTTAAAAGATAAGATAAGTTATAAATATTTATAGACATGATTGGTGATGGAAAGAAATATGCTAATACATAATATAGGGGCTTAGTTCGTTTATTTGAATTGGTAAAATTTTTGCATTAGGCTATTGATCCATTCTAATTAGGAAAGTCGTGCCTTTGGAAGATCTTATTGAGAAAATAAATGATCAACTAGTAAGGCATACAAAGAGAGGATTAGAGAGAAAATCTACTTTATAAAATCAAATGATCAAAAGTATTCACATTAATGCACATTCATGGTCAAATATTCAGAATCCTCTACAAAGAAACCTTATTCGTCAAAAAGTAAGAAATAGAAAAATATAACAATTATAAGCATATCCATGATGATGGGCCACACACTATGGTTGTAGGCCTTCTCAAACTTTATTTTGATGAAACTTTTTAGTTTTCTTAATATATGAGCCCATTCTATACATTCCTAAAATGTAAAAGTATTTTTAAGAGCTTTCTACTTTTAATAGATTAAACAATTATTCAAAGAAATGAAATAGTTTGTAGACAAGACACATAAGAACATGATTATAGAAACAGAAGAATAAATAAGGGATGTTGAGAAACTAGATTAGACACTATCTAAAACATTAGTTTAGAAATCAAATCTTATTTAATTTGTTGTAATAAATGCTAGTTATCAATAATATATGAGAAGAAATAAACGAGTTATGAAAGCCACAAGATCATCAAAAAAATAAAACAAAGTATTGATATGCATGAGAAACCCAATTGGGTAAAAAAATCCACTAGTAAGAGAGCTACAAGCTTGTGTTAATCTAAAATAATAGAGTGGATAATACATTCAACTTCTCTCTTTAATTCGTGTCTTCTTACACCTACAGTCAATCTGACAACATTCTAGCTTGCAGTAACCTTGCTTCAAAGTATGATATCAAGCTAATATTGTGCATGCCCTCAACTTATAGCAAAATAGGCAAATACAAAACAACTAAGATAGTAAACCAAGCAAGCAAAACCACCAAGGATATTTCATGACACAACATCAAGAGTTACAAATAAGATTCAAGAAGGTTATTGACCTTTCTCACCAACTTAGGCATCCATCTCCACAAGAGGACAAATGTGATCCACTGCAAGACAAAATAACTAAATACTTGAGCACTCAAATGAATTAACCAACTTTGTAAACCCATATCACATATTTTACAATGTAATAGATGCTCTTATAGCATGACACCCCATCATAAATGCCATAGATTCCCTTCCACTTCATGTCAAGTTGTCAAGGATACCTTACTAATATTATGCCTTATTCATGTTGAACACACCAAATGACTAAGAGAGGGGGGAGGGGGTGAATCAATTCAGACCTTAAAATACTTCTTTTCATTTATAAAACTTCAAGCTACCATAAACTTATTACTACAATTATCAAATATGAAAGAACAGAGCATAATGAACACATGAACACCAGATATACTTGGAAATCCCTAAATAGGAAAAAACCATGATGAGAATCACACTCACAATATGAAAAATTGATTACAATGATTTAGGCTCAAGGCCAAGGAGGTCACTACACCTTAAAGGACTTGTAAGACTAAGGCACACAACCTTAGGGCAAGATACAAAGGATTGTACAGGCTACCAAAAGGAACACGCCTTCTTTCGACAGGTATAGGGAATAGATGAATTGAAATTAACAAGAACTCATAATCATGAAATTATCCTTGAGCCT